>NW_006295054.1:2320171-2320907 GCF_000327345.1 Myotis davidii
CTTTGGCCATTATAACTAATGGGGTGCAATGAACATCTGTGTACAAGTTTTTGTGTGGACATATATTTTCATTTCTGTACGGTGTATACCTAGGAGTGGAATTGCTGGCTCTTCCTGTAACTCTCTGTTTAACCTTTTGAGGAACTGACAGACTGTTTCCCAAAGTAGCTGCACCATTTTATATTAATACCAGCAGTGTGTGAGGATTCCAGTTTCTCCATATTCTCGCCAACACTTGTTATTATCTGACCTTTTTATTATATAATTATGTAGTGGGTGTACACTGATATTTCATTGTGGTTTTGATTTGCATTTCCCTGTGGCTAATGGTGTTGATTGTCTTTTCATGTGTTTCTTGGCTATTTCCATGTCCTCTTAGAACAGCGGTTCTCAACCTGTGGGTCGCAGCCCCTTTGGGGGTCAAACGACCCTTTCACAGGGGTCACCTAAGACCATCAGAAAACACATATATAACTACATATTGTTTTTGTGATTAATCACTGTGCTTTAATTATGTTAAATTTGTAACAATTGCCGTAGACCAATTCCAGCATGTCATAATTTTGAGAGTTTCATCAAAAGGTTGATGAAACTTGGGGACTCAACAGGGTTGAGTCACACATGAAGTCACCTGTTGGGAATGGCTAAAGGCATTTTCCCAAACCTAAATAGGAAACTGATTGTGGCTGCCAGACAGTTAAAGGGCATCTTAATCTACATGTTATTGCCTCCTACT
>NW_006295054.1:2321223-2332917 GCF_000327345.1 Myotis davidii
CTCTGACTTTTGATTCTAGCTGCCCTTGTGGGTGTAAATGGTGTCTCATTATGGTTTTGATGAGGCTTTTCCTGATGGCTGGTGGTGTTGAGCACCTTTAGAACCACTATCTTAGAAGAAATGTCTATTCAGATCTTTTGCCCATTTTAAAATTGGGTTATTTTTTTTTTTAATTATCTATGTATATAAAGAGCCAGGGTCTGTAACATCCAAAATGACTGAAGGCTCAAACGAATGGGGGGCGGGCGGGGCCAGGTGGGTTCGGCGAGGTCGTTAGCCCCACCGCCTGGGTGGCCTGCTGCCTCAGCAGTTAACTCCAGCAGGACTGGGCCCTCCCCTCTGTGGACCAGAGGCCCTTTTCCTGATGCCATGTTTCCAGGATCTCTCAGACCCATTTGTGGAAGTCAGGAAACACTGCATGTGGTCATCCCACCCTGGGGACTCCCAGGGCTGACAGCAAGGGTGGGCTTATGTGGGGTCCCCTCTGTTATGCGATCCAGGGTCGCTGTACCCTAATGTTGACTCTGGCAGGACTTGGGCCGGTCCTCTGCGTATCTGAGGTTCCGCTCCCTATACCAAAGCCCCCGAGTCTCTGAGACAGATGCAGAAATTGCCTGTCGTTGTCATCCCGCCCTGGGGACTCCCAGGGCTTACAGCGGGGGTGGGCCTTGGTGGGGTTCCCTCTGTTGTGGTGTCCAGAGTCCCTTTAGTGTTTCCTTGGGGTCTTCACCTTGACTCTGGCCAGACTTGGGCCGGTCCTCTGCATATCTGAGGTCCTGCTCCCTATACCAAAGCCCTCCTCAGATCAAGGCCTCACTGCCCTGAGTCCTCCGCAGGAAGTCAGTTAGGTCACATCCGGTACCAAGCCCAGCAATTCCAAAGCCTGATGGCAGGGGCTGAGATGGATTCCGTAGGATCTTTTAGCCCTCCCTCTGATCCATACTTTGACAGGGCCTGGGCCTCCTGTCCTCTATGAACCTGAGTCTGCAATCCTCAAATCAGGGGTCTGACTACCCGAGTTCCCTGAGGAGGTGGGGTGGGGGGAGGTGCAGTTTCCAACATACAAACAGGAAGCCCAGCTTCGGGAATTTAAATTCCTGCCTCATTCACCTTATACTGTTAAACCCCAAATCTAGATACTATACCTACTATGCTCACCCCCAAGATTTTAAACAGAGCTAAGATAACCAGTTGAGTAACTCTATTAAAAACAGCCTGAAGGCAATGATTTCAACATTGAAAACAGAAAGCTGGGGAGAGCCACATGGACAGTGGAAAAGGGGGTGAGACGGAAAATTTCTCTGGTAGTAGCCAAGAGAATGGTTTTCATGGTGCGTAAGAGCAACCTGTACTAGGGAAGCAGGATAATTCACATCTCCACAGGGACAGTCACATTACCTTAAAAGATTTTAGGTAAATCTTATGAAAATGAGCTAATGGTGAAGGATGAGAAAGAACGATGAACCACTGAAATGGGTGGCCTAGGGAAACGTTTGGAAAAAGCATCATCTCCCTACCATGTGACCCATCAGAATTGAACGTGGGGTCAATAAGTTTGAGAAGGCTTAGGAGTGCTAAAGAAATGCCCCCTTTCTCTTGCCAAAGCATCTCGGCCTCCTCACCCCTCCCCATGGGAGTGTCAGGATGCTGTTTTATGATGTCTAAGTTTCTCTCCCAGAGCTACCTTTAGCTGGAGGAGAGGCTTCCTGATTGATTAAAGCCTAGGGGGATGTGGCCCCTCATTGTCCTGGAGAAAAGCATATGTTCGGGAGGCCTGGGGTAGGGCCCTGGGACATTTTGACATGGTGAAGATGACCAGGAAACCACAAACTCCTAGCACAGTTAATGTAACAACCAACCCCATTCACCAAAAGAAGGTAAAAGAGGAAGAAGCCCTGTTAACCCAGTCCAGTGTCCAGGATGAAAGGACCACACCCAAACTTCTCCTCTTCTTTAGTGGCATCTCCCCAAGACTCCCTGGTCTTCCCTGGCAGATTCCATCCTCAACCCATACTTTTTGTCATGAAGACATTTTTCCCTTTCATCCCAACCATTTCATCACAAACCAATGTCCTGTGCTCACTCTGTTGTCCTTTCAGGTACTAAAGACATCCATGAAGGTGGAAATCCCTTGAATTTAAGGGAATTCAAGGAAAGGAGCCTTTCCAAAAATTCCTACCCCTTCAAGAAAAGCTATGAAAGCTATAAAGCCAACAATATGTGGCCATTATCACAGGCCAAATGAGGAACTGAATAAAAATGATCCAGAAACAGACCAAGACGATGTAGAAAAATCGAGACTTTCCAGAGACCTGGACGTCCTTCCAGACAAAACCATGGTGGTGGGGCCGAGGCAGAGGTTGTTAGGGGCAATCAGGCCGGCAGGGGAGAGCAGTTGGGCGCAATCAGGCCATTAGGGGAGAACAGTTGGAGGGATCAGGCCTGCAGGGGAGGGCAGTTGGGGTGATCAGGCTGGCAGGTGAGGGCAGTTGGGGGACAAACAGGCCAGCAGGCAAAGGCAGTTCAGGGCGATCAGGCTGGCAGGCAGAGGTGGTTAGGGGCAATCAGGCATGTGAGCAGTTAGGAGCCAGTGGTCCCGGATTGTGAAAGGGATGTTTGACTGCAGGATTGGGCCTAAACAGGCAGTTGGACATCCCTGGGGGGGGGCTGGCAGCCGGTGGCTGGGGGAAGGAAGACCCTGAATGGCCCTGATCACTGGCGAGGCCCCCCCCCACACACCATGTATGAATTTCGTGCACCGGGCCTCTAGTTGAGATATGAGTTCTTTATATAGTCTATAGAGAAGTCCCTTATTAGAAACATTACTTGCAAAAAATTTTTGTACTTTGTGGATGTTTTCACTTTCTTAATGGTATCCTTTGAAGCACAAGTTTTGATATCATGCAAATAGAGATTTATTTCTTTCAAATCTGGGTGCCTGTTATTGTGCAGGTGGCTCCAGAAGAGTTCAGGTGACCCATCTTGTCTCAAATCTTGGGTGCCTTTTCTTGTCTTACTGCCCTGGCTAGAACTTTTAGTAAACTGTGAAACAGAAGTGGTGAGAATGGACATCCTTGTCTTGTTCCTGTGAATTTACAAGGTCTGCAAGGCAATCTGCAAAAATGCAAGTGTTGGGACTATTAGTGTAGTTTGTTGTCTTTAAAGATAGACTAATTAAAATTTGTATATTTAATACTTTATGTAAATATTTCATAGAATACATGTATGTTCTCTGAGGGCAGATGCCACCTAAAATAAACGTGCCTTTGTCCTGGGTATGTTCCTGTTGGCAGACTGTCCCAGCACTTACACGTGTTCACACCTTGTCCTCACAACAGTCCTGGAGAGCAGATACAACCTTCGGTATGACAGGTGGTGAAAATGAGTCCTGGTGAATTTCATGCCACCAGTGAGTTGGCATTCCAGCCCAGGTCTGATTTCAAAACCTCTGCTCTTCCCACTCTTCCATGCTGCTTTTCAAGTTTATGGAAAACCGCCCCCTTTAAAAAATCATGTAGCAATAAGCATTGTGTAAGGCTCAGTCTAGAACATGAAAACACTTTCAAAACACACCAAAAAAAATGCATGTCCAATTTTTTTGGCTTTTTAAAATCACTGTTTATTCCATTTGGTAGAGGGTGGTTTTTTTTTTCATACAAATATTTGCAACAATTTTGAATTCCCCAAAACCATACATAGACGATAAATACCATGCTATTAAAGTATTAAATTTGTACAAAAATACTTTACAGTTTAATACTTGTTTGTTACAAATAAAAATACATATTTAAGTGACTCATGATCTTTTTTTTTTTCTAACATGATTCTGCTCTATACTTTCTTGCCCTGGCGGTCCTGAAATGTGATCGAAATGATATATTTCTCTGCACAGAAAGGTGAACTTTTTCCTTAAACAAAGGACACAGTGTTCAAATGCTTCATCTAAGCGGTCGGTCGTTTGAATTATTGACCAAAATGAAACAACGTCTGGAAAATAACTGTTTCAATGTGGATATTCTACAATCAATATACAGATCTATTTGTTTTTACATTCACCAAATAACAGTTATTAGTGTGACTATTCAAAATATCTGAACAAAGGGAAACAGTTGCTGACAAACATTGAATGCAACTGTCACAGTTTATTGCTCTGAGGGATGGTAATAATTGGCAATGCGTTTTGTGGAAAGTGTATTTACAATCTCGGTGCGTGGCATGGCTCAGAACAAAAGACAGTCCAGTGTCATTTTTAAGTCCATGTGCTGTACACCCCTACACAGAACCTGATTTTAAAACACGTCAAGCAAGATGAGTTTAATTTGCCTATCCTTAAGAGAAACCTCGTTTTAATAGACTTCATTCTTAAATTCTTAGTTTTGAATTTTTAAAAATAAGATAACTAGCTGTCAGTGTTACTAAACACCCTAATTCATTATCTGAGATTTTCAGCTATTAAAAATGTGTCCTTAAAGGAAAAAAAAAAACCAACAGGTAACAAGACATATCCTGTTTGATCATTTGTTGCATAGGGAATAGCATACATCTTAGTTAAAATCATTCCTATACTTGAGCAAAACAGTTCCCACCACCTATTAGGAGCTCCCACGTGCATCATTGCGGAAACATCTTAGGATAATTTTCTACCTGCACCCCTCCCCTAGCAGCCGCCCGGCAGGCACCAAACTAGTTCCCCCAGTAGAGCCAGCTTTACGGATTAATGACTTCCTAGTAAGAAACTGATTTCAAAGTGAGTTAAGGAAATTATCATAGAGACTATTTTCAAACAGGCATTTTCCAAAAATCGATAGGAAGATGAGCTTGTAAAAAATGCCCTCCGATGTACATTGTGGGAGGGGTGGCCTACCTCTTTTTCTGTTTCTTTACCATTGGGCTCGACAGGGAATCGTCTGCCACATACCATAGTGATCACCAAAAAAGAAACCTCTTCTACGTGGAAAGGGAAGTGAACATGAGCCATGAGAGAGATTTAAAAGACCCCTGTGCTTGCAGTTAATGCCACGTGATTATCTGTGCTTCAAACGTCACAGAAATCTTAAAGGGATTTTTTTTTAGCACCATGTAGATATTGTCTTTTGTCCCGCTTTATAAAAAGCGTTGCTATAATGTATTAGTGGGCTCTCGAATCTCCAAATTACCACCGTGGCTGGACTGCTGGAAAAAAGCACTGTTCTGTTCGCTCCACCCTCCCGGGAGAGTCTGGTCTACAGACTTCTGGGAGGCCAGGGGGTTCCTGCTGATGACCAGGTCCAGCTTGTTACCAGATTCCGCTATGAGCGGCACCACAAGGCAGCAGTCGAAGTCCCGCGTTCGGACGTGGTTCACCTGAAAGGTCAAGGAGGGCCATCCGGAGTCATTGGTGCGTTCTTCAAATCGTTCCCAAACCCAGAGGAGCCCTTCAGGCAGAAGGCGTTGTCTTAAAGGTATTCAAAGCTGCACCTGTACAGACAAGTCCATCCCTGCTCTGGGCAAACGATAACACACTCATTGGCTAACATAGTCCCTGCTACTCTATGTTAATGCCCCGGAGAGCTGGGAACAGGACACATCGCCCCCGTGCAGAACAGACTGCCTCGCTCACGGCAGGTGTTCCAATTGCTGAATGAGTCTTATCCCCAATTTATAGATGAGGACAGTGAGGCACAGAGTGGTTCAGAGATTGGCCTTAAAGAAGCAATTGGGTAAGTGGTTGAGCTAGTATGTGTGATCCTAGGTCGTCTGGTGGATTCCAAATATCCATTCTCTCTTTCTTTTTTTAAAATATATTTTTATTGATTTCAGTGAGGAAGGTAGACGGAGAGAGAGAAACATCAATGAGAGAGAACCATAGATCGGCTGCCTCCTGCACATCCCCTACTGGGGATTGAGCCCACAACCCGGGCATGTGCCCTGACCAGGAATGGAACAGTGACCTCCTGGTTCATAGATGGATGCTCAACCACTGAGCCGCACCGCTGGGCAAAAAGCCCGTGCTCTTGACCATGATGCTGAGCCACCCTCTTAGGGAACCTCCCCCCGCCCCTCCGCCCCCTCCTCAGCGCACACAGGCACTCATCTCCTGGCTTCCTCTTTATTCTTCACCAACAAAAGTTGTTAAAATCGACATGCTGTTTCCATTCTGTGACTTTCCATTCTCTCCCCAATCTGACCTGACGCTCATATTATACAAATGACCCCAACTGTCCACACAGGAGCCGTGTCTCGGGTTGTCATTCCCTTTGGCTTTCAGCACTGGCCGCTCTGGACGCCCACCCATCCTTAAGCCTCCCCGTCCTGGGCTCCTAGGACACTTACTTTGCTTTGATCCTCTTACCATTTTAACTGCTCGCTTTCGGTCCTTTCCTGCCTCTATTTCTTCCTGTCCTTTAAATTTTGTTTTTCTTCTAAGTCCATCCTTGGTTCTCTTCTCTTTATTACTACAAGTCCACCATAGGAACTTTATCCGAACCCACACCTTCAGCATCCTAAATCTTCAGCTCTGACTCTACCAGCTCTTCTGAGCAACAAATCCAAACCGCCTCCCAGACGGCTCTACCAGGATGCACTGAGGTATGACAGGTGTGGTGCCGGTGTCTTTCCCATACCTACCTGTCTCCTTTCCTGTGATCTTCCCTTCCCCCCCCTCCCTCATTCCAACGCACCCATGATAGTATTGTATGTTTTTCCAAATTATAAATTGTGTCATTCTGCTTAAGAAATCAATATACCTCCAAGAATGAGCTTGGCATCCAAGCTCATTCTGGAGGTCTGACATCTTGAATGACATCCAAGAGTCTTCACAACCTGCGCCCAATCTACTTTGATAGCCTCCACCTGCATGGAAATAGGTATAGCTCCAATTCATGGGTGAGGAAGACACTCTTAGAGGGTAACTTGTCCATAGTTATTCATTCATCAAATATAAAAGCACCAATGGAAAAAAAACGTGTCCCACACTTCTAGGACAAGACTAATTGTTCTCTTGCCACGGCAACAATGATCCCCAGAATTGGCTGTAAAACTGTCTGACTGATCAGCCTGTTCAGTGAACACGCCTCAGTGCAGCCTCATGCTTTCACAGCCAGCTGTTTGGCGACACACTCATTCCAGTCAAACACACTTAAGATGGATGCCGGTCCTTTCCTTTTCCTGCAAACTGCAAAATGTTCTTCCTAAAAACTGTACCGAAGAAGGGGTTTGGCCCTAGCCAGTTTGGCTCAGTGGATAGAGCGTCGGCCCTGCAGACTGAAGGGTCCTGGGTTTGATTCCAGTCAAGGGCATGTCCCTCAGTTGCAGGCTCGATCCCTGGCCCCGCTGGTTAGGGCACATGGAGGAAACAACCAATCGATGTGTCTCTCTCACATCGATATTTCTCTCTCTTGGTCTCTCCCCCTCCCTTACACTCTCTCTGAAAATCCCTGGGGAAAAATGTCCTCAGGTGAAGATTAACAACAACAACAAAGAATTTGCTTTGCTCAATGAAACTACTCCTGACCACGATAGGACTCCATCAAATAAACAAGGTTCAGCGTTGGTTAGAGATTGAGCTATCGAGCATCGGCCAATGGGAGAACAAGGCACTGGCTCCCTTCTTAGGAAGTGTAAGAACTGCTGGGGCATCAATACAGGGAAACAGGCAATTTCAATAACCCGTGAATCCTACCAGAGGAAAAGCTTCTATCCTGATCTAGTCCCCGGGCAAAGGAGGATGGGTGGGCTTTGGTCAAGAAAGACTCAGAGGGATAAAGTAATGAAAATTCACCTGCCGTCTTACCTGCAAGAGCCTGTCATAGGGCTTTAAGCCACCGAGGTCTCCCGGCCCCGCGGGGCGAATGTTTTTGACGTACACGCCCTTCTCCAGCAGGCCATCTGCCACGCTGAACCCGAAGTCCTCCATGTCCGAGCTCTTGTACAAGGTCACCTGGAGCGGGAGAATGTGTGGCGGGGACATTTTAGCCAGGGTGGAGGCTGGGCCTGTGAATCTTCTTGACCAACCATCTTTTCAAACTCATTTCAATCACAAAATGGATTTGTAATGCATTCGGCAGCTACCCCCCGCCTTCCCTAGAATATCCTTGGCATTTGTAACAGAAAAATAAGGAGAAAAGCTGGAGAGGCCTGGCCTTCTCCTTTTTTTTTTTTTAATAGCAGTTCACAGGTACATGGGAGACTTGGACCAGGGCAAGCTGACTTTTCTACTTTCCTGGACAGCCCTCCAGTGCGGGGAGCAGCCAAGGCGGCCCTCGGTCCTGCTGGACACCAGGACTGAGCCGAAGGCCTCCCTTCCTGCCGCGCTCTGCCTAGGGCTGTGCTGGGTACCGGGCCCAGCGTTTCCTCCTCCTGGGAGCAAGTCTCGTGAAGTCCATCATTTTATTCGCTCTGGTGCCGCAATCATGACTCCACTAATGTTGGTAAAGCAAACAAACCAACAAAAACAGCTCCAAGTGCGCCTGTAACAAACCCCTTGCTCTGGGCCGGCTTCAGCAGCCGCCTCTGTATGTGTGGAGGGCGGGGTGGAGCCGCTCCAGGCATTCCCCTTCTCAGCTGTGGGCCACAGCTGGTTCTCTCTACACCTGAGACCAGCTGCTGCCAGTTAGGCTCCCCCCCACGGCTCATCTCTCCACCTGACCATCTGCAAGAGTTAGCCCAGTGTTCGGCAAACTGCGGCTCGGCAAACTGCAGCTCGGGAGCCGAATGCGGCTCTTTGGCCCCTTGAGTGTGGCTCTTCCACAAAATACCGACTTCTGCACATGGGCCACGAAGTTTCAATCGCACTGTACGTGCGCGCCCGCATGTGGTATTTTGTAGAAGAGCCACACTCATGGGGCCAAAGAGCCGCATGTAGCTCGAGAGCCGTGGTTTGTGGACCACGGAGTTAGCCTGCGGTTCCTTCACTCATCCAACCATGCCTACTTTCATCAAATGGGGATTGAGTCCCCACCCTGTTCTGAGCACAGTTCTGGGCACAGGAAACAGCAGTGAATGAGAGAGAAGAGCCCGCCTCCCAGAGGCCCACGCATTGGTATGTAATGTCCCCCAGCACAGTGCCGGGCCCTGCCGGGGGCATGCTCAGCGTCTCACACTCATTTCACACTTAAAGGCGCCCACTGTTTGTCCTAAGGCTGCCAAATGCCCTCCTCAAAACCCTGTGCACACTTCAAGCCATGACTTGGGCTTACTTTTTTACCCTCGTGGTTTAAAAACATGCCTTTTAGTTTACTTTCACACAAATAATATGGGGACATATTCTTGCAGAAGAGTAAAAAATCCAGAGCTGTACAGAGCAAAACGTGAAGATGAGAACTTTTAGAGCAGGTTTATTTTTTTATACCCAGTCATTTTAGTTCAGAGAGGGAGGACACGTGGAAGGAAGCAGGAAAGTGGCCAGTGTGCGGATTTTTATTTTACTGGACAGAGAGCTAAAGCACCTGCTGGCTGGGTCAGCACGATTCACCAGGCAGCCCTAGTGGTTACTGCCATGTTGGAGGTGAGAAAGTTCTATTTTATAGAAGGTTAGTAACTTGCCCAAGATCACAAAGGTGACGGATGGTGGGGCTGAGTTTGTCTGACTACAGACACAGAGCACTCCACTGTCGTGCAAAAGGCCTGATTTCATAGATTCCAAGAGGCACTACTTTAATATTTTAAAATCTCTGAAATCAGACTGTTTTATTATCAATGGCATCTTACGGCCTGTGAAATAAGGCACGTGATATGTGCTGATACATCAGCATATACTAGCATATGGTTTTAAAATCCGAAATGGCCCGGTTTCTGTGGAAGGATCACTTCTGTGGCGTTCAGTTCCACAAAGACAGAGCCGCCAGCCCCGCTGTACTACATAGAAGACACGTGTGCGCCTGCGCGGATGTGTGTGTGGTTTAGAAAATCCAGCCCCCCGCCCCCCTCCCCCATCGGAATGCACCCTTTAATGTTTGGGGAGAAGTGCATTAAAACTGAGTAAATGAGAACATGCTCTTCCCCTCCCCCCACCCCACATCCTCAAAGCAAATCCCATCAGGAGTGGAGGAAAGGATTTTCTTGGTGACTTGGGCTCAGGTGAAGTAGGGGAGGACGTGGAAGATGCCCCCTCAGGGAGCTTGAGAGGAGCAAGGACCTTTGGGATATTCATTTACATATCCCAAATCCCCAATCCGGTGCCTGCCACATAGGAGGGTTGGTATTTTTGTTGAATAAATTAGAAGATTGGTTCTGAAAGTCAGTACTGTCCACCATAAGCTGGGAGTGTGAACTAGGCTGGGCCCCGACGAGGATCCAATGGCGCCAGCTGGTGGTGACAGCAGGTGAGAGCACCTCTGACATTGAGCCAGGCCTGTCCCACAGGAGAGAGATGGATGGAAGGTTGAGCAGAAGATGCTGCGCTTCTGGCTAATGAGGTCTGTGGGATTTGGCGAGCAGAATAAAACGCAAACAGAATGCTACCGTCTCTACCAAGTTTGTGGAGCAGATCACATGGACAGGGAAAGGAAGGCTCAGAGAGGGTTAGAAACCTGCCCAAAGTAAAACAGCAAGCAACAGAGTGGTTCTGACTGAGAAGCTATTTTTAATTTTTTCCCAATTTTATCAAGATATAATTGACGTACAGCTCTGTATAAGTTTGAGGTACACAGAATAATGAATTGACATAAACATATTGGGAAATAATTACCACAGTAAGTTTTGCTAGGAGAAAGCTATTTTTTAATGAAAAAAAATGTCAAACACATTCAAGAGCAGAGAGAGTAGAACAATGAATCCCCACATACTCATCACTCAGACCCAACAACCATCAATAGCTCACCACACTTACTTCATCCACCCTTCTGTTTTCTTTTGGGGGGTGGTATTTTCAGGAAAATATCAGTCCTCATGCAATTTCACTCTTACGTACCTCAGTATGAACTCTAAAAAACATGAACTCTTCCTATGTAACCTCAATGCCACTAATTCATTTGCAAAATCAACTCTTTCTCCTTGATAGACTCCAATATCTAGTCCATAATACAATTGGACTAGAGTGGTTTTTAGAGCTGGTTTGCTCAAATCCAAGCAAGGTCCACACATTATATTTGCTTTCAATCTCTCTTCCCCTCCCCCCACTTAAAATACATTTCTATTGATTTCAGAGAGGAAGGGAGCGGGACATAGAAACATCAATGATGAGAGAGAATTATTGATTGGCTGCCTCCTGCATGCCCCCTACTGGGGATCGAGCCCACAACTTGGGCATGTGCCCTGACCGAGAATCAAACCATGACCTCCTGGTTCATATGTCGATGCTCAACCACTGAGCCATACCAACTGGGCTCTATCTCTTAAATGTCCTTTTATCTAGAGTATGCCCCCGTCTTTTTTCTCTGTGCTGCTGACTTATTGTGGAAATGGTGTCATTTGTTATTAGAATGCTCTTTTATCCCCCGTATGTCCTCTAAATAGATGTGAGCTCTGGATGCTTGATTGGAGTCAGAGGGGGAAGGGTATCCTATATAATAAAAGAGAAAAATGGTAATTGGTGTACGACGATACCCTTTTCATTGGCTAATCAGGGCTATATGCAAATTAACTGCCAACTCAGATGGCAGTTAACTGACAACAAGATGGCGGTTAATTTGCATATGTAGGCACAATGCAGGGAGGTGAAAGGGAAAGCAGGAAGAAGCCCCCTGCCACTGACAGTGATCGGAAACTCAGGGGGGT
>NW_006295054.1:2333660-2385338 GCF_000327345.1 Myotis davidii
GTAAGTGAGGGTCCCCTGCCCAGGCCTGACGCCTCTGGTAGAGGCGTCAGGCCTGGGCAGGGGCCGGTCCTGCAATTGGAGATTGATGGGGGTCAATAACTGAGGGCTCCCAGTATGTGAGAGGGGGCAGGCTGGGCTGAGGGACACTCTGCCTCACCCCACCCAGTGCACGAATTTCGTGCACCGGCCCCCTAGTCCTATATAACAAAAGGCTAATATGCAAATAGACCGAACTGCAGAACATCGGAACAACTGGTTGCTATAACGTGTGCTGACCATCAGGGGGCGCACACTGAACATGGCAGGCGTCAGCAGCAGGTGGCAGAGCACAGAACATGGCGGGCATCGGCCAAGGCCAGATGGTGGAGCCGGTAAGCGGAGGTGCCAGACCAAGGCAGGGTGCCAGTCACTGTCATTTGGGCAAGCCTCTCGTGGTTACTGAAAATTTTTTGCTCCTGCATGCCACCATCCTGCCTGGCACTCACACCCACTGCCAGCACCTGGCGCCGGCCCCGATCACTTGATGCCATCAGCGGGTGTGAGCGGTGGCTGCCAGCCCCAATCACCCCTCAAGTCTTCTCCACCTCCCCCTGCTCCCGAGGGGTGATCGGGGCAGCAGCCCCCACTTGCACCTGCTGCTGGCGCCGGACCCAACCACTCTGTGCTATCAGTGGGTGTGAGTGGGGCCATCACTGTCAGCACGTGGGAGCAGTGGTGGCAGGAGCGGGGATGCTGGCAGACAGGGGACTGGGGGCCGCTGCAGGAGGGGCTGGGTTGGGGCACAGAGGATGGGCCAAGACCCACCCCTATCCCCACCGCAGCCTCGCAGCCCACAATTCCTTTCAAGGTGCATGAATTCGTGCACTGGGCCCCTAGTAAAGATATATTATCACAGATGGACAGTGTGCTTCCTATGACATCTTGTCACTCAATGTCTAGTCCACTAGACATTGGGTTCCGGTGATGACAGCTCAATTTCTCCACTGTAAGGCTCCCTATCAATTTTTAATCTAGTGGTTTTATCCACTGATGACCTTGCTCTGAATAAATACTTTCATTAGGGCTTGCAGGGTGATAATCTTTTTCTAATCCTGTAATATCTTCTGTATTAGCTACAATTCTTTTGTAAAGAGGACTTCTCCTTTCTTCAATTAGTGCTATTTGATTACTCTGAAGTACAGAGTTTGTACAAGAATGGCAAAGGGAATGCTAATTCTTTCCTTTTGTTCTTAGAATAGGAAATTAGGGCACTAAATACTTCCAATGGTGTCCCAGGGAGGGTTTTTTGGGAGGAGGAATGACTTTTGTTAAGTAAAATATCAATATAAACCTTTGGTGATCAATTGTGTCACCATTACGTTGGATGCTCAAATTATCTCATCTTTGACCAAGGAGAGTCCTTAATGCTGACTCCTATGTCCTTGTGATATGACCCATTTGTTATAACTTCTTGGCTTTCTAGCTCCAGCTGTCACAGACCCACTGTGGATATTTCTTGTTCCCCATCTGGAATCAGCCAGACCTCCAAGGAGCCTTGATTGCAGAAAACATTTCTGGCTTATGTACCAGTCCTTCCCTCCCCTCCCCATGCTCCTCTCCCAAAGAGAGGAAGAGGAAGGGGGGGATGAGGGCACAGAGGAGGAGGAGGTGAGTGGCTAATAGGATTGTGGCACCCTGCATCCTTCGGGCCCTGTTTCCTAGAGGGAGAAACCTCTCTGCTCAGGGTCCCTGCTTATGTGCCCTTTGGCTTGGTCTGTGCCTTGTCTGTGAGACCTCTTGTCCTTGTGCCCCCTTCCCACCTTTATTCCCAGCCACGTTCTCTCCAGTGACCAGCAGCACACCTGGGGCAGGAACCTCCTGGAGGTGCAGTCCTGTGAGTCCTAGGGACCCTGTGCTTACGGCTGGTTGGGTACATGGGTTGGCGTCTGCCCTGCAGACTCTGGGCCCGCCTGGGAGGGTTGCAAAGCCTGTACTCACAAGCAGCACTAGGAAGCCCACTTCTCTCTGAGCTCCGAGGCATGTTTTCCAGCACAGTGACCCCGAATCCTTGCACTGGGGGAACACTGGGCATGGGCCTGGCACAACAGTGACATCTTCATTGCTCAGGTGGCCGGTGGTTCTTGGATGTCTGCTCCACAGCCAGGACCCAGGAGGGGCAGAAAGGTGAGTGGCAGCCAATGATGCCAACACTAGCCAGTGGGAATACCTTCACCCAAACATTACAGGTGGATGGATGCTAAGCAGAGCCGATGAGCAGGTGAAGGGCACAGCTGTGGACCAAGAGGCTTCACTCTCCTGGGCCTCAGACCTGACAGGTCTCTGTGGTAAACTCTTCTGCATAAGAGGCGAATAAGCGGTTTAAATTGGAAAGTAACCTGTTTCTCTGGAAAGATTTCCTAAGGTGAGAAGAGACTGAATTTTAATAGCCAATTCTGTGGTTTTCCTGGAACTAGCTTATAAATAGCACATAACAAAAATGAAATTATTTTTAAATGACCACAAAAGATAAGATTCCAGAAATCAATAATTCACAAAACTGGGCAGCACAGCTGACTGCGCGCAAAGCAGCAATAATAAATTGTGCCAGGTAGCTGCCGCCCCCCGTCCCACTGGAGGCTGGTGGTGGTTACTTCTGATTTATTTTCCGTCCAAAAATAATTCTAAGCATGCCAGGGGTTAGGCCATTTCGTTTTTGTTTTTGTTTTTGCACACATGCCTCCCTTACCAGGCACTTTCCTACATATGATTGCTTTGATCCCCAACAACTCGGCAGCACATTCATTCCCTTCCTGCTAATGGGGATGCTGACTCTTGAAGTTGATGGACAGGCTGGTCCGGTGAGAATGCACAAGCTCCGGGATTAGGTACTAAAATATCTGACCTCATTAGCTGTGTTTGTCAAGTCATGATTTTTTTTTGGGGGGGGAGGGGGGCATAATCTCCTAGCTGGTCAGGCAGCCTTTATCCATTTCCAACGGCCCAGCAAGTAAAGATGAAAAGTGCTTCATGTCTGCTGATTTCTTCCCATCGAGCCCTCCCGGCCTCTCCATGGGCATCCCCGTACACTCCAGCTCCTAGAGCTCGTCCCGGTCCACCCCAGCCGGCGTGAGCCAGTTCATCTTGTAGGGTCTCTATTCTGAGCAGACCAAAGGCTGCCTCCAGGGAACCTGGATAGATTTTTCTGTTCTAAAAGGGCCAGTGGACATGGAACATAACACTCTGGCAAGGACACAGCTCCACAAAGCCCGGTTCCCTTTGAACCCTGGGCCAGCATGTGCTGCAACGCTTCTAACCCTCCCGAGAACGGGGCCTGGGCAGGAGGCAGAGGGTTCGCCGCCATCCATGCTGGGCCTTGCCTTTTATTTCTATCCACGCGTCTGAACAATGTCCGGGAGGCAAAGATCAGAGACCTCCAGCTTGTGTTTTCAGTTTGACATGTGAGAGAAGCTTCGCAGCGGAGCCAGCTGTCCCCACGTGGATGCTCAGTGCAGCTGGGCCTGCGATCTTTGGCAGGTCTCTCTGAGTGACAGGTGTCCCCAGGTGCAGTTCCTACGCACTGCAGCCTCTCTATGGCTCAGCCCCTCGTCCAAAGGCCTTAAGGACTTCTCAGAGGTGGTACTGGTCTTCCCGTAAATCACCAGACATTTGAGTTCATTCTTGCAGGCTCTGCGGGGGTCGCCTTGTTCCTTCAAACCTGACAATTCCCGGGTCTGATCGGCAGTTTTGAGAACAATCCTGCACGACCTGAGGGGCTGAGAGGAAAAACAAAGCACGGCCTTCCCAGCTGCATTCTTCCAGCCCAGGAGGGAGGAGGCCATGTCTGTTTCTGCCTCTCCCGCTCCTGGCTTTCAAGACTCACTGGGTCAGAGAAGGCAGTGGCTGCCCTCCCGTCTGCGAGTCTCTGTTGGCAGAGGAGGAGAACGAGGGATAGCTGCTTCACACTGTGCCTCCTGCTGCTCCCTGGCAGGGCGGTGGCACGGGGGTCGACAGTGAGAGAACCAGTGTAAGTGTGAGCAAGCCAGGGGCTGACCTGGCCTTCGGAGAGCTGAGTCCCAACCAGGGGAGCGCCCGGCTTTTAGGTCTGGTTTTCTCCATTCCTGTAGAGCACCTCTTGTCTATCATTTCACATCAAATCAAAGCGGCAAGCGTGAGATCATTCTCCCAATTCTCCGGGCGATCACGCCCAGCCATGGCAGCTGACGGACACCACGTCCCCGTCAGCTCTGTCGCCGGCCCCTTCCATGTGCTCTGGCCACCACCGAGCCGGCCAGCAGTGGCGGCGACTCTGTCGAGGCACCTTTGCCCAGGAGGCTGCTGGTCCTCACAGCACCGGCCGCTGCTTTGGCCTTCATGCTCCCCTGCCAGGTCTGCTCCGGCCTGGCTCTCCTCCAGCTCTTGACCCTTCCCGATTCCCTCTGCAACGTACTGACCTCATTCCCTGCAGGCCTCTGTGGGTAAAAAGGTCACGATCACAATGCCAACCTGTGTGTAGGGGGCAGAGGGTGATTCCCCCCACTGCCAAACAATGCTGCTGCACCAGCTGGGTGTCCTACAGTTCAGATCCAGTCTGACCCGATCTGCCTGAAGATAGCATCGGATCCCCCAGGTCAAGGGCTTCGTCCCACAAGGCTGCCCCCCGACCTCTTCAGGTGCCAATTGCAGGTCTAGCTTATCACCTGGGATTCTGACCAACGGGCTATCCATCAGAGGTTCCAACAACCCCCTTCTTGGGTTTGATAATTTGCTAGAGCAGCTGTCAGAGCTCAGGAAAACACTTTCCTTACTAAAATACCCGTTTATTATAAAAGATACGTCAGGAACAGCCAGCTGGAAGAGATGCGCAGGGCAAGGTGTAGGCAAAGGGGTGGAGCTTCAAGCCCCCGCGGGTGCACCGCTCTCTCCACACGTCCATGCGTTCACCAGCCTCTCCACTCTCTCTCCTTTTAGGTTTTACAGAGGTGTCCTCACTTAGACCTGCTTGACTAAACCCTCGGCCATTGGTGATTGATTCAACCTCCAAGCCCCCTCCCCACCCTCCTCCTTAGATGCTGTCCAAAAGCCACCGCATTAACACAGCTAAAGACACCCTTACGCTCTCCACACCCAGGACATTCCAAGGGCTTTTGGAGCCCCGTGCCGCGAGGACATGGACCAGGGATACATGCCTTGCTATAAGTCACAATATCCCAGTGGGCTTCCTGGCTCCAGCGGCCACCTGCTCCTCTGGGTGGGAGACCAGCCCTCTGCCCACCCCCTGGGCCTGGGGAATTCAGGGCCAGGCTCCCTGTCCTTCAGGAAGGATAACAAGTTACAACTGACCAACTCCTGCTGCACCGAGTACGAACAGTCTTGACTGCATTTCCTCATTCCAGGGATTGCTGTGGCCCAACACTACAAAGATTCTCCAGCAAGGAAAGATCTCGGCACCCCACCTGGGGAAAGAAAGAGACAAGCCCCGGGCTGGACCATGGTCACGTCCTACCACAGATCTGCTAGAGAGCAGCAGGGCAGAGCCACGGTGGAGGGAGGCGGCCAGCAGGCTTCTCTCCAAGCACCTGGACAGTCAGGAGACTGAGTGACCCTCAGAGAGCTGCACCGCCGGCCAGATGACAGAATATCTTATAGATAACAGAGTCTCTTACAACCTATAAACATAGTTGATCACCACAGAGACATCAGGAAGAGATGAACGCTCTGCAGGCCAGAGCTAGACCCAAGGGAAGCTGGGCACACCTCTGAGAGGGGTGGTGGTGGATCCAGGATAGCAGGGACAAGACACGTGGTCAAA
Organism: Myotis davidii; assembly: GCF_000327345.1. NCBI lineage: Eukaryota > Metazoa > Chordata > Mammalia > Chiroptera > Vespertilionidae > Myotis > Myotis davidii. Next base: position 2,339,449 of record NW_006295054.1, read on the forward strand.
AAGTGAGAAGGCACCCCCCCTACTGTCTATCAAGCCTGCCCGAAGGGCCATCCTTGTCTAGGGGTCGGCAACTCTGTTTGACTTACCAGTTCTATTGCTCAGAGCAGAGCTCAGGCTCAAAGTGATAGGACGCAAAGCGACTTCTGTCTGGTAGAATGCAAATGATTCTTTCCATTAGAACAGACGACCTCAAAGGCTTTGCTGTATTTCCCTGTAAGTCACTGCGCATCTTTATTCTAAATTGGGAATTTTACTCCCACATTCGTTCCCTCCCATAGCCTGAGAATATGAACATATCTATCTATCTATCTATCTATCTACCTACCAATCTATCTATTTATCTATAGATAGATATGTGATACAAGCCGATCATTTGCATATGAATTATGTTTTTCACATTTTGAAAAGTTGTTTTAACAGGAGCATAGACAAGGGAAGCTGACCGAAATGATACATCCTGAGGATTGTCAGGGTTGGCTAATCATTATATAAAATGTACAACCTGAATTCCAACCCTCATTCTACAATCCATGGTCCCTCAACAATGTTCAGATACTTAGCTGCTCTAGTTTCACAGGGCGAGAACGAGCTGGTCACGCTGATGCGGTGACGGGTAACTAGACACCCCCCCATTTGCCTTTGGGTCTCATTCTGGCCCACACCCCTGCCTCTGGTGGGGGGGGGGCGGTGGCGGGAAGGGGCTCTGAGGCAGCTGGCTGGACCTCCTGTAAGTCTGGGATCCTGAGGAGACCTCATGTTCTGGGGTTCTGACAGTGCATGGCTTTGGCGAGATCTGAAGGATGGCAACTCCCCCAGGGAAAATGCTGTTTTGAAGTCTCTTCTCCCGCTAATAAGCTGTCCCTCTGTGCTAAGTGAGCAAACCAAGGATCTGGGAAGTGAGGCGGCTGCGGACTGTCAGGCTGGGACCGAGCCTCGGCCTGCTTGGTGCTCCCTCATTCATCACTCCTCGCCTGAAGGGGAGAAGCTGTCTAGTACAGGGGCAGGCAAAGGAAAAGGCTCAGACATCCAGTTTGTAGTTTTAGCTTCCCATGAGACGATGCTACACTAGCTATTTGGAGAAGGCCTGGTGTGAGGGCACCTTTGATCTGGGCACCAACTCCTGATACTTGGTGAGGAAGAGGCCTGGGGCTGAATAAGCATGTCCTTCCATTTCGCCTGCTCCTCTGGGGGGGAGGGTGAGGAGGGCTGTGGAAGCTGCTGCCATGGAACACCAAGAAGGGCGTCCTTCCGAGGAGAACACGCTTGTACTCTCAGGAAGAATGGAGTCCCTTCTCCAAACACTCAAACGTGTGGGAACCGCAGAGCACACTGGCGGGGCTGGGCAAGTCGATGGCAGCAAACGCAGCCACAAGAAACAAACCGGCTTCCCAGTGACGCAAATGCCACCAGAAGCCGCCAGTAACAGTAGATGTGGAAATAAATATCTCTGCGAAATGAAAAATAAAAATAGCTGCATACAAATAAGCCATGTAATTTCATGGGAAAACATGCACGACAGAGCACAGGAAATGTCAATACGACTTCAGAAAGTCCAAATGCTCTGAATGAGGGGAGCTTTCTACTCGACTGAATTTTTTTTTGTCTTACACTGTGCAAAGAAGTGAAGCTGGACTTCATCTCAGAAATGGATTAAGTGGACACCAAAGGATATTCACGCTTAGGCGGGAAAGAAGGGTTATCAATAAACTGTAGCGAAGATCCCAGGTGCCTTACTTGCAAAGAGGAAGAGTCTGCGATAAACTGCAGGACAAACCAGAATTCATTGCAAAGATAAAACTCAGAAGTTCCAGGGCCAAAGATGCAACCTCATCTCTTTACCTCATCACCCAGGTGCTGCCTGGGACTTCACCGAAACAGAGGAATCACTGCTAGTTAGCAACACCCAAGGGAATGATACTCCATCTTTGGGTGCAACAGAATCCAATGAAGGGGTTGCTAAAGGGGAGATTATTGGCCTGACCTCCCAGAAAATGCTGGCCAGCTAAGTCTGGGTGGGGACTAGGAGCCTGCATTTGAACAAGCACCCCATGTCATCACAGAAAAGATCAGCAGAGGGTCACACACCAAACTGTTACCTAGGGCTGCAGTCTGCAAACTTTTGGTTGTGACCCATTAATAAGCCTGAAAACCAGCTTCATGCGATCACATTTAAGAAGAAATAAGCAAGAAATAGAAGATGTCAGTGTACAAAATTTCGATTCATTCACATATGAATGTGGTGTATGTGTGTACTGACGTGTGAGATAAAATGATTTCAGGCTGTGTGCCTCAGCCAGGACAGTCTGACAGGCAGTGGTCTAAGGGGACATGAGTATCACTTCCCAGTGACCCCCAGCCTGCCTCCCCCCAACGAAGTACTAACCCATCAGTCCAGCTTCAACTTCCTCCCCATCCACACGGGAAGTGGGGCTTCAGTTCTGTTTGTTCTCGAGTGTCAGGAAGGATGGCTAGCGATTTGGGCTCATGAGAAAGATGGACAACCGGACAACTTCAGGGAAGCCCTGCCAGGACCTGGTGGAGCCCGAGACACAGCAAATGACGTGAAATGAACGAAACCGCTTAGACTCTGACCTGAGTTCAGGATTTCTGAAGGTCTAAGGAAGAGAAGGAATGGCTAGGAAGACTTGGTGGAACATGGGCGCAAACAATGAGAGTCAGATGAAACCCAAGACACTGAAAGACAAGTTCTGCTGTGTGAAGGCGTTAGTCGTCCGTCACCAGGAGATGGGCAGCTTTTCCTTTTGTCTTCCTCTCCAGGAATGGGGGTGGATACCTGCTCATTCACGCCTAGCCTCCGGGTCAGCTTCTAGCGACAGTAAGCGATTGCAGGCGCTGGCCTGGACAGGAACGGCCCACACTGTTCTCATGGAGACAGCTTTCCAAGCGCCAACGGCCACGAGAAAGATGGCCCCCGGAAAAGAACACAAACGTTTCAGAATGGTGTGTTGCCCATGCCCCCAGCCTCTCGCTTGGCTCTTCCCAGGTCCTGGGGAATTCCTCCCCCAGGTCCACTTAGAAAGTGCACCCACGGGGCTCAGGGGACTGAAAACCAGCCCTCACCCCATGTGTCAGGCTGGGTACTCCATCTGGGGGAGTCTTCAACTTGAGGGAGGGGTGTGTTTCTAATTGTCAACAGTACGACAATTGAAATTTCTTTTGAGAGCCAAATTTTTTAAACTTAAACTATATAGGTAGGTACATTGTTCTTAACTTAATTAGGGTACTCCTAAGCTGGCCTTTGCTAAAAACGTCCTCAATCTGATTGAGGTACATTCGCTGAGGTCGACCCCTTCCAACTCTCCCATCCACCCTCCTCTTGTATACTTGTTTCCTCTATCTGCTTCCGTTCATCCTCTCTATATGTCCAAACCATCTCAACATACCTTTCTCGGTCCTCGACACTACATCTTCTTTCACTCCACAACGTTCCCTAAAATTAACTTAATAAACTTTACTTAAAGTCTTAAGTCAACTTCGCACTGTACGTGCGCGCCCGCACGTGGCATTTTGTGGAAGAGCCACACTCAAGGGGCCAAAGAGCCACATGTGGCTCGCGAGCTGCAGTTTGCCGACCACTGGCCTAGCCCCTTCTCTACACCATCACACGAGAGTAATTTTCACAAAGGCTTGGTGCAGGCTGGTGGTACCCAGTGAAGGATCACTCAGGTCTGTCAACACGTCACTGTGCATTTCCAAGGTGTCAGCTAATCGTCCAGAGTTCAAAAGGCACCTCCAGGCAGAGGTCTCGGCTCTGAGCGAAGTGAGTTCTCATGACCATTTCGCCTCACGACCTGAAGGTTTCACATCCACCACGTGGCTGGCCTATCAGAGCAACTGAAGTCACTTAGAAAGGAAGAGAGGCCTGAGATGTGAGCAAAAACCACTCGAAGAACCCCGTACAGTCGGCTGCAGGTTCCGCCACTTCACCAGGTCCTATTAGGTGTCACATGATGCCCAGCCACCTAAGACTCTAGTTTTCAGAGTCTTATTTAGTTTGAGGTCAATTCAGAAGGAAGGGAAGCTATGAGGGAAATGCACTGAAGTGAAGCGCATTGATTAGGTAAAGCTGGCCCATCTGTGTCTGTGATGGCGAGAACTCCTGATCCACACACCGACTCAGCTTCAGCCAGTCCATCCCCGGCCACTCACTGAGCTGGGTCAGTGGAGGATGCCTTGGAAAAACTTTTCACAGGATCTATTTTCAGCACGGCCATTTTTTGACTTCAACTGTAACAATTTGCACATCCAATTCACCATCACTATCTGTGCTAAATGCAGCCAGTGCAGGAGGGAAAGGGAGACGGGCCTTTTGTATTGCTGGGCTATCGATACTTTTCCCTGGAGGAGACTGCTTTACTCCAGAAGCAAAGTGACTCTATTTTGTACTTGCGATTCCCCTGTCCTATGGATGGGGCTAGTAAATATCCGCTGAGGAGGGCTATTGTGGGGGGTATACACCGGTGACATGCAGCGCACAGTAGGCACTCCGTACCTGTTGGTGTCCTTTCCCTGGATGCTGAGGGCGGGTGGGTCAGAGCGTGCTCTCCTCTGCCTGGGAGTGGAGAGTTAGAGAAGAGGGCAAGAGGGGAGGGGCCAGGAGGGGCCAGCCCTCTTCTTGATGCAGCAGAATTAGCACTGACTATGCAGCTTCTGCAATTGAAGACTCATGTGAGGCCTTCAGACTCCTAATGGTGCTGTCGTTAGTGTGTTAGGACGTGTGAGAGGGGGTGCAGGCCGGTGATCACCAGACAGACACATCCTTTCAGGGGAACTGGATAAACAACCTAATTGGTGGTAGTGACACCTGGGTCACTACCCTAAAACGTCAGAAACTCCTTCACTTTTCTGTAAAGTTCTGTAGTTCCTCCTAAGGCACAGTCTCCAATCCAAGGCTCTGGTGATATGTTGGAATATTCTCATTCCCTCAGCACATCATAGTCTTGACATCCTTTGCACATGCTTTTTTCTGTACTTGGAATGCCTTCCCACTCTTCACCTTTCCACTCCCCACTTTCCTGCAGAGGCAACACCTGTGCCTAGGAAGCCTTTTCTATTCCTCTGTAGTGGGAAGGGTCCACCCTCTGTCCTCCAAGGCAGCCTAGTCTTGCTTCTGTCATTGTACCTATCCCACCATCTTCCCACTGTCTCCCAGAATGTCTCCCCATTAGACTACTGGTATGTGCTTGCTGGGGATTCGCAACAGATCCTTTAAGTGAATGAATGCATCCAGCAATGGAATACCAAGTTCAGAACCCAACTTTCCACAAAGTCCTTTCTTTTACCCCATGCTCTGTTGGCTGTAAAAGAAATAGCTACTTTTAATAGGTGGTTCGGGAAATTGAAGGCTTTAGAGCAGCGGTTCTCAACCTGTGGGTCGCCAACCTGTGGGTCCCGACCCCTTTGGGGGTCAAACGACCCTTTCACAGGGGTTGCCTAAGACCATTGGAAAACACATATATAATTACATATTGTTTTTGTGATGAATCACTGGGCTTTAATTATGTTCAATTTGTAACAATGAAAATACATCCTGCATATCAGATATTTACATTACGATTCATAACAGTAGCAAAATTACAGTTATGAAGTAGCAACGAAAATAATTTTATGGTTGGGGGTCACCAAACATGAGGAACTGTATTAAAGGGTCGCGGCATTAGGAAGGTTGAGAAACACTGCTTTAGAGGAAAAAAGGGGTAGCTGGACTGTCACCTCCTTTTAATCTGACATTTATTTGCTTTTCTGGGCAAGATAAATAAATAATCTCTAGTTACTAGATTATTGACTACAGAGAGGGTCTTGGCTCTCAAGAAAAATGGAGTGAGATTGTAAGTATCCTTATGCATTAACAAAAACAAAGCATTAGTTCTACAAAAGAAAACCAGAGACACCTCTCTACCACAGCTGTCCTTGACAGTGGTTCCACAAACACTGCCACTCACAGATGCCTTATTTAAACTCTGGGGCCGCTAAAGTTCAGCTCCGTGTGCCATTGTGGGTTTTCTTCCATGAAGTAAAGTGAGGCAACTATCGTAGCAGAGATGGAACATTGCTGGGCTTACCCTTTCCAAACCCAAGACGTCTAAATCATCTTGAAGAGAACTTCATGTCCCTCAAGTAATGTAGCCAGCTACTGATAAGTCCGAAATTAAGGATTAAGCCTTCCCACATTATACATCAAGCCCCTTTGAGTCAAGCTAGGAGCATATACATTTAGGAAAATCCTTCCTGCCCTTCCCGGTGAATTGGGAATAATAGACCAATCATCCAAGCTCCATGTGACACTGGAGCCTTGAACTTTCGTAAGAAGATTTTTGGCCACCAACACATTTCTTTATTAATTCATTGCTTGAAAGCTAATTATCTCTGTTTTACAAAATAACGTCTCAGTGTTGAGAGAACAAGCAAAGTCTCTGCCGATCTACCTTTAAGCCCTGGCTTCCTTCCTTGGCTGAGACCAAATGCAAGGTCATTACCGTGCTTGCCTCAGGCTGTGCACAATGGCCACTACGTGTGACCCCAAGGGAAGAGAAGAAAGCTTCCTGACCTTGTGCAGCTCCACCGGAGTCGGGGACATGATCTCCTTTATTTCTTGTTTCATTTTCCTCAGGGGGACGGACCTCCTGCCCACCTCTGAGGGCAGAGTGTTGCTCCGAGTTGTTTGGCTATAGTGTGGCCGCGAGCTGCTCCGTTCCTGGAAGCTGGCCTGTCGCCCCAGCTGACTGCGAGGTGTTGGGGCCTCATGATTCAAACTCATCGTGCTCCCCGACATGATTGTTGCCTGTGGCATTGACAATTTTCAGAAACAATTAAGCCACAGACGAAGGAAAGGGTTTGGTTGCTCAACATTAAGCACATTTCTGCCTCTGCCCAGTCAAAATACAGTGTCTTCAGGGCATAACCAAAGACTGAAGGATGGATATAGTCACCCAAGTATGAAAATCTGGAAAAAATGCTTTGTAAGTGCCATTTGTAATGCGCATCTCAAATCCAATTTAAGTACTTAAGCTGCTGGGCTTATTTAATCAGATACCACCCCTGGCAGTTCTGAGGCAAATTGAAAAGCTCTAACATTTGCTTACTGTAAACTACATTTTAAGCATTAACTTTCCACTGAGTGGGCTCTAACGATGGGATTCACGAGGCAACCTCCAATGTGTCTTACAGAGATGAGCTAAGAACTTCTCATTGGAGACCAGGCTGCCTCTACTTGCAATGCAGCCTCTAGTCCCACCTGGAAAAAACAATGGGCTAAAATGGAGCTATTGGTACAAGGACAAGCGCTCCTACCCGAAGCCCCTTGTCTATTGTCTTTCCTTTGGCCACTGGGCCTGGCCCAGAAGCTTGTAGACCAGCTATGTCTCCACATCATTTGTTTCTTAGAAATGGCCTTTGTGTAAGACCCTGAGAGAGGTGAGAGAGTAATAATTTATTATGCTACTTGGATGCAGCCCTTGTGCAAAAGCTGTGGCACCTGGATTGTATTTTACCAGTGAATTGGGATGTTACCAGTTTCAGTTTCAAATACATTCTCTACGGAAAACACCAGGAATAGCAAGCCTAGAAGATTAGTTCCCCAAAACGACTGAGTCACAGAGGGGAACAAAAAGAGCACTTGAAACCAGCATCGTGTTGGAGATGCCCCTTTCTCGAATTTGGAGGATGCTGAAATTCTGAAAATATGCCTGTGTTCCTCCAAACAATGGCTATATGAAGGTAAAGTCAAATTGGTGAATCTGCCGGAAATCCTGGGAACAGAAAACAGGTTCCATATGCCGTGTCACTGGCTGCAACTCCACGTAGAGGTTTATAATAATACTGATGCTAAAAGTAACAGAAGTGTAATCTGTTGAGTCCTTTGAATGTATTCACCCACTGAAGCCTCACAACAACTTTATGAAATAAGCACTGTTATTCCTCCTAATTTTACAAATGAGGAAACTGAGGCACAAAGAGGGTGACTAACCCAAGGCAAAATAGGTAGTAAATGAGCCAAGGGCACTAGCTAAAATTATAGATCAGGAGGAAGCACTGCAAAGTGTGTAGAGTTTTCATTTTTATCTAAGGTTTTATAATTCCAAATTCACCTGGTGTCCAACTATAAATATACCTCCAACAAAATTTTTGAATGGCAAATTTTAGTGCTCTTGTGCACATATTTACATCTCTGTTGAAAGAAAAGAAATAAAAATATCCTAACTAGATCAGTTTTTCAATGATAATTTTGGAAAAGTGAATGTGAAAAAAACCTTCCTGGTCACTGAGCATTAACATGTGCTAAATACCACTTATATATGTGTGTGTGTATCTAGAATATCATTTAGTTATTATATCTTCCCATTTCAGTTAAGGCAAGGGATGCCTGGGTAAGTTAAGCAACTTGCCCACGAGTCTTGGATTGCAACCTTAGCAATCTAACTCCAGACTTTATTCTTGACTACCAGGGTTATAGCTTCTTGGCCAAATATTACGTTGAAACATATAAAACTGACCTTTTTAGTCAATTAAACCCTAATATTTAAACCAGTATGAATTATCCAAATTTTGCTTTATTTCAGATATATTCCTTCCCAAATAAAACTTTTCAGTGACCAGCTTTATGGGTATCCTGGGACATCCTTTTATTTTATGGCACTTAACTCACATGTATCATTTTGTTTTGTTTTGTTTAATTTACTGTAACAGACAGCACCCAAGGATTGCTCTCTGGCTGTGGGGACCATCTACCTATTAGTGTTTTTGCCTACTTAGACTAGTTATTTGCTTTTATTAACATCTAATTTTTACATTCATTTTTTCATGGGACCAGCAGAAAACATGTTGGAAATAAAATACTTAATCACTGTAACTGGGAGACAGGTTTACTTTGATAAGCCTTAGTCATGCAGAAGTTACAAACCGGTCTAGAAAGGGTTCTGATGGGAGCAAGGACATATTCTCAAAAGGTCTTTAGTTCATGTTGATGGCTTTGTTTAAAATGAACTTCAATGGAATCAGTGACATCTCTGAAGCAATATAACAACTGAAACACAAATACATGACTATAATAAAAAGTTAAGAAATATTTTAAATTTTCTAGGATTTGTTTGGGCTCCAAGAGTTATTTATTGCCTTTTTTTATTTTGCATACCTCATAATTTACAATTATAATTTCCTCTTTTCTACATTATCAGTGAGATAATTGGTACGTACAAACAACTTAGAAGAGATATATTCAAGAGTTCTCTATCTGACGTTTAAACCTTCTTTCTGTATTAGACATAAAGTAAAAGCAGTGTTCATTAATCAAACAAATGGCAAAAATAATTCATTTCTATTGGACATTTAGTAAGTGCCATGTAAGTATTAGCTCATTACAAACCCCATATTTTAAAGAAAGAGATATATCTGATAAGACATATTAAGTAACTTGTCCAAAGTCTTAGTTAGAATCTTTCTCTTTTGTTAAAACTATACATTTTTCAGTGCTTAAGTTGAACCTAAATTATTGCTAACAATGGGGAAAATGACTAGTATAATTTTCCTTTTCATTTCTATTGTAGTCATTTCAACTTAATCTACATTTGTTACAGTTCTAGTGCATTTTGACTTTTATAGTGGATATAAATTTCATATGAATGAACCTAGCTCAAATAATACATTTTTTTGCACAGTTAGGGTTTGCAATCACGGGATCAGAGTTCATTTAAACTAATAAATGAATGTGTCTTTGTGATAAAAGTGTAAATAAGACTCTAATTTACGGTTTGCCAATCATTCTTTCTAGGTGAGGACTTTAATTTCTCAGCCCATTTCCCTCCTGGATTGCTAATTTCAGAAGCCACACCTGCCTGACGCTACATTAGAAGCCTGGCAGGCGGTTGCAGTATAATCTTTATGCTGATGGGTGCTGTTTTCACTGGATAACTCAATTTTGGGGTGAAAAACACATATTGTGTTTTACATCATTTGCATTTTACCTGCTATAACAGAATATTAGAAGGATAGTTGCTTCTAGAAAAAAGGATCAACATGCAAAAGGCATGTGAGCCAAACACATGCTTTCAAAAGCAGGAGTATGTTCAGGAATTGTGAACTGAGCTCATCCTTCAGTTTGGGCCCCTTTAGGAAGTGGTAAAAGTTTAAATAAGCCAGCTGATGCTTAAGCATTCTACACTTTTGGAAAGTTGCATGAAAAGGAATTAATTGCTATCATTTTAATGTATTCAAGTTTTATAGGATTATCCATCTCCAGGTCCTTTAACCATGCTCGGAAGCTGAAATTCATGCCAGGTAATTCTACGATGTTTACAAATTCAAATTAATATTTTTGTTTATAATTCTCTTTGCAGATTCACACAAAATATCCACACATGCAACTGAGAAGCAAAATAATATAAAGATGAGTCATCATTTTAAAATTGCAAGAGTTCCACCCAGTTTTGCCATTCACATTCCTTATGGTGACTTGGGGACCTCGTATGACATCAAAATAAAAATGAAACTTTTGCCACTTTATTTTTTACAGCTTAGAAAATTTAAAAGAACATAAAAGGAAATAGTCCAGGACTTCCCAGACCAAAGTGTGAATACGTCAGCAAATTCATGGCTTTGATTAAAGAACTCGGCAGGAGTTCAGCTACGACACTCCATCTCACCAGGACTCCTCAAGTTCACACTAAATTAATATGGGATCAGAATTTGCAACGAGCAGCAAAGCACTGCGTAACAGTCTGGCTGCTTAACCCACAGGCCGGCCTTTTGCACCAGCTGCATCGCCATCTATTTTAAAGGACAAAACAAAAGAAAATAAAATTTCCTCTTATGTTCCGCTTCACGATCAAATTAATGTCTGTACCAGGTACAAATGGAAACATGCCAAAGAAACCTTTCTTAAGCGACCAAGGGAATGAGATGCGCCACTGCTGGGAGACTGAGCTGCCTCCTTAGCGGTTCGGTGGCAAACAGGTACAGTCAGGGTTAGCAGGGAGCAATGGCGGAAGCCACAAGTCAGTCAGCTCAGGTGGGGGTGGGGTGGAAATGGGGCAATCAATATACTTTTCACGGCATTGTATCAAATCAAATTGCTGTCCGGAAGGCAAGGGGGGCAGGGGAGGCGGCCTCACAAGCAAAAATATAAACGTAAAAGGGTAGCTACCAAGAGAGTCATGTTTCTCACAGACACACGCCTGTCGGCTTTCTCCTGTGGAAAGGGGTTAAAGCTTTTAAATGAACTGGTGTGATAAATGCCAACTCAGAAGGACCAAAAATCATGAATGTAGAAACAATCAAAGTAAGGAGCAGGACCCAGGCTACCTCAAGCTCTCTCAGGATCCCCGACTGCCCGCAGGTCTCCAAATCCTCCAGCGCCTGGGACCAGAAGTTTTCCTCCTGCTCCGCCTCCGCGCCGTCAGGAGCCCCTGTGAAACTGTCACCAGAAATAGTCTTGGTTATGGCGATGCCGTTAGATTTGTTTTCGTCCTGTATCCAGACTCTCACCCCTTCATCTCACACACCCGAAAAACCCCAGGTTCATTTTGGGTTTGGCTTTCTTCCAACTGCGGCCTCCAAACAGTGCTGGCTGGGCGCGAGGGCACTTTAGGAAAGGCTAGAATGAAAGGAGGCCCGTGGTCTTGCTCACTGAACTTCAGAGTGCTCGCGGCCACTGCCCAATGAGCTGCATTAACTGGGCGTTTGTGTGGGAATATCTTTCAGCTACTATAGCTGCAGGGGAGGGGAAGTCAAACTTTTCTCTGAGAGAGAAAATGATTTCCCCACCCTACGGTCAACACAGTGTAGATCAGTGATTTCCAACCAGTCGGCTGCAAGAATTCTTAACACTATTTAGTCAGGGGCACTGACCTCTTTTCCCTTAGATCAGCGGTTCTCAACCTGTGGGTCACGACCCCTTTGGGGGTCGAATGACCCTTTCACAGGGGCGGTCGCCTAAGACCATCGGAAAACACATATATAATTACATGTTGTTTTTGTAATTAATCACTATGCTTTATGTTCAATTTGTAACAATGAAATTGGGGGTCACCACAACATGAGGAACTGTATTAAAGGGTCACGGCATTAGGAAGGTTGAGAACCACTGCCTTAGATTGTCAAATATAAAATGACAACAGCCAACATCACAATAGCCGTCTAGTGTGAAAAAATCAAAATGACACCTATTTTGTTTTTGTCAGATTGGCAAAAAACATATTTTTTGGTGTACCAAAGAATTTTAGTAATTATTTTATGTGTGCCATGAGATGCAAAGGGTTGAAAATCACTGGTATAGATCAAGTGCTATCATTTTTTATAAATTTCCTTAAAGTATTTTGGTAAGGAACACAATGCTAAAATGTATCTTAGCAAAAAATATGGGACCCTAGGTGTATCTTTTTAAAAAGTAGAAGTTGATGTGAAACTACCTTTTAAATGAAAGGAGCGGGAACTAGCCACAGAGTGAGGCCACGGTCGTTAGAAGCAGATTTTCCCCACGTGCTGCTGTTTTCTTTAGGGGACACAGCGCTTGCCCTGCTGTGTGGTGGTGCCCAGGCTGCCACCAGGCAGGCACAAGTGTTAGAATCCTGCCACCAGGCCAGCATGGCCGATTCTAGCAGCTTCAGGAAGCCAATGCTGGCAACATGTGCCAATGGACGTAGAGGTTCAGATCTGGCCCTCCAAACACAAAGCAGTCGGGACAGGGCCACGGTGGATGAGCCTTACCCGCTGACCGTGGAGCGGTCCCAGTCTTCGTTACTCAGCCCCACATCCGGGTAAGTCTGGCTCCGAGGCTTAGTGACTGGGGACAAGCTCCCTCTCTGCTTGGAGCTCCTCCAGTCGTAGGTGTTGAAGTTGTATCCCGAGGCCTGAAAGCCGGGCCCTGAAACCAAAGACAAGGCATTCTCTTCTGCCCCCGAGGTCCTCCAGTGAGGTCTGCTTCCTAACTTGTCTTTTTCTGTGGTTTCCATTCGTTTGTTCAAGGGGGTTGACTTTAACGGAATTTGGGGTCATAAAGGCCATGAAGCCAACACTAAAGTCTTACATTTAAAATGCATCCACACACCTTATCCCAATTGATTAACAACATCCGCGGGGTAAGACCTTTAGACCCAAGCAGGAGGGGCCGCTGCGCTGGGCTTGTGCTGTGTGTAGCTCCTGCCCTACTCCATCTGGGCAAGAAATCTATTGGGCCAGGGGGATATGCCCAGCAGACTTATATCCAAGCCCTTTTAGAGCAAGTTCCAGAAAGTCAGAACCCCGAATTTCCTGCCCAGGCAACCTCCGAGCTATGTGACGGCTTCTTATCCAAGTGTGACTTCTAAGAGTGGAATTTGCTACAAGATGTAGGTTCCAGACCCAAGGAGTGGCCAAAGGGGCTGCTAGTTGCAGATGTGTGGACAGAGCTTGGATATATGGGCTGTGGGCACAAATGTTAGGGACAGGCCTGAGGATTACTTTAGTCCAATGAGAAATGTCATTGTCAGCAAGCAGAGGGATCGAATAACAACAGCAACAACCATAACAACAGTGAGCACAGAGTGGGCACTCATTCTGCGCCCAGAACTCCATTTCGGGCTTTCCTTGTATATATAGCCTTTATGTATTCTTCTGAACCATCTTTGAAAGTAGGTACTATCACTATTTGCATTTTACAGATGAGGATACTAAAGACTCAGAACAGTGGTTCAAGTACCTAGGACTATTTGCATAATTTTGGGGGTTCCAGTCACACGTTTGGGAGAATCAGTTTTCAGATCATCAAGTTGCATGTCCCCAAAACCGACGTGGCTGAGGCAGCACCAGGAGGCCGAGGTCTCCCAGCTCTCCCTCTCCCCGCCCTCTCACAGTTGTTTTCTGCCTCTTTACAAAAGAATGACATTACCATCCACCTCAAGCCTTTGCAGGAGCTTGGGCCTGGGATAGAAATAATCTAGAGGTAACTGGGAGAGGCTTGCTCCTGCACCCTGCTGGTGTGGCTCAGTGGTTGAGCATGGACCTATGAGGCAGGAGGTCATGGTTCCGTTCCCAGTCAGGGCTCATGTTCGGGTTGCAGGCTTGATCCTCAGTGTGTGTGTGTGTGTGTGTGTGTGGGGGGGTGCGTGCAGGAAGCAGCCAATCAGTGATTCTCTCTCATCATTGATGTTTCTCTCCTTCCCTCTCCCTTTCTCTCTGAAATCAATTAAAAACATTTTAAAAAAAAAGAAAGGCTTTTTCCTGAGGGAAGGTATCTGAGGAGCAGAGCTTTATGTCAACAGGTACAGACTCAGGCCAGGCTTTACCTCTCCCACCCATCGGCCTCTCTGCATCTCAGAGTCAGAGTCAGAAGTGCGGGGAGGTGGGCACTTTAGTGTGTTTATTTGAGTTGCAAATGAAGATTGACTCCCTCTCTGATGAGGAGTTAAGTCTGATTAGCTTGATGGGTGAGACAGTGAGGGGTGTTTTTGGCAATTAGCTTATATAATGAACACTGTCTATGAATCTTGAGCTGAATTTTTGGCTCTGTACTTTGACATGTATTGTAACATATTTACAATAAATGGGAAATTCTAGTCTTTGCAAGTATTTAAATTTGGGGAGGAAAACCTTTAGATGACAACTGTAAATGTGTGATGGGGTCTGCAGCTTTCCAAAATTCCTCTGGGGGCTCAGTGGGAGAGCAGGGGCTCGTTGCAGGTCTGACTCTATAGCTTGTGCTGTAGCCACTACTGCTCCATCCACCCTTCAGGTTGTGACCCATTGTGTGTGTGTTTATATGTGTGTCCTGGATGGCAATAAAATATGGGTTTCTTATTGTGTTTAAAAACACTTGATAGCCCAGCCGGTGTGGTTCAGTGGTTGAGCGTCAACCTATGAACCAGGTGGTCATGGTTCAATTCCCAGTCAGAGCACATGCCTGGGTTGCAGGCTTGATCCCCAGCGTGGGGCATGCAGGAGGAAGCCCATCAATGATTCTCTCTCACATTGATGTTTCTATCTCTCTCTCCCTCTCCCTTCCTTTTAGAAATCAATAAAAATAGATTTTTTAAAAACCACACAAACAACAACAACAACCATCCTTCCTCTTGGCTACAGCGGGAGAAAGCAGAATGTCCAGAAGACAAAGCTCTGATGAAAGGATCTGATCTCGGGAGAGCAGGGAGTGCCCACAGCCGCAAGATGGAGCATCCCTGATGAAGGGCACCAAGGATTACAAGTCCTCGGAGCCGGGGAAAGATCTACAGTTCAATATCCCATTTTCTTTGCCGGATAACTGCAGGAGTGTGGCTAGCCACCTGGGAAGAAATCTTGCGTGATGAATGTGCAGTTTTCTGTCAAAAGTAGTGGATGAAGGGGACACACACAAGTCCCTTCTAGAAGGGGAGTGACCAGCAACACCATGTCTCTCCCGGCTCCTCTGACAGGCAATCTGTTTCCTCCTTCTGACCAACCCCCAGGTACAGGAAGTCTCACTTGTTATGATACAAAAAGTGTTAGGCGAAGCCTGTACTTTCCTCAACCAGCCTAGACCTGCTGAGAGCCGAATGCTGTATGGTGGTGTCCTCCTGGGGTAACGCTTTCTGATCAGCACTAACCCACAGGACCATTCTCTTCCCCGGGGAAATTTCAACAGGTTTTAAACTGGGCAAATTAACTTTTTAAAATATATATTTTTATTGAATTCAGAGAAGAAAGGAGAGGGAGGGAGAGAGAGATAGAAACATCAATAATGAGAGAGAATCATTGATTAGCTGCCTCTTGCATGCCACCTACTGGGGATTGAGCCCACAACCCGGGCATGTGCCCTTAACTGGAATCAAACCTGGGACCCTTCAGTCTGCAGGCCGATGCTCTATCCACTGAGCCAAATCAGCGAGAGCAAAATAACTCTCTTATTTCCCTCCAGCTGTTGTTTGTAAGTGGTTCTTGGTGAATTGGGCAGGAGGGTAGGATGAGCAGATGTGCAGCATCGTCACTAGACAAATGCCATACTGGCGGGCACATGTATGTACACCAAGAATGCGTTGTCTTCGTAAGCACTATTCAATCATTATTGCATTACAGCTGGGCAGGCATGAAAAGGGGATAAAATTTGAATAGCTTCAGATCAGGTGTAACCCAGAAGACTGCGGCCTGGTCTACTCTATGCTGGCACAGGACTGAAGTTAGGAAAGTCCTGGGTTCAAATCCCAGCTTTGCTACTTTCTCACCTTGGAGGCTTGGCCACTTTGCCTCGGGAACAATGACACATGCATCACCAGGCCCGTGTGAGAATGAAGGAGAAGAACATATATGAACACTTATAAAAGTGCCCAGAACACAGTGAGTTTTTCATGAACATAGATGACCATGACTTTTATTATTTACTATGCCATTCAACTTTTCAAGATCTCAGTTTTCTCATTTTAAAAAGGAGAGCAGGCAAGGAGAGAGCCTCACCATCACTCATTCAGTACGTGTTCGAGCGTCTCCCAAAGGTCAGGTACTATATGAGGGGCTGAAACGCAAAGACACTCTCCAACTGCGTGGCTTAGAATATGCATGGGAGTGAGAGAAGAAGACACAGACATAGAAATGAGCATTCTAATAGCACAGAGATGTTATCTCTTTAGTCTGAACGCACTGATTGCAAGAATGAAACCTGTTTGGGGGTGGGAATGTGGGTCATGAAAGATGCCATAGGAAGGTGACATCGAACTTAGAGTTGGAGGATGAGTTGGCCTGTACAGAAGGGGTGCTGGGTAAGACAGTATAAGCCCAGCAGGAGAGGCCGGGGAAGGCACTATTAGGGTAAACCCCGCCCCCTGCTCTCATGTTTCATCAGTGAGTTTCTGCTTCACTCCCAACAAGGGAGCAGCATTCCAGGAATATTCCAGGAACAGTCCTCTTACTACCTGTACTTCCTCCTCCCCACAGGAGGAGTGTGGTTACCTAATTGTCGAGTTTTGGAAAAGAGCACTGAGTATGTACACTTGACCCCTCTTGGCTTTCTTTGGATTCATTCTCTCCCACTGCTTTTGCTCTGGGACATAACAAAATGGGGTCCCACTCTTGGGCTCTCTGAGCTCAGAGGGGGCAGGGAGACCAAGACCATGCCATTAGCTGACCTGGCCATCAAAACATCCATTTTCTCTCTTTATTCTTAGTCCTGGAATACCAGTTTGGGGATGGACATATTACTGCTCAGGATAAGACTATATCTCCTAGCCTTTCTTGAAGTTGGGCTAACTCTGTAGAACAGTCCGGCCAATGATATCTAAATGGAACTTCTGGAAGGTTCATTACAATGCTCTGTCCTGCTGCCTAGAATGTCGATGAAATGGCTGGAGCCCCAGTAACCATCTTGGACCCTGTGATGGGCCCTTGAGCCCAAAACTAAGGATGGAAGCTGGGGCGCTAAGCTTGGTAGAGAATACATACTCAAGAACATGGATGTTGTGAAGTTTATACCAGCTCTGAAATGCTTACTTCTTCACAATCTAAGATACTAATGTTAGAATTTTAAGTTCTGTTCAGCTGAACCAATTTCAGCTGATGTGCTGGGTCACGGTTTGCTTTGTAGACTGACTTTCCCCTCATGTCAGTCTCAGTGTCTAGACTTGGGTTGGGGGTAGGGAAATAACCATGCTAATTCTGGCTGTGCAGCCAATCCAGCTTTCCTGGAAAAAATAAAATAAACAAAAAAGTTATTTTAATCCATAGCTGACTCCAATTTCTATTTTTCAACTGTTTGCAACTGATACAGGAAGAGGAGGATTATTACATCAAAACACCTAGAGCTATGAAGGTACCGAAGACTACAGCTTGCTTAGCGAGCTCTGAGATGTTCAGGATGTGTGCAGTGAAGATATTGCAATGAAGTGTCAGGAGATGAAATCGATAAAATAGTTGAAGGACTCTGTAATATATATATATATATATATACCTAGGCATGTGCCCTGACCAGGAATTGAACCATGACCAACTTGGTTCATAGGTTGATGCTCAACCGCTGAGCCATAGCCCCCGTGCAGGACTCTGTGCTTAAGCTAAGGACCTTTGACTTTATCCTAAAATAATAGAGAACCACAAAAAGAGTTTTTCTTAAAGGGAGAGGTAATATTAGATTTAGTTTTCTAGGAGTCATTGATAACAATATGGAGTGGTAAGATACTCAGAGTAGGTGATGAGGAAGTAAATATTTCAGGCCTAATGAAAGTTTACAACAAAGGCAGTGGCCATGCAAACACAAGAGATGTTAAGTTAGTAGGAGGTAGGAAGATGCCTGGTCTTGCTAATACCATGGACTACCTGCCTTCTCCAGGCTCTTTACTGCAGCGGGAGAAAAGCAACCCTGTGTCTTGTTTAAATACCAACATTTTGGCTTTCTTTTATTTGGAGGGGAATTCAACTCCTAACCGATGCAGGTGGATGATGTTAATATGACTTAAAATAGGTGGGAATTAAGTTCCTGTAGAGGCCAGCTGGTTGCCTTGGTTGAGAAAAAGTTAGCAGGCCCTGAGAAATATTCCTTTACACCAGGAATCAAAGTTAAAATTCAAAGAAGAAATGGAATAAATGAGGCAGCCCAGGTGTTGGAAGAATCAACTGCCAGAAATAGAGACTTCATTTTAACTGAATGATAGTACAAATGCATAAAATTAAAATATAAGCATGACATTGGAAACTAGATTTTAACTTCAAAATTGATAAAAGAAACACATTGAAAGATAGCAGTTCTAAAATTTATTTCCTAGGTAATTAGTTTTTTTATTTAAAATGAAAAATCATTTTCTTTTTTCTTTCCTTTTTCTCCCCTCCCTCCCATTTTCCTTTCCTATCCTTCTTTCCCTCTTTCTCTCTCTCTTTCCCATCCTTTCACATCTAGGTTTTCATATCTGGTTTTATACTTTGTATCATAATGTTAGGTATGTTATGGACTAATTGTATCCCTCCAAAATTCATTTGTTGAAGCCCTCACTCTCAATGTGACTATATTTGCAGACAGAGCCTTTAAAAAGACAATTAAGTTAAATGAGGTCATAAGGGTGGGGCCATAGTCCAATCTGATTGGGATCCTTATAAGAAGAAGAAATGTAGACACATGCACACCAGGGATGCACACACACAGAAGAAAAGCCATGTGAGGACCAATGAGAAGATGGCCATTTGCAAACCAAGGAGAGAGATGCCTCAGGAGAAACCAACCCAGCTGACATATATTTTTGTTGTTGTTGCTAATCCTCACCTGAGGATATTTTTTCCATTGGTTTTTAGAGAGAGTGGAAGGGAGGGAGGAAGGAAGGAGGGAGAGAGAGAGAGAGAGAGAGAGAGAGAGAGAGAGAGAGAGAGAGAGAGAAACATCGATTGGTTGCCTTCTGTGCGTGCCACTCAGTCTGTGGTATTCTGTTATAGCAGCCCAAGCACATTAATACAAGGTAAGAGATTCAGTCTAAATTCCTTTCACTGAAAGTAATGTTAAGTTTTATTCATTTGCTTAATGGAAAATAGGTCTTCACAAATGTAGGTACTTCTGAAAGTTGATGGACTCTTGGTAATGACACTTATTTTTTAGGATAACCAATACCTCAGATATTTGTAAAATTCTGACACTCCAATATTAGGCAATTGTTTTTCAGTACCACAGTGTTGTGCAGATTAATATCTTCCATTTAGCTCTGAATTATTACTCAGTATTACTTTAGAAAAGTGAACTAAACAAAGACTCATGTTCATAAGGTTTGAAATTGGAGAATGGTTTTGGAATCCAATCTTCAACTCTATAATTTAGGACTGTAGCTCCTGCCGTTGCTTCATTTTTGGAGCCAATTTTAGTCTAGCAAAGCAAGTCAGATAATTCCCTGCCAAATTGTTTCCTAAAGACCCAATTTTGTTAAAAATGAGAAAAATCAAATCATATGTTTGTGTAACTACTTGTAATTGTTCCTGCCAAGAACTGTGGAAGGTGTTTGGATGAGACCGCGGTTTGAAAATGGCAGAGCTGCTCTCCCTTCTCTCAGAAATCACCTCAAATCAAAAAGGGATGAAAAAAAAATAGAACGTGAACTCCATCTTTGGAAAAACTAGAATTTCAAACCATTATACACCAGAGATGTTACCAAATTCTGTGAAAGTCAAGCAGGGCATGGGGGGTTCTGTTAAGAAGCCAAGAGGAGACACCTGTGGCCAGAGGTTTTCGCGAAGGCCCGGTCCTCCAAATCAGGGACCAAACGAAGCTTTGTTGGGAGCTCTAAGGATTGCACAGACTGGCCGTAGGAAGTGCCATGCCACTAGGGAAAAGCTGGGGAGCTGGGCTGAAAGACAACACCTACGCATGTGCCAGACGCTGCAGGAAGCTGGCTAGTCCTGAGGCGGGCTAGCAGAGAGGGCTTCTGCATTGCTGGCCATCTGCAGTTGCTGATGTCTCTGGCTGAGGACGAATGCACTCATCACAGATACTGGGAACAGGGTAAGTTTTGCTAGCCTGGAGCACAGCTTGGGCTCTTCTGTCTCAAAACCTCTTGCAAATTTCCAAATCAGTAGGAAATCATCTCATTCAAAGATAAGCAATAATTTAAAAGAAATTGATATACCAAGTTGACAAGGGAGAGAGAGAGAGAGAGAGAGAGAGAGAGAGAGAGAGAGAGAGAGAGAGAGAGAAAGCAATAGCAGATGAAGGATACTCATGAGAAAATGGCTGCCATAGAGCAAATGATAAATATAACCAAATATATCATCTCAAAATTTAAAAATTACAAACTGAAACCATCATCTCTCTAAGAGATCAAAGCAGAGATATAAGAGGGCCAGGAAAACTGGGCAAAGCAAGGCAATAGTAGCAGTGAAACATAAGCTTGTAGAGCCCAGAAAAGAAGTGGAAGAGGGAAAAAAAGTCCCCCCCCCCCCATATGGGGAAAATACTGCTGAGTGTCTGGCTATGTGCTATTCTCTGTGTGCACCATGTTGTGTCCCCTAACCACATTAAAGGACAGTTGGATCTCTAGCTGTACATGTTGGTGTCTATTATTAGTCATCACCATCTTTATGAGATGAGAACTACAAGGAAGCATGGAAACAAATGAATAATGCACCCAATTCAACTCATAAACAGAAAAAAAAACCTCTAAGAAGAACACAATAAAGTTAATCAAATTAAAAGCAAACATTTATTTTAAAAAATCAAAGTGGAACTAATAAGTAAATGTAAGAGTCAGTTCTTTGTGGGAAAATACTAAATAAAAACAAACCATTACCAATATAATCAGAGTGAAAAAACCATAAATACACCAAATATGGAACAATATTGAGGATATAATTCTAGAAACCTAGAATATAAAAATAATTAAACAAGAGATTACTTAATTGTATGCAAATACATATGAAAACCAGGATAAAACAATTTTTTCCCCGAGAGAATACAAATGATAAAAATGGCCTCTAGAGGGTTCAGCAATCCTACTTCTGAGTATATATCCAAAATAAATGAAATTGGTATCTTGAAAAAACCTATTCACTCCCATGTCATTGTAGCATTATTCATAATAGTCAAGATATGGAAACAACCTAAGTGTTTGTCAGATGAATGGATTAAAAAAAAAAAAGAAGTAAAACTCATAGGAACACAGAGGAGAATGTGGCTGCCTGGGGCTGGGGAAGGGGACAAATAGAGAGATAGAGAGATGTAGGTCTAAGGATAAGATGAATAAATTCTGTGGATTTAATATACAGCATGGCGACTATAGTTAATGATACTATTTTGTAATATTCTTTAAATTTGCTGAGAAAGCCGATGTCAAGTATTCTCACCACACACGCACACACACACAAATGGTAACTATGTGAGGTAATGGATATGCCAATCAACTCGATGGTGGTAATCATTTAAATATATATATATATATATATACACACACACACACATACATACATATATATGTATATGTAAAATCACCACATTGCACATTTTAAATATATGCAATCTTGTCAATTTTACATCAATAAAGCTGAAAAAAGGAACTCAGAAGAGAGAAATAGCTAAAGATATGATAAGGCAGAAATGTAACTCCCTGAGTTGAGAGTCAGGAATTACAGACATCCCAAGACCCTCACTGTCTATGAGAATGACCGAGTCCAGGCACCAACAAGTCTCCTCTTGTATCGACTGACCTTTGCTAAATCCAAGGAAAGCAACCCTACGGTTTTCTCAGAGTTAGGAGGAGGGATCAATAAGACAAGGGGGGCAAAGGCACACGGTTTTGATACGGCAGAAGGGCGTGAATATAGAGCATGGGGACTGGAAGAATGCCGGGGTCCAACCCCAGCATTCCCCAAAGGTGTGGACGGAGTCGGCGAAGAAGGAATGACACGGAGGCAGCATTCAGTTCATCAGCATAATTGGGTTCTCTTGCCTGGTTCTATCCAGGATTTCCAGCCAGGTTCTGCCTGGGTTCTCTTGCCAGGTTCTGTAGCCGGGTTCTTCAGCCAGGTTTTGTCTAGGTTTTCTCTCACTAGGTTCTCCAGCCAGGTTCGGTTTAGGTGTTCTGTAGCCGGGTAGTTAAGAGGTTTTATTCCCTCCCTAACTTCAGGGGAAAATCCCTACCTGGGGAAACAACCTTTCTCGGAGAGGTGACCTTGGTTAAAACACATAGTGCCAAGAAGGTGAGCAAATATATTAAGAACAGTATGCCATATATGCCAGGTCCCTTGAAACAGCAAGGATGGACCGTCTCCCGGCAGAAGAAGCTGACCCAGAGGCTGACTAGAAAAAGTTTGCATCCTAGCTACACTCTAGAATCGAGAGTCATCCATTATGAGACTTCCTTGAACACACTCCTTCTTTCTCTACCAGCTTTGATTACTCCATCCTTTCCCCCTTTTCATTGGCTACGTAATGCTTTGCACTGTTGGTTGGTTAATTGCCTGGCCCTTCAGCTGGGTAACCTCTTCCATGAGAACAAGGACCACATTTCCTTTGCCCAACATTGTATGCCCCCTATACTGACCTTACGCTGTGCCAGCCATGAATGGGGCTAGCTTGACATTTTGGACAAAAGCAGGTAACAATAAGCAATGTAGCTGCAGAGATACAGGAATCAATGGAGGTGCAACATCCTATTGGAAATGGGGCAACTACTGTAGACTTACAGGTGCAGTGAGAATGTGCAATCTTCCTAGGAAATGGTAGAGCAGCTGAGAGGCCAGAGGGACAGGTGGGAGAGACAATCTACGTCTCACAACATGATAGTTAACTGGGAAAAAAGGATGGTTCCATGCCTCGCTTTAGAAAAGTTAATCCAGTGGTCTGCAAACAGCTGCTCGGCAAACTGCGGCTCGCGAGCCACATGCGGCTCTTTGGCCCCTCGAGTGTGGCTCTTCCACAAAATACCGACTTCTGCGCATGGGCCGTGAAGTTTCAATCGCACTGTACTTGCGCTCCCGCACGCGGTTTGCCGACCACGGGTTAACCCAATATCAGAAGTAAAGGGGGAAAAAAACCACAGACTTTGAGTTCTTGGTAAAGAGTAAGCTCAAAATGAGTGACAGATGGGATGTGACCATCAAAATTCTTAAATCGAGAGAGGCTGCACTGATAGGTACAGTCTTCAGCGATAAAGGTGAAAGCCTTGAACTGCTCCGGGCTGTCAGATGATTGCCTGACTTCCTTTCTGAGTGCTACACTTTAATAAGAATGGAGTTAAATTTGAACATGTTCAGAAGAGAGGCCCCAGGATGATAAAGATACTCAAAAGTAAGCTGCACAAGGAACAGTTGGAGGAACTGGGGCTATTTTGCTTAGAGAAGGGAAGACTGGAAAGAGGCATGATAATGGGCTTTGAGAATCTGAAGGGCTGTCAGCTGCAAGAGGCTTGTCTAGTTCCGAATGACCTCGAGGGCAGAACTAGCACTGATCGGATGTTCGCTCAGTGCGGCTGAGGACTCGGAGACGGAGCTACGTTTGTGGAGAAGGGAGAGCAGTGAGGGAGCCCCTGTCTCTGGGGTGCTCCGGCCCCAGCCCAGGCAGTGTGGTTCCGCAGCGAGGCTGGCCTTGCACCCAGGCTGCACTCGATGTCAGAGAGCTGACTTCTACAGTCTCTCCCAACACTGAAATCCGGTGAGCAACGAGCCTTCTGACTTCTCTGTTCGTGATGGGAATCCCTTGAGATTAATTTTGTGAAAGTGCTTTGTAAACAGTAAGTGCTGTACAGATAATAAGGTCTTGTGACTATTTTCTCATCACCTTGTAAGACTTCAATTCTGTTCCGATTGCCACTTTCAATACTTATCTCTAATTTCTCTTCAACCTCATAAAGATTTCTAATTGATAAATGCCAAATTTAATAGTATTGTGACTACTATTCCCTGTCTAGGATTTCAAATGTTCAAAGTGCTTCGTAAATAATAAATGATTCTTCATTTTTCACTAATGAGGCGAAGGCCCTCTATTGAGTATGCTGCTCATGGTGCTGATCCTACGGTGTAAAGGCATGGGGTAGCTGAATTATTACACACCCACCTTGTGGGGTGGAATTCATTAAAGTCGGTAGCATGCTCACAACATTTGGCGTAACAAAACAGTCTCCACATTTTGTTACACCCCAGAGACAGGGACTCCCTCACTGCTCCCTCACCAATCCAGCGATCAACAAACAAACACAGTAATAAATCAACCTCAGAGTCCACGCTGACACAACTTGGCTTCTGCTCTTTGTCAGAGTGACCTCTGGTGGCCCACGAACCCTCAGACAATGAGAAGACCTGCTTTGGTGGCATAGCTTACTTGTTACAAAGCATTACAACTTAGAAAAATTAACTGCCAGACACATAAATTCCCAAATCTATTTTGGGGTGTTCAAAATTTTTTTCCCACCAAACTCTAATATCATCTCTAATAAGCAATGACTTGAGAGCTCTAAAATATTTATTTTCCTTTTTCTCCAAGGGACTTAGCAGAGAGTGACACAGGCAAAGGCAAGTGGAGAGAAGAAAACCAGGGAGAGAGCAAACTGGATGTAAGCGCTCTTAAAAGGTTAACCAAATTACGCAGCGACCCTCACACCCAGACGTGTGTTCTCAAAACTGTCCATCTATTTCATCCTCTGGCTGACGGACACCCAGAGCAGAAAGGGGATTCGGAGCTGAAGTTTATACAAGGCAGCACAGAGAAGGTAAGCCTCAGATAAGGTGAAGTACAAAGAATTTTTGGATACACTTCTCTTTTGATGTTATGTACCATTGGGAGGGAAACAGATTTTTTTTTAAAAAAATATATTTTATTGATTTTTTATAGAGAGGAAGGGAGAGGGATAGAGAGATAGAAACATTGATGAGAGAGAAACATCAATCAGCTGCCTCCTGCATACCTCTTACTGGGGATGTGCCCGTAACCAAGGTACATGCCCTTGACCGGAATCGAACCTAGGACCCTTCAGTCTGCAGGCCGATGCTCTATCCACTGAGCCAAACTGGTTAGGGCCAGATTTTTAAAAGAAGCTTTTTAGTTCATATTCTATATTCAGTTTAACACATTCTGTGTTTACTTTTTGTTCGTGAGTTTTAACTTTTAATGTAGGTTATACTTGTTCACATGATGATGTCTGTGAAGAGAACTCTAATAAATATTTTTATATGTTATAATTACAGCTCTCTAATAATGAGTATTTGGGGAAACCTCTACAAGTTGTTTTTAAAAGTCAGAGGAGGCAGGAATAAATAGATCATTAGCTCATCTCTCACGCTCCTTGTCAGCACCCCAAATCCATCTTTGCCGACAAGGTAAGACCATGGGGCTATCTTCAGTGAACCATTCTGTTGCAGGGTTACCCTCATAATTAATTGATGCAGGAAGGACACGCTCCGGATGGAACACTTGAACCTCGGTGGGTCTAATGGGGGGCCTGCTAGTGTTTGATAAATGTTCATGACTTATCAGCATTAAGGAGGAGGAAATGCGGAATCACTATAGCCGTGTGTTCAATATGGTTACGTTGACGCAGACATAAGTGAAAGCTGTTCTTTTCCTGGGGCAGAAGGTGGACCCTTGAGAAACATGGGCTTCAACAATGACACTGCCTCTTTCCTCAGGCCCAGGACATACCTTGATTCCCATAGCTGGCGTCGATTCCAGAGCCATCCCACGAGTCCACAGCACTGTCCACACTGGGCACGGTGGATGGGTACATGTCGGAGAGTTTGCCCGGCTTCTGTGCTGGCGAGGAGTCCTCCTCCATGTCTCCCAGGTCACCCAAGTGGCTGGGAATGGGGAATTTCTTGGGACTTGATGCTGACTGAGCTTTAAAGACAGGAAAGAAGTTTAAGCATCAGGGTAAATTTAAAAACATGTTTTATTGCTTTTTAAAAATATTTTTATTGATTTCACAGAGAGGAAGGGAGAGGGAGAGAGATACAGAAACATCAATGATGAGAATCATCAATCGGTTGCCTCCTATATGCCCCCTACTGGGGATTGAGCCCACAATCTGGGCATGTGCTCTGACCAGGAATCCAACCAGCAACCATTTGGTGCATGGACGACACCCAATCAACTGAGCTATACCAACTGGGGCCATATAAATTTAAATAAAAAGATAAACATTCCCTGGCTAGAGAGTCATTTTCCTAGAAATGCACATAGAGACATTTGCCCATTCTTTTTGGGAAGGAAATGCACTGGAAGTTCTTAACTGTGGCTCTCAACCCACTCACCATCTGTCTGTTTCTTAATTTTCAAGGTGACAGTCTCTCCCGCCATTTGTAGCAAGTGGATGGCCTCACTCAGGGGCTTCCCTTTCAAGCTGCTGCTGTTGATGGCCAGGATCCGGTCTCCGATGTGGATCGCGCCGGTTCTGGAACACCGAGGGGCAACAGGAAAATAGAAATAATCCCTGTGTGCTACTCAATATAGATTCCCGGCCATACTTTATATATTCATAATAATAAAGACTTGGCAAGGGTCTCTAGAAACCACGTCTAGCTTTCTCCCGGGCAACGTTACAAGACAACTGCATCTGTTGTGAATTACTTTTTAGTTTCAAATAAAATTAGAAAAATTGTTTTAATTAGTTGTTAAAGTGAACTTGTATGCTTTTTAATTCCAAGAAAGCAGAGTCATTTGGTAACCCTCTTAAAAATCCCAAGGAAACGAACAAGATTGGACAATGAATGTAGCGATGTTTAGCACGGGGCATTCCTTCTTCCTACAGATTTAAAAATGTTGAACATACTCG
Organism: Myotis davidii; assembly: GCF_000327345.1. Taxonomy (NCBI): domain Eukaryota; kingdom Metazoa; phylum Chordata; class Mammalia; order Chiroptera; family Vespertilionidae; genus Myotis; species Myotis davidii. The sequence continues at coordinate 2,366,625 of NW_006295054.1, forward strand.
TTCTCCCAGCTCACCAGAAGTGAGGTTCAGAGAGATGGGGACACACCCCGGACGCTGGTGTGGCTGGGCCCCCTGCTGGTGATTCCAAGGAAACGAAAAAGGCTGATCTCGGGATCAATTGCTGTATAGTCATGGACCGCATAACAATGGAAACACCTCCTGAGAAATGTGTCCTTAGGCGATTTCCTTGTCTTGGGAACATCATAGAGGGTACTTAACACGAACCTAGATGGTGTAGCCTACCACACACCTAGGCTGTATGGTACAGCCTATTGCTCCAGACTACAGCCTTGCACAGCATGTTACTGTACCAAACAACTCGAAATCAAATCAAGGCCAAGGGACAATGATGCAACCAAGAGACACAGGAAATACGAGATGTATGAAGATGCTGCAAGTGTAACTCAATGTACTGCTTTACAACAAACATTTTTATATAAGTAGAAAAAGTACACTCTAAAATAACAACAAAAAGCATAGTATACTACACACATAAACCAGTAGCACAGACAGTAATAATCAAATATTATGTACTGTGCATAACTGTATGTGCTATACTTTTATAAGGTTGGCTGTGCAGATTTGTTTACACCAGTGTTATCACAAACACGTGAGCAATGCGTTGTGATATCACATTTGGGCAGCTATGATGTCGTTGGGTATGGGGACTTTTCAGCTCTGTCATAATCATATGAGACCACTGTGTACGTGTGGTCATCATTATGTAGCACATGACTGTGGGACTAGGTTTGAATCCAACTCTGCCACCACCAGCTGTGGCACCTCGGGACCCTATGTTAATCTCTGGGTGTCAGTTTCCTCATCACTACATGGGGGTAATCATCTTACTGGGAAGCCCTGAATGTATAGGAAGCTGTATGTATAGGGTGTGGCACACTATTTGAAATGTGGAAATAAAAAATTAATTTATTGATCAATAAACTAATAAACCGATGGCCTTTCTTCTTCTCTTCCCATGCTCACCCAATTCTGAACTCGCAGGTTGGAATGTATAGTCCTCATGCTCAGCATGTCTACCTTCACTTGGGAGCACTGGGTGGGGAAGGGGTAGACTCACAGCAGGAAGCTCAGGGATAGTAGAAAAACCCAGATTTCTCTGTGCTGAAGGCTGTGGAGAGGGAATCCATGTGCTGGCCTCCTGTGCCCTGCTCACTAACTGCAGCGAGGGAAGGGGTCAGCCCAGCTCCCAGGGCTCCTTGTGACAGTGCTCTGACCACAGCTGGGTCTGGGGCAGTGGGCAGCTGTGCTGGGCAGCAGAGGAGACACTGGGTCGTGCAGGTTAGTGGGGGGAGGGGGCGCGCTGCTTAACAAGTCCACCAATGCATCAACTCTCAAAGAATTCTTCCCCCTGAAAAAAAAAATCACTTCATTCTCTCATGAGGAATCTCCAGATTATGAAAGATCTGTGTTGTAAGCCATACAACACTGGACCAGTAGCTTGCTAAAGCCGATAAACAGTAATCTTTTCTCGTTTGCTCCCTAACAGAGATACCTAGAACGGGAGGACGCCTGAAGAATACCATGTTACAGGTGTCTCTGTTAATATCCGGTTATGAAATTCTAACAGGGTGATCCGTTGGAGCGGCCTCAGGGCCCTCGCCTGACAGATGAAAATGTTGGATGAGATGATTTCTAAGGTTCCTCGCAGCTCCACAGCTCTGCAATGCTCTGTCTCTATTCTGTTGTCCTCCAGTGTCAGCATGAATGATGTGCGTGCGTTCCTGAGCCGGGTTACAGGAGGCCAGATCTGGCTGTGATGCCTGGACTACCCCCCCCCCCCCCCCCCCCCCCCCCCCCCTTTTACGTCACGCCCCCCCCCCCCCGCCCCCCACAACAGGTCTCAGAAAGATGCAGTTTAGCAGGGGGTTTGGATGTGTGCTCATGAAAACAAATGGCTGAGGGAACATTCCAAATTGCAAGATATCATTAAGCTGCTGCACTTTGCTTCCTGAAATCTTCGAGGATACAGCCTGTGCCATCCTCTCCTGAAAAACAGCAGCTGAGGCCATGTCCGTCAGGGGAGAGGCTCAGCGGACGTTTGCTGAATTGAGTTGGACAAGCCTCTTAACCTCCCTGAACTTCAGCCTCCTTCTCTCAAAATGGACAGGCTATAAATCTACCTCCAGTCAATTGTGGTCTGTTTATACATTTCTAGAGACTAATATCAATGCTTAGCCCCTGGCACCTTTCACTGCCAGTAAGATGCCCCTCAGAGTCAGGTCGGAGCCATGCCCAAGAGCTCTCAAAGCTCTGCAGTTGATCTTGGAACAAACCCACAGAAAACCCACGCAGGGGAGGGGAGCACGCCTGTATGTGGCTGTGAGGAAGGAAACCCATCGCAGACCCAGGTAACTGGAGCAGTGCCTTCAAATTGTACCTTTCAGCTAATCCCCCTTTAGTGAGGCTTGAAATGATTATAGGATCGAATGGCTCTTCAGTTCCTGAAATCGTGATGCCGAGGGGCCCCCCATAGCGCTTCAGCTCCACAGTGTAAATAATGGCCCCGGAACTTTCTTGCTCATCTGCAATAAATGGCAAGGAGTCATAATTGGTTTCTTTGAAAAAAAAAAAAAAGCAAAGTAATAAGACAAATATATTCAGACATAAAATAAGAAATTCAGAACATCAGCACCAGCACATTATGTCGCAGAAAATAATTATTTGGAGAAGTAGCATTTCCTTCGTAGGATATCACATTCTAACAGGGAACGTCCTAATGACTTATGCTTTAAACCTGAAGAAAGCCACCAGGTGCCCTGCAGGCACTGCACGCGTGCCCATGCCTTCCTTGCACGGTGCTGGCCCAGCATTTTGTGAGTGCGCCATCGATACCAGCGGAAGGAACACACAGCTGAGGAGGCAATTAGGGAGCAGAGAGTCGTGCAGTGACAAAGAGATCAGGCCACACTATTGCTGTTTTCAGGCTTTACAGCCAGCTAACTTTCAACACAGAAAAGTCAATTTTACTCAGCGTTTGAGCAAGCTTTAACTTATGTGCATGGTTAAGTGGGGCTTGGAGAGGTTGGTTGGCCTGGAAATCTAGAATCCCTAACACATCATCCCACCGACTGTGTCTTACGACGTACATCCTGTTGATGAACTCATGGATATGAAAACAGGTTTGAATGATTACCTCTCCTCTGTTTTTGAATCAAAAGCTGTGTTAGGTTATGTTTCGGTAGCATACACGCGGGTGTCACACTGTCATACATTTATTTTGGCTGTTTTACATTAGCACAAGGGAAGACATCTGTGAACGGATCTAAGCCTCGTTCTGAAAGACGTCTTGAGGTGCCTTCAGCGTCAGTGAGTGTTTTGACTGTGTCAGGCTTGCAAATATAAAACCTGTTTCATATTTTCTGGTGGCATGGTAAAGATTTTGAGCATTTCTTGTTTTATTCCTTGGGCCTCAGGGGGCTGTGCCTGGTTAAGGAGCTATTTCATTTCTGTACCCAAGGACGCAATGAAATGGTCTGGAAGTGACTTTAACAAAACAGTCAGCTTTTACAGTCAGACTGTGTCATGGCGAAGCATTAACGCAGTCACACATCTACCTATCTGTCTGTATCTATCCATGGATACGAAAATCAGGCAAAATGGAAACATTAAGTGAATATTTAATGATATTAAAAATTTTTGCCAATATTTTAAACTGTGATATTTAATTATATATCTTAGAAGTCTTAAATTAGGGTGGGAGTATAGACCAGCAAGATTGATCATAAGTTACCACCTGTTAATGCTAGGTGACGTATGATGGTTTATGACACCATTTTTCTCTATTTTTAAATATTTAAAGTTTATATAACATTTAAAATGTAATAAAATGTTATTTTATTAAATGATATTTAATACATTTGTAATAATATTTAATTTAATAATGTTTAATTTAATAAAAACATTAATTCCCTCAGAAAACTCTGTGATGCCTTGAGTAAACTGACATTAATTAATTTGGTTTGCTCATCTTCATAGACTGTGGTAGCGGCCCATTTGCCCACCAGGCAAGGTCCCAGCGCATCCGGCTGCCACCTGCACTAGAGGAGGCAGACATCTCAGCTCTGCCCCGGGTTTCATAACAGTGGTTTCTTCCACATGTTTTCCTGATAGGGACCCAGCCTTTGTCCCTCTCCCTCGCATTGATTTTCACCGGTGCTGCTGGCCTATAATTCCCTTCCCTTTCCGTTCTTCCTGGAATATTTCAAAGGCATAAATCTGAATGTCACTCTCTCACTTGACGCTTTTCATTGGTTCCCCAATTCCTTAAGAATAAAATACAACCCCTTTCTTTGCGCGAGCTGAGCTGGGGCCGCCATGTCTCCAGAGGGCCACCCCCTTCCCATTCCAGCCCAGCCTCCTACATTCTTCCTCACCGAGTTTCTGTAAAAGCACTTCCCTGATGTCTTTAACCTTGCACATGCCACTCCCTGGGCACAAACACCTTTCTCTCCTGGAGAACTCTACTGGGGCCTCAGCACTGGGCGCAGATGTCTTGTCTTTCAGGAGGGCTTCCCGGCTCCCCCGCGGGAGTTCCAGGCCTTTCCTGGGAGACCCCACACTCCTTTGCATTCTTCTAGTGCTTCTCACCTTTTAATTTTAATTCTTGCCTCTGCCCCGCGACAAGGAGAGAAATTAAATTAAAATTCTTCCTAACGAGAGAAATAGGAAGGGCTAAGATTCACTCAGGTAGGGCTGAGCTGTGGAGGGTCACTCACCACAGTGATGTAACATCTCCGGTTCCAATTTTTGCCCCCACCCACCGAGAAGGCCTGCGCTCTAGCCAGTCCTGTTCACTAGGTGTTTAATTATCTCTCTCCTTGTCTCTTCCATTAGAATAAGATCACCTTGAAAACAAGATTTTCATCTTCGTATCCCCAGAGCCTAGATCTAGGACCCCAAGGCTGCTGCAGTAGATGCCTGAACAGGTGAGTGAAGGTGAATGAATGTTTACGTCACCAGCTCCGAGGGAAGAGAGCTCTGGGAGCCACCCTCCCAGCTACTCCAAGGCCTAGTTTCCTTTTCCAAAGTGATATAAACCCAACCTGGCTCCTTCCAAGTGTGAGGGTAAGGCCGGGGCTGCCTCTGTGGGAACCAGCGGACCTGGAGCATCCTCCCCTCACAGTCCTGAGAGTGGCTGCGCCAGCTCCAGGCTGCACGTCCAGGCCCATCTGCCGCCTAGGGCTGGAGCTCAACTGGCACGTGCATGGCTCTGCAGCTGAGGAGCTGGCAGGCATGCCCGTGATGCTCAGGCCATTTTGGAGGTGGAAGCCCTCCAAGTCACTCTCTCCTCCAGGCTGCTCCAGCCTAGGAAGCAGCAGCTGGAGGGTTTAAGGAACAGAAACTTTCTGAAAAGGAAAAATGCAGGATCACCAGCAAGTTGCTACAGGAGCCTAACCAGATGTTAATGATATTATAAGCAGCTTTTACATCACAACAGAAGGCTTACAACTATTACTGAAAGACATGACAGGGGGCCAGCCTCCTTGTTTGTTCTGCTTGGCTCTAGTTAAGAAAATGAATGGGACCACGGAACAGATGCGGAATTGCAGCATTAATTATCAGCAACGTTGTTTTTGGGCTTCTCAAGTGCCTCCTGTTTAACAGAATGAGCGCTCTCTGGCGTGAATCCATAACGGCAGCTGCTCCTGTGGCCGAATAGGCGGCTTGGATTTGGGAGAGCGCCTTCAGAATGCCTAACTGTTCAGGTCAATCAGAGTTCATTTTAAACTAAAAGTGATGGGATGCATTTCAGAGTATGGCCACCTTTCTTGGAGGGGGACAGCCTGAGTAAATGAACCATTTAGAACAGCTTCCTTACTGTCGTGTGGTCTCTGCAGACCCCTAGAAATGATTGGAGACAGATTTGGAAGCCTCCATTTACCTCGTCTTACAGTTCCTCCAAATTCTCTACTGGTTTGCTTCAAGGTTCCTTCTCAGATCACCAAACTCTCCCATCTGCGTTTATAGTGAGTCTAGATGCAACCAGGGCAAAGCAATAGATTTTATTTCAAGAGGGTTATTTGCATCTTTGGGGACCTGGGGATTGGGTAACAGCCATTGTTTTGGAGCCTGGGACCCAGGCAGGAACGGTTTGGCTCTACTTAATTTATGTTTCTGTGGTAATGAAAGAAAACAAGTGCAAAGGCTCCTGAAGGCAGAATGGTCTTGAATATAGAGGGAGGGAAATGCCTATAATCAAGTGTTCCAAAGATTGAGCCATTGTGAAATGAAGCTAAAATTAGCTTTAGTAACACCCTAATAATGACTGTTGATCATTTGCATTCATTGGGCCTTATTAAGTGCCAAACATTATTGCTGAGTACTTCAATTTATTACCTCCTTTGATCCTAAGACAGCCAGGCGAAGTAGGCAGTAAATGGACATTTACAGATGAGGAAACTGATGCTCAGGGAAGTTAATTTCCCGTTTCCCAGTGTGTCAGTTGGGAAGCCAATCTAGTGTTTTGTTTTTTTTTTTAATTTTATTGATTTTTTACAGAGAGGAAGGGAGAAGGATAGAGAGTTAGAAACATCGATGAGAGAGAAACATCAATCAGCTGCCTCCTGCACACCCACTACTGGGGAGTGCCTGCAGCCAAGGTACATGCCCTTGACAGGAATCGAACCTGAGACCCTCCAGTCCTCAGGCAGATGCTCTATCCAGTAAGCCAAACCAGCTAGGGTCAATCTAGTGTTCTTATTCATTTTCTTCTTCAGCTTCTCCCAGAAAGGACTAGAAACAGTTAATTTAGACGCTCTCAAATGTCTCATTCATTATTCTAGTAAATGATTGCAACTGGTGGTCACTGACCAAACACTAAGGCCTCACTCTCCCGCGATAAGCCCTCCGCACTGGCTTCTGGGGAAAGTTCAAATGTCTTAACGTGGTTCAGAAGGACCATGATGATTGGCTTCAGGAGAGCTTTCTCCTCTTCTATTGCCGAGTCCTTACACATCGTTTTTGCTTCAGCCACGTCTGGTACTAAGATGTGCCATGCTCTCTGGCCTCCTGCTTGGTTCATACTCTTCCTCTGGTTGATTCTAACAATACCTCCCAGACAATGTCAAGACAGAGATTGTTCAAAGCATTCCTTGAGCTCTCCAGGCATCAGGGCTGCCTGTACATTCTGCTAACATTTTCTGCACACCCTTAGAACATGCATCATGTTGTTAATTATTGATTTTCTTCTGTTTCTCTTATAAGGCAGTGACTGATATAAGGGCAGGCAGGGACTGTGTCCTTTTAAATCTAATTGGCAGTCCCTGGCACAGTAGATTCCACCTCATAGACACTAAATAAATTGCGTGATTGAATGAAAAACAAGGACTTAATGTTTGAGAATAGTTCTGCCATCTCCCTGGGTAAGGTGCAAGGCAGTGCAGTGAAACCAGTGAAGCTGGAAAATATGCTCAAATAAGCATATCCTAATGATCATCATGTTAGGTATAGAGATTATAGCGGGAAAGGTCTAAAGGGGGAAAATGAGCTGAAGGAAAGCAACGATTCATGTTTCTGAAACTCCCCCCAATGTGCGTGCTCAGCCTGGCTTTGGAACTGGAGCATCGCCAACCCGGAGCTCCAAATACCGACCAGACACTATGGCCTCACTCTCCTGTGTATTCCTCTGTCTTGGCTTTTTCGCTCTGCAAGGAAGGTAGCTGAGACCTGCTTCGCTTGGCAAATCGTGCAAAGTGGGGTTCTCCACAGGGCCTTGCCTCTTCTCTAAGACAGAACCGAGTGTTGCTGGAGGCTTTCTCCCTCCAAAAGGAAAGTGCAATCGAAGCCTGCTTGTAAGGAGAGGGATGCAAATGTTGGCACAAAAAATCAGATGCTTGGGAAATAACGAGTAGAAACCTATGCATATTTTAAAATGTTGGTTATATATTTGGACAGAATCGTCCTTACCAGCTGTGCAAATTGGCTGTAACTACCAATTTGTTTTGACTTTGAGTAGGAATCGGCAACACATTGCCTGACATAACCATGAACTCTAGGTCTAGATGGTTTCATTACAGGTGACTCCAGAACTTGCATAATAACTCATTATTGGTTTGGATGAACTTAGAAACAGTAGAAGCTCTCTTCACCAAGCTCCAATCACCCAATTGACTAGACTACTTGTGGCTCCGCATTCTCCGCGAGGTTCCTGACGGATGCCATGGACTCCTGCGGATTAGCAGGTCTCCCTCTTTAGTGCCCCATGTACTGCTGCTCCTGCTACCTCTTGAGTTGTAAGTTTGAAATTTTAGAGTCAATTACATTTATCCCCAAGCCTGTTTTATCCAATTTTTACTTGTTATTGTAACTATGTAATTTAATGAATCTTACATAATGTATAAAATATGAGTATAGTGGTTCTATGAAAATAAAATCAAATTCTTTGGAAAGATTCTATAAAAGGGGTTCATTAAGCAAACATAAACATATACTTATTAATTATATAGAGGAAAAACTCAAAAACATTCGGGAAAATAAAAATCTAGATGGAGCAAGCATTCTGATTGCATTGAATTTTTAAAATTTTCACCATATTGAAACAAATGAACAAAAAAATCTAAAAGTGGAAATCATAAATTCATTATTATGGGTATAGTTTGGGCAAACAAACAGGCAACAAGACATGCAACTATAATCTGCAGAATATTCTTAGGAAAGGCCTTGACTTCACTGGTAAGACTGGCAAAATTTTAAATTAAACATTTATATTATGGATATACTAGGGGCCCGGTGCACAAATTCGTGCATGGGTGGGGTTCCTTGGCCTGGTCAGCCATCGGGGCTGACTGGTGCGGTGGGAGGTTGATGGGGGGATGGGGTGAGGGAGGAGGCCACGGGAGGTTGGCCAGCAGGGGAGATGGGGAGGGGCTGCTGGAGACTGGCTGTCTGGCCCCAGTCAGGGCCAACCGGGACCAGACAGCAGGGGGGAGTGGCTGCGGAAGGTTGGCTGGGGGAGGGGACATGGAAGGTTGGCTGTGGGAGCATATTGACCACCAGGGAGCAGCTCCTGTGTTGAACTTCTGCCCCTGGTGGTCAGTGCACGTCATAGCAACCAGTCGACTGGTCATTCTGTCGTTTGGTTGTTCAGTCACTTAGGCTTTTATATATATAGATATATTTTCCATAATTCCCCACATTTTGCTGACTCTCAATTAATGGACTTTTCCCAATAAGCTCTGGTTCTTATCATAATTAGATAAAAGGGCTTCTACTGCAGGGCTACTCAGAGTGTGGTCCTTGGACTACAGCAGCATAATGAGGAAGTTTGCTGGAAATGCAGAATCTCAGGGCCCAATTTGGGAGCAATGCCCAAGAACTGTGTTTCTTTAAAAAAATAATTTTTAATGTTCCTATTACAGTTGACATACAGTATTATATTAGTTTCAGTTATACAACATAGTGATTAGACATTTATGTAACTTATGAAACAATTATTCTGATAATTCTAGTACCCATCTGGCACCATAGTTAGTATAGCATTATTGACTATATTCCCTATGCTGTACTTTACATTCCGAGACTACTTTGTAGCTACCAATTTGTACTTCTAAATCTTTTCCCCCTTTCCACCTATTCCCCAACCTCGCCCATCCAGTAACCACAAAAAAGTTCTCTATGAGTTTGTTTGTTGCTTTTTTAAAAAAATCTTTACCTGAGGATATGTTATTGAATTTTTATTTTTAGAGAGGAAAGGAGAGAGAGAGAGAGAGAGAGAGAGAGAGAGAGAGAGAGAGACAGAGATCAGTTGTCTTTGGTACGCAACCTAACTGGGGATTGAACCCACAACAACTTTGGTGTATGGGACAACACTCCAACTAACTGAGTCACCCACTTGGCTGGGACTTGTCTGTTCATTTCTTTTTTAAGACAAGCTGTTTAGGCGATCCTGAGGCCCACTAAGGTTTGAGAAGCACTGCTCCAGTGGATTCATATATTGCTGTAAGCACTAAAAATGGATACAGCCCTTTTAGAAAGAAACATGGTAGAAGACTCATCAGGAATCCTAAGATTTCCATCTCAAACTGACTCAGCAATCTTCTAGGGACGTTTCCTAATGAAATAATTCAAAGGATGAACAACTGAATAAAGATATCTATGCCTAAAGATATCCGTGATTGCACTATCTACAATAATAAACAATTGAAAGCAATCTAAGCAAGAAGAGAAGAATGGTAAATAGATTACAGGCAGTAAATAAAAAATATAGTAAGGGTTTGTAAAATGATAACTGGTTTATAAAATTAAGTAAAAATGTAACATGCACTATGGTTATAATTATGAAATATAACTATCAACTTGAAAATGACTTGTTCCATTGTACTAGGGTAGTCCTGGATGATAATTTAGTTTTCATCTTTAAAGATTATTTAAATACAGTTGTAATAATGGTTCTATAATGACACTATCTTAATTATATCGTTTAAAAGCACCATTACTTAAAATTGACACTAAACTCTCAATGCACAATTTAAAGCCCCTTTTAACTATGTAAAACTCCGCTGCAATGTCACCAGCCAGCTGTTGTATGTAAAACATCAAGATCTAATATCCTCTGTGGCAGATGGGCAGTTAGAGACACCAGTTCCAAAGGCGAGGCTATCAATACCTGAATTGTCTTCATCTTTGCGGATTTTGAGCTTCACCAGATCTTCGCACTGCTGGAGGATCTGAACGGCGTCTTCCATGGAGCAGTTGTCCAGGCGGATGTTGTCTATTGCAAGCAATTTATCTCCAAGTTCCAGCGTTCCGGTCCTGTTGGCAAATGCATAGCAACACGCTAACGATGATGAGCACATACCGAGGCCATTTCAGAGGCGTTAGCATCATGCAGCATGATGGTAATCTTAGAGGAAAAGCGGTTCCTCAACTGCTTTTAAATTGAATTTTATTGACAACTCCCCCCGCCCCCATTCCCTAAGTTTTATTTTGGATGGTCGCCATGACAAGAAATCGCAGAGTATTAAAAACAGCTTTTTCTTGTGCTGCCTTCTATTAGCGAGGACAACACTGTCAGCCTCACTCAGGAACTCTAAGGCTCCCAGGAAGGGAGGGAATGTCCGGCCTCCTATGCTTCTCCACGTTGTCGTGCCACTTTGGACCCTTGGCCATAGATGCTAGGACAGGGTGGCGGGAGCGAGGGCAGCCACGGTGGGAGGGACAGAGTGGAGGGCTGAGATGCAGCGCCTCTGCCATTCCCACCTGCGCGGGGAGCTCACTGTGGGGAAAAAGGTGACTTCCACACTTGCTATCTGGAGTGTGGCCATGGAGGGCCTAATACTAGCTGTGAATCCCTGTGTGTCTCTGGAAGTTTATAAGGTCCATCATGAAATAAGAAAAATGATATGATTGTATATGTGTTTGTGTGTGTGTATATGTATACACACATAATTGTAAATAAGGTTATGTTGTTTTAAAAAACGTATTTTTATTGATTTCAGAGAGGAAGGGAGAGAGAGAAACATCAATGATGAAAGAGAATCATTGATCTGCTGCCTCCTGCACGCCCCCCACTGGGGACCCAGCCCAGGGCATGTGCCCTGACCAGGAATTGAACTGTGACCTCCTGGTTCATAAGCCAATGTTCAACCACTGAGCCACGCTGGCAATAAAGTTATGTTTTGATAAGAACTATCTTTTATGCTTTGGGTCCGCGAAAGAGATTGCTAATTGCTTCCCAGCATCTCTTCTCTCCTTCCTGCTTTGGGATCACACCTTAGCGATGCACACCCCAGACTCTCTCGGCCCCACCCCTACCTCCCTTCTGTGGCTAGAAGATTGCAATGCTGAGCAAGCTGTGAGGATGGCGAGCTACTTCCCAGCCCTGCAGGGCCTGCCACACTCCCCACTGTTATGTGACAGACAAACTGCTGCCTTGTTTGATCCACTTTACCTATGAGTCTCTTTGTCACAGTGGAGCCTCTACCTATATATACCAACACTCACACACTGTCCTTACTACCTTTTTAAAAAACAGATTTATGCATTTATTTATTTTTTAAAATATTGATTTCAGAGAGTAAAGGAGAGGGAGAGAGAAACATCCATGATGACAGAGTATCATTGATCGGCTGCCTCTTGCACACCCCGCACTGGGGATGGAGCCTGCAACCCAGGCATGTGCCCTTGACCGGAATCAAACTCAGGACCCTTCAGGCCACAGGCTGATGCTCTCTATCCACTGAGCCAAACCAGCTAGGGACTTACTATTTTTTGAGGGTTAAAATATTTCTTTAATGAAATGGCTGTGATAATAGGTGGGATTTTTTAAAAAGTCCTTAACTGGAAAGTAAAAAAACATTTTTGATCCGTGAAACCAAAAGTTTGAGACTTCCTGATTCGGATGGATATGGACCAAATAGGAAATAAAACATAAAGGCTGAAGGACCTGGCTGGGCCAGGAAGGACATCCTGGCATCTAGCAAAGATCTTGCATAAGCTACTGTCTCCACGTGGGGTGTCTGGTGTACCTAAGGCCACTTTCAGATTTCCAGTTGGAGAATGAAAGATGGAATATGATTGTGAAGGAGAGCCTCTGTTGGACTCATAAAAGGCCTTACAATACATTTTCAGGCCTATGCTTTCTGTACTGGGTGCAGAGATAAATCAGCATGCCGAGGAATTTCTACAACAGCACTGACATTGGGAATACCAAATATGACTGATTCATGCGGCTGCCTGGGATATATTGAAGCTACCACGATCCATTAGCAAGGTCTGCCTAGGGTGTGGCCGGGGTCATTTCTGCTTTACGAAGAAATGCCTTGGAATAAACAAAGAAGACATTTTCCTTACCTGTGTGCCACACTGCCTTTTTTGATATCTGAAATGACAAGGGGATCTCCCGGTTTTCTACTGGACGGAGCTGTAACAATGAAGACAGAATAGTCACATCTTTATATCCATGATTCACCTACTATACATTTTCTATTTTATAATAACTGTTAATGCAAGTATAGTTTGTATGTAAAGCAAAGATGGTCAACAAATGAATTAGAAATGTGCACACTACATCTTCTTGATGTAAACATGTTTATATTACCTACACTAACAAAAGAGAAACATGCAAATTAACCATCACTCTGCCACTGCACTACACCCACCAGCCAATCAGAGTGACTATGCAAATTAACCCAACAAAGATGGTGGTTAATTTGCATACACAGGTGCGGAAGGAATACTGAAGATGACTGAAGATGGCGGCGGCCACAGAGCTGGAGAGAGCAGGAGGCCTGGGTTGCTCCCAGTGATGGAGGAAGCCAAGCTCCTGCCGGCCCTGGACTCCGCTCAAGGAGTGGCTGGTGGCCTGGTCACCAGGGGCAACCCAGGCTTCCAGCCTGCCCTGGGCTCCCTTTGAGGAGCTGGAAATAAAAAAAAAAGGAGGGGCTGGGAGCAGCAAGAATGGAGAAGCCAAGCCTCGCTGCTGCAGCCAGACCAAAGGCCTGGGTCCCAGGTGCCGGAGGAAAGCTGGTGCTGGCAGCCAGAGGAAGGAAGGCCTATTGCACGAATCTTCGTGCAACAGGCCACTAGTATTTATAAACTTAAAAACTAAAGCATAGTCATTTTAAATTTGTAATTGCAGAAAACAATCAGAGAGCTGCCCCTCAGATCTAAATCTATTTTTATCTGTGGTTCTCATGAGAGGGAGACGAAGGGTGGATTCTCCACTGGGCAGGTTGCAGGCTCAATCCCCAGTAGGGGGCGTGCAGGAGGCAGCTGGTCAATGATTCTCATCACTGATGTTTCTCTCTCTCTCTCCCTCTCCTTTCCTCTCTAAAATAAATAAAAATATATATTTTAAAAAGTCACTGGGGGCTCCTGTTAGTGGTACTCACGTGTGTTCCCTTTTCCGGTCCTTAACGCCTTTCAAGGGAGAGACACCATTGTCATGGAAATGTACTGTACTACTCAAGTGTCCTGGGTGGGAATGTGGATGAGAATCACTGATTTAAAGTTCTTTATTTTCCCAGATGGAAATCTTTTGCTAGATATACTATAAATCTTTAAATTTTGTTTACAAATTCATACCTGGAATGCTCTAAAATATTTTGGAATGTGACTATTTTATTTTATTGACAGTAGTAAATATTTGGTGCTATTTAATTACATTTTTATGCATATTCATAATATAGTCATGTACATATAACCTTTATTGAGTTTACAGATAAAATTATTATCTGGCACAATAATCAATTTTGAGCTTTATAAATTTTCTTAGGAATATTTCCATTTTATGAGAATGAAAAAAAACTAGTAATGAGTCTATGTAGAATTAATCTTGAAAATGAACTCTAGTCCTAATAAATTCGAAAATATCATTTTAATTTAAGAATTTAGAAGTATCATTTAATTTAGGCTGATACTTAAAATTAACTATACCAACACTTGTAAAAAAATGATTTGCTTCCAAGAGGAAATGTTTTGCCAACCTAAGCTTGTAGTGATCATTAAAAGGCCCCTAAAGTAAGATTTTCTTATAAACAGTCTGATCATCCCATAATAATCATAGAACCATATCATAGCCCGTAATCCCATCTGAATCCCAGAAAAATGTTTATGCACAAGAACAGATGGCTTAATATCTCAACACAACATTGAAAGAAAAAGCAAACACATATACCAATACCATACCCATTGTCTAAATTAGTACATAGGAAATGTTAATGGGACTTCATTCAATCATTATTCTTGGCTTCTAGCAAAGAATGCAAAACATTCTATTTACTACAATTAATTCATAATTCTATCTCCACGCAATGATGTGAAATAATTCCTCTAGAGAAATATACACATCTAGCATTTTTACTTGTGCCATATTTCAGAACAGCAAATTGTTCTGGGCAAGGGACACAGAAATAAAAACTTTGTTATTACCAGCAAAAACAACTTTCCAAGCATCTGCCAATGAATTTACACAATATTTTGCCAAGCAGAAGTAACCATGACACAACACTCAATATTTCTCTTGATTTTTGTTTTTGTTTTTTAAAAATCCATGTTCCACTGAAATGATCCGAAACGAAACAATAATAGCTGTACCATCAAACCCATCTGTATCATCTTTGCAACAGAGGAAACAAGCACTGTGACCTCTTGGACAAACCCATGCAGATTTCCAGAGAGGTCAGAAACTTCTCATGGTCTACAGACAAGTATGGTGGCCATTCCCACATTTATTAGATCCTTCTCTTTCTCCTTTAACCAAGGCCATGCCTGAGGTTTGAAAGGGTCTTCAGAGTGGATGACCATCAGAGGGATAAAGTTGAACCCAGAAGTGGGGCCAAATCTCTATGGGCTCCTGACAGTGTCACAACAGTTTCTGTTGTAGGTTGTTCTCACATGTAGAGTGATTGGACCAGAGCATGTGAAATGCCCCACATAGTGTTTCTTGTTGGTAGGATTTCCCAGCCGCACTGGACTCGCTTTCCGACCTCCCTCCCTTTTAGGTGGTCTTGCTTCTCCCTTTTTTCTCTTAAAAAAATTTTTTTTAATTTCTTTTAAATACAGTTTACATTCAATAGTATCTTGTATTATTTCAGGTGTTTAGGACAGTGGTTAGACAATCATATACTTTACAAAGTGTTCTCCTCGGTATTTCCAGTACCCATCTGGCACCGTACATAGTTATTACAATATTATTGACTATGCTGTACTTGACATCCCCATGACTATTTTGTCACTATCAATCTGTACTGCTCAATCCCTTCACCTTTCACCCCATCGCCCAACCGCCCTCCCCTCTGGCAGCCATAAGTCTGTCACTGTTCTCATTGGAAGGATCTCACTCATTAACTGGCCTCACTCCTGAGGGCTTCTGAGAGTTAGACACTTTGAGTGGTGTGGGTCTATTTTCACTCATGACTCCTGGACCCATCAATTTGGAAAGCTATATCCATCAATGCGAGGCAATTTTGTATAATGATTTGATGCTTTCCTTTCCTCTTTCTTTCTGTAATGGTTGTTATTTGAACTCATCCTGTATAATTCCTCTCTATTCTAGATCCCTCATTTACTTTTGTTCCAATTTCCGGAAATTTTCCACAAAGTTATTTTCTAATATTTTATTGACTTTTATTTTCATTTCTTCCATACTATGTTTCTAAAGCTCTTTGTTCCCCTCTGTATGTTATTTTGCAATAGTACCGCTAATCATTTCCTCCCTCCTATGGATATAGTATCTTATGTTGCAAATGATGTTAATGATAGGTTTTTTTTTCTTAAGTTTTCTTCTTACTACATGTGCTCTTCTTCTGTTTCTCTTGTTTTTGGTGACAGTCTTGCATTATTAGGTTCTCTCCTCAAGTGTCTGTTTTTTTTGTTGTTGTTGTTTTGTTTTGTTTTTGCTTTTCTTAGGTCTCTGTTTATACTAGAGTGTGACCCAAAACAGCTGAACATTTGGGGCATCTGAGTGGGCTTGTGCACTTTGGTCTTCACTGTATAGTTCAGGCTGCTAGGCTGTTTCTTTGGGTCAGATAGCTCTGACTCTTTCTCTTGTTTGTAGGGTATTAAGCCTGGCTAACTGGTTTCTTTGAACTTGGGGCTCAAAGAGGTGGGGGGAGACTAACAGTCTCAACATCAGTACGTAAACTTTCACCTACTCTGTTTTCAGAGTAGCCATGCCACACTCAGCTGTGCCCCCCAATCCAGAGACCCTCGGTTCCCAGAGACTACAACTAGGCTTCTGCCAGGGAGGAAAGGTGTGCCTGGCTGTGCTGAGTGGGAGAAGGCATCTAAGGGGCTAATTCATTCTTTTCTTTATTGACACCATTAATGATGTCCTCCATTTCCTCCCCCTAATAGACTTCCAACCAATACTCCTGTCATAGCTCTACCATCACTCTCACTTCCAGAAGTTCCTGATTTCACCATTTCCTGGGTCTCTTGGGAGTTTAGGATATAAATCAGGTTCCCTGCCAGCTTTCTCTTCTGCTTCTTTAAATTCATCTTTCTCCATGTTCTTTGCCGCTTGCAAATTTTGTTGCTGTTGTCTATTTTCCATTTCCTCTTTTCTTTATGGTTTTTGGCTTTTTGAAAAATCTATACTGTCATTTTAAAATGGGGTAAGAGCTAAATCTATGTGTTCAAGCTATCATCTTTGACCCCTGAAGTTTTAAAGTTACTAGTCATTCTTTGTTATCAGAAGCTATTCTTAAAGTGAACATGGATTCTTTTCCTCTCAAATAGTTGTTGGAAGAGTTAGAAAATGACAGAATTTATCATTTGTTTAAAAAAACTTTGTAGTAAAAGACAGGTGAAATCTTCTGAATTTTGAAGTGAATTAAATGTGAATCAATAAAGCATTCCAGGAACATTCTATAATATGTAGCCATTCATAGAATTTACTCTGCTAGTTAAAGTACTTTGCTCAATGGGCCTGATAAGTGTCCAATGTCATTGGAGTAACACATACATGATCATTCAGTTTTATTTTAATTACAACTATATATAGATATAGCTTGACAAGTGAAACAAGTTATTTGATTTTGAAGTGAGTAGAGATTATATTGCAAACTTGGCAAAAGCGTCAACTATGCTCTTCTAAATATGCTTAAGACTTTAAGGGAAAATGATGGATTTGTTGTGCATGTCATGAACTGCTTAATGATTTTATTTTTTAAAAAGTGAGATTTTATCCTTGCAAACATTCCGGTCACAATTGAAAAGGAGAGTCAACAAATTAACTGCACTCCCCAAATGCTGTCTTTTGCTTTTCTAATATGGGATCTGGGAAGGTTCATTAATGAGATAGAGACAGGGATGAGTGGTAATGTGACGGCAAAGCCAACGTTAAGTCAGACAGATGGGTTTGGATCCCTATTTAGCCTTTATAGCCCTGGGTCTTTGGGAAGTTATCCAGCTGAGCCTTACCTTCCACTTGTAAATGGGCATAGACATCACAGGGCCACTTTGAGGATTAAATGGGAAGATACATAAATTGCTTAGAGGCATGCTCAGAACAAATCAGATGCAAATTCGTATAATAAAACCAAGGAAGACAATGTCAATATCAAAGGGACTTTACTGACAACTGCACATGACAACCAGGATCCTCTGACCTGAGAGAGGCAGGTGGGCTGCACTCTCTGGCTTCTGATTGGGTGAAGTGTCAGAACTTGAAGATGCTTCTTCCAGTCACAAACTGCATCCTTCTGCCAGGTCGTTCACTTCATTTGTTATGATAAATTATTCTGTGGTATAGCCATAACATCAATGAAAGTAATGCCTGGTGATAATGTGCAATGAATGTCTCACCAAGAACTTCAGAAAATTAGCCTAAAACCGCTCACCACATCCAAATTCAGAGGGACTCATTTCTCAGTCAATTAGGTATGAAGAGTGAGCCTTAAGCCAAATGTGAAAGGCTCTGATGGTATCGTTCAGAGATGGAGGCCTGTTTCTTACCACTCAGAAGTTTCACAAGGTGAAGAAGACAAAAGAGGAGTTTGTATAAAGATGGTGAGAACCATCAATGAGCCCTTGCAGCTCCTTGGTTTCACTAATAGCACTCTGTGTATATTTGAGAAAGGGTCTCTTGATTTACTCCTTTAGCATAATTGCCATTAGCACTAAAGTTGGTGGGGGCAGAGCTTTGATTTAAATATTTCAGAGGGCTCTATGGGTAAAATAAATAATGATCATCCTAATGAATAAAATTTGTTAGGATTATAGTTATATACAAATATATATATATATATGTAT
>NW_006295054.1:2385367-2391348 GCF_000327345.1 Myotis davidii
ATAGGGTGTTTTAGGCATTTTACCTATAGTAATTCTTTTAATCTTCTCAACTATGTTACAAGAAGGTAAAAAGTACACTGGTTTATAGATAAGGAAACTGAAATGAGCTGAGGAAGATTAAAAATGGAGGCAGAGTAAGTGGATGCTGCATGGACATGCTCCCAGGAACAAACTGGTATTACAACTAAAGTACAGAAAAACTTCCTGAATAATCAACAGAAAACTCACAGGAGAGAACCCTGACACCCAAGGATTAAAGATGGAGACTGCATAGAGACTGGTAGGAGGGGCAGACGCGTGAAAGGGCTGGCCAGGTGCCCACAGATGGCAACTGAAGTCCTGGAGAAATATCTCAGCTATGAGGGGTGCCACTGAGAACTCTGGGATCTAATACCAAAGCTGGGCTCCCCAGCAGAGAGAACCAAAACTGAGCCACATAACATCTGGCTGTGAAAAGCAGAGTGCTGTCTTCCAGGAAGTAATAGCTGAAAATTCAGGCACCCTCTTAAAGGACCAGCACACAAAATTCCCTGTGGAGCCACCCATCTTGTGCTCTGGCAGAGGTAGGGTGAAGTGGACTGGAGCTGTGAAAGCAGAAGCCAGGACTGGGGATAGAGCTCAGAAGGCAGACACATTCATTTTTTTTCAGCTGAGTCATTCCCTCATGCAGTGGAGCACATCTTTCCCATGTAGACATATGCCTAGCCTGGGCAGAAGAGAGTAGACACACCCTATTGGGAAATACCTTGCCCTAAGGCCACTTAAGAGATTAAAAATAACAATTAGCCTCCAGGCAGTAGCAACTGCCCCATCCTGTTGAAAAAACTCTCACCACACCAGAGGATGATTGCCTGTGGGGCAATTCAAGTCAGAATCCTGTCAGTCTGTAGACAGAGGTAGTCTCTGGAGGCTTTGAGTCTTTACCTTATCTAATTAGTCAGAGACAGTGTGGGAAACTGTTTATTGCCTTCACTATCTGATAAGCATAGTCAGAAACCACCCCCCCCGCCCCCCAAGGCTGGGTGCCTTTGAAGCCCTAGCAAAGCTCGGAGCTAGGCGCCACCTCTGTTTGTCCAGACAGTGGTAGCTGAAACTACTCCCCCATTTATTATTATGTAAATCCTTGCTGATGGGCTAGTCTGCCTGTTGCCAGGGGTCACCTGCCTAAGGGCTATGCTATGGGTGCATCCCAGATCAATAAAAGCTTGGTGAGGTCTGAGCACAGAGAGGAAGTCCTTCGGGACTTGCCGCCTGGTCCCCCAATATTGCAAAATTATCTCGTGTCTTTTTCTCTCATTTGTTGTGCGGCTCCTCTTTCAGATACCGAACCCTACTCCATGCGGGTCGTGGAAGGAAACACTCAACAGACAGCCGTTAACACTGTCCTGCACTAGAGATTGAGAGGTATAGAGGATCTACCTAATATATAGTCACAAACCCAAACAGAAAGCCAAAATGAGGAGACAAAGAAACAACCCCCAAATGAAAGAACTACAGAATTCTCCAGAAGAAGAGATAAATGAAGCAGAGATAAGAAATTTATCTGAAACAGAGTTCAGATTAATAATGGTAAAGATGCTCAAGAGCATGAAAAAAGATGTAATAACTATGAAAAAGAACAGTCTGAGATAAAGAATGATATAACACAAATAAAGAACACATTGGATGTAATACACAGCAGATTAGGGGAAGCTGAGGATTGAATCAGTGAATTAGAGACAGGTGAAAATATCACTCAATCAGAAAACCAAAAAGAAAAAAACAATTAAAATAGAGGAGGACAGCTTAAGGGAGCTGTGGGGCAATGTGAAACATAAACAATATTAGAATAGCAGATGTGACAGAAGAGGCAGAAAGGAAGAAAGGCATAGAGAAGGTGTTTGAAGAAATAATGGCAGAAAATTTCCCTAACCTGGTAAAGGAAAAAGTCACACAAGTTCAGGAGGCACAGAGAACCCCAAACAAGAAGAACCCAAACAGGCCCCATGCCCAGACACATCATAATTAAAATGACAAAAATAAAAGACAAAGAGAGAATCTTAAAGGCAGCAAGAAGAAAACTTTTACCTACAAAGGTGTTCCCATAAGGCTAACACCTGATTTCTCATCAGAAACTCTATAGACCAGAAGGGAATGGCATGAAGTACTCAAAGTTATGGAAAACAAGGATATGAGGCCAAGATTATTATATCCAGCAAGGCTATCATTCAAAATAGACAGTCAAATGAAGAGCTTCCCATACAAAAAAAGGCTAAAGGAGTACATCACCACCAAGCCAGCATTACAAGACATGCTAAAGGGATTGCTGTAATGAGAGGAAGAAACAGAGAGAGAAACCTAGCCATTCAGAAATATAATGGCAATAAATAAGTACCTCTCAATAATAACCCTAAATGTAAATACACTAAATGCTCCAATCAAAAGATGTAGGGTAGCAGAATGGATACAAAAACATGACCCATATATATGGTATCTACAAGACACCCACCTAAAGATGAAAGATACATACAGGCTAAATGTAAAGGGATGGAAAAAGATTAAGGGAGAGATCGATAACAATACAGTCATAGTAGAAAACTTTAACCCCCACTGACTTCACTGGATAGATCTTCCAGACAAAAACGTAACAAGGAAATTTAGGAACTCTAAATGACACATTTTCAGATGGATTTAATTGACATTTATAAAACATTTCACCCCAAAGTTGCAGAATATACATTCTCAAGTGCACATGGATCATTCACAAAGATAGACTACAAGTTAGGACACAAAACAAGTCTCTACAAGTTCTAAGAAGATTGAAATCATATCAAGCATCTTCTCAGATCACAGTAAAATGAAATTAGAAATCAACTACAGTAAAAACACCCAAAAATATTCAAACACATGGAGGCTAAATAACATGTTATTAAACAATGAATGGGTTACAATGAGATCAAGAAAGAAATAAAAAACTTCGTGGAAACAAATGAAAATGAACACACAAAACCCCAAATCTCTGGGACACAGCAAAAGCAGGCCTGAGAGGTAAGTTCATAGCACAACAGGCATACCTCAAAAAATAAGAAACATCAGCAATAAACTATATATCCCTACAACTTAAAGAACTAGAAAGAGAACAACAAGAAAGTAGTAGGAGTAAGTAGAAGGAAGGAAATAATGAAGATCAGAGCAGAAATAAATGACAGAAACTAACAACTAAAAAAAAAAAAAAATCAATGAAACCAAGAGCTGGTTCTTTGAAAGGATAAACAAAATTGATAAACCATTAGCCAGACTCATATAGACAAGGAAACTGGGTACCAGGGGTCCTCAAACTATTTAAACAGGGGGCCAGTTCACTGTCCCTCAGACCGTTGGGCCAGACTATAGTTTAAAAAAAAAACTAGTCGGCTGCTAAGCAACAGGCAGCGGCGGCAAAAACACCCAGCGGGCTGGATAAATGTTTTTGGCGGGCCGCATGTGGCCCACAGGCTGTACTTTGAGGACCCCTGGATCAGACAGTCAAGGAGTGGGGCAGTTGGGCTCTGAGTCCTTGCTCTTAATCATTTTCCAAACCAGTGCTTCTTCAGTCCACACCATAGCCTCTGCATAGACATCTATATTCATCACCTTCTTCAGAGGCTCATTTCCCAGAGAGCACTGTGGCTGGCAGAAGACTATTGATCATAGACTCCTTATTCATTCACTCAATAGGTAAGCATTCAATGAGCACCTGGTATGTGCCAGGAGCTGTGCTATGCTTCAGGAGTTCATTATTTCATAATAATGAAAATGGAGTCTGGCTTTTCTTTTCTTTTAGCAAATTCTGCTTTCTCAATGGGCAAAATATGAGCATTTTCCACAAGGAGACACAAACTCAGGATGGTGATGATTAGTTGTATAAATGGAGCTGTAACTCTAGAAGGGCTGACAAGCACGTTTGAAAAGCATATGTCTCATTTCTCCATCCAGGGAACATCACACTTTAGCTTCCATGAATAATGTTATCTTAGGACCAGCTAAAAGTCAGGCCATTCTTGTCAGGGTGGCTTGGGGTAGTTTCCATTATTGGTATTAAAATCAATTTTAGAAGTCACACTTAGTGCATATGTAGCATCATTGCATAGTGTGATTTTACATGGTTCTTCATGTGAATAAAATATTTTATAGTTGTGTGTACATGATTACACCTTAAACAAATTGAACATATAAATATTGACTTAAAAAAAGGAATATATCACAGGATTTGTTTTTAAGTGAATACTCTCCGTTATAGTTAAATCACATTTTAATTATATCAATTTTAAGAATAAATCTGTTGTATAGGAACACAAAAAAGACCTTTTCCTTAATAAAAATTCGAGAGTAAATTAACTGTGTGGCAAAATGTGTAGCAACAGAAACTTCTGAGGAGGTGTCTTCAATATATGCACTAGCAGTAGCATCTCTAAGGCAGGGAGTGTATTCTCCAAAACTCAGCACTGGGCCTGGGCATGGTGGCCACTCACAATGCGTTCATTCAATGAAGACAAAAGGACGAAAGAACGGAGTGGAAGGCAGGGCCTCTGTGCACAGCCAGCAAGCTATGCACTGCACAACTCCAGGAGGTACCACTTCCACAGCCAATTCTGATGAAATAAATAAACAAAATGGAATAAATAGAATAAATGAGAGCATGGAGTTACAGAAGCTATCTTGAGCTCCAAATATTTTTATTGATTGATTGATTGATGAGAGAGAGAGAGAGAGAGAGAGAGAGAGAGAGAGAGAAACAGATTTGTTGTTCCACTTATTTATGCATTCATTGGTTGATTCTTGCATGTGCCCTGACTAGGGATCAAACCTGCAACCCTGTGTACTGGGATGACACTCTAAGTGAGTCACCCAGCAAGGACCATATTTTTAGAATAGTAAGTTCTGATGAGCTCTTTTTTAACTTCACTAATCACAGCTGTTGTCAGAATAATAGTATACCATCTTTGCTTCAAATTGAGCAAACTGAGAGGTTAAATGACTAAATTAAAGGCATATATGACTTTAAGGACCTAGAATAGGTCTGGAGTTGCCAAAATTCCATTTCACCTTTCTATTTACTGTATAGAGGCACATCAGACACTTCAACCCTACTTTTCTCCAGTAAGTCGCACTGAGGTTTGGTGGTGTTGTTGGTGGAGGGGGTGGGCGGGTACAGATTCTCTCTTATGCATATTGTATTATACTGGTGTGTGCAATTTATTAGTTATAAATAACATTTTATTTCCAGTGTTAAATTTATATGGTCAATGTTGAACTGGACAGCCCCTTTTCATACTGCCCAATTGAGATCTCTTCATTTTTGCCAGAACCACTGACATAAATGATATGCAGCAGAGTGGAATGAGGCACTTTCATGGAGCCTCATCACTCTTTCTTGAAGGGACCACCCCTCGGTCACAGACATTGCCTCTGTCTCCTTTGGTCTTTATGCATTAATCATTTGCTTCATTTCCTGGGGGGAGGGGACATTTATGGATATAGTTTATGGATATTAAAAGCAGTAAAACCTCAATTTCCATTCTATAAAATTCCATTGGGGCTGAAATTTTCGAAGTTATTTTACCAAAGCAGTTATAAATCTAGAGCCTGATAAGAGGAGGGAATGAAATACATTTATATATTTTGTTTTTCATATACACACACACACACACACACACACATATATATCCTATCTAATAATAGGCAAACATGGTAATTGACCATACCTTCGCTATGCCTCCCATTGGCTAATCAGCATGATATGCAAATTAGCTGCCAACAAAGATGGCGGCTAATTTGCATACTGCAGGCAGGGCGGGACAGCGCCATCCCGCCTGCCCTGCTGCCATCTGGGCCTGCTATCTGCGACCCAGGGCAGTGGGTGTCCATGTGCAACTCGACCTGGGATGGCCAGGTGGTGCAGCAGTGATCGAGCAGCCCACCCGGCCTCCATCCGGACATCCCATGTGCAACCCAACCTGGGG
>NW_006295054.1:2391610-2394031 GCF_000327345.1 Myotis davidii
TGAATCATTGACCGACTACCTCCTAAATACCCCACACTGGGGATGGAGCCCACAACCCAGGCATGTGCCTTGAGCGGAAATCAAACCCCGACTTCTCGGTTCATAGGTCAATGCTCAACCACTGAGCCATGCTGTCTGGGCTATGTTTTATTTTTTCTTTGTGATTTGGTTACTCAGACACCTTGTATCATGGAGGAGTTCAGGAAGTTACTAAAGTAAACACTGTTTTAGTCTTGCAAAATAGATTTTAGCCCTAACCGGTTGGGCTCAGTGGATAGAGCGTCAGCCTGTGGACTGAAAGGTCCCAGGGTCGATTCCGGTCAAGGGCATGTACCTTGGTTGCGGGCACATCCCCAGTTTGGGGTGTGCAGGAGGCAGCTGATTGATGTTTCTCTCTCATCAATGTTTCTATCTCTCTATCCCTCTCCCTTCCTCTCTGTGAAAAATCAATAAAATATATTAAAAAATAGATTTTAGATGCAGTGACCAGATGGGAAAATGGTTTTAAAAGTAAATAAATGTAATTTTTGTTAGTTAAATAGATGACTGTGAAAACTAAATCCATAATGTATTGAAATGTAGAGAACCTATATGTATTTATATGCTCATCTAGTTATTAATGGAGGGTGGTAAGAGACACATTTATTGAGCACTTATTACTTGCCAGGGACCACACTAGGTATATAAATGTGTTATTTTATTTAATATAACTCTATATTTTGTAGATATCATTTCCATCTTACAGATGAAGAAACATAAGATTGGAGAGTATTACAGCAACTTGCCCCATTGACAAAGCTTGTAAGTGTTGGAGGAGGGATTGGCTCCACATTTTTGTATCATTATGTAGAAACTTGTCAATGACACTTAAAACGTTTGCCATGCCTGTAAACCATTTGACAACACAATTTTCTAATGTAATTTTTAGCGACCACATTTTAAAAGAAATCACTTCTACTTACAACTTATGGTTATTCCAAGTTCCACGTTGTGCTTTTTAGGGAGCTTTACATGAAATGTTCCACTACTCGGGATGACAGACTCTGTAATTTCAAAACAAAGAAGAGTGTTTACAGAAGGTCGGCAAGAAGGGAGCGCCAATCAATGAAAATGCACCAGGAAACTTGCATCAGAATCCCCTGTAGTTAAAGCTGTACAACTGAAGAAAGGTGAGTGCCTGTAAAATCCTGGAACCCTAAGCTCCTGGTGAAGAATACATGTCCTATCCACAGCCACCGTGCATAATTCACAGCAGCAGTCAAGGTCATTGTTTCTTCAGTGTCATTCAGGGAACATGGGCATCAGATTGACTTGGGATGCAAGTTAAAAATACAGATGTCTGTACCATCCCAGGTCTATAGAAGCAGAATGTCTGAAGAAGAAGCCTAGAAATCTGCATTTTAAATACTTTCTTCAGGTGACTGTTAGGCATAATAAAGTTTAAGAACCTCAAACCTAGTTACATATTCTTTTCTCCCCTAACCATATTTTCCCAGAGTTTACTATTCAACAATTCATTTTTTCAACCCTTGTTTGAAGGTACTAGGGGGAAAACATTTTAGGAAAGTTTTCAATTTGGTGTGATGGTTGTTGACTTGGGAGGAGGGGAAGGTGCCTTAATTTGTAACGAGAAAGAGAGAGGGAGAGTGGCAGTAAGGGAGGGAGGAAAGAGAACCATCAATTTTTGTTCTGCTTATTATGAAGGTATTAGTTGATTCTTTCCTCTCTCTCTCTCTCTCTCTCTCTCTCTCTCTCTCTGTGTACATATATATATATATATATTTCAGAGAGAAAGGGAGAGTCGATAAACAATGAAAAGTACACCTAAAGAGGTAGAAGCAGGAGTGATATTCAAAACTTTTCACAACCAGGATGGTTGCCCATAACCAGTCAGACTGGATGCTGAGTACAGCTGGGAACACAGTGGCCAGGGAGGCCCAGGTGCACCAAAGTTGACCCTTTAGTTTCTGGATCCTGTGGAGCTCCAGACGGTCCCAGAGAGGAGCCGGAGAGTGACACTGGGACAGGGTGAAGGTCGGCTCTGAGACTGGCCACCTGGTATAGAAGGAAGCTGAAACTATAGTAACAGAGAGAACGAGTGAGCGCTGGTTGAATCTCAACTTTGGATGGAACTAAGTTGATTTTACCAGGATCTGACTAATATTTTAGAAAGGAAAGAATTGCTACATATTCCTAAATATGTTCTTAAAATTCCTTTAACAGCCTGGGAGACCTTTATAAGTTTACAATGGAAATATCCTTTGAAGAGATAACATCTATTCACCCTAAATTGCTAATGACTATAATTGTTTCCTGAAGGTTTTGGGAAGGGGTGGCAAGAAGGGAGGGAAACATTAGAATAAAGGGAAGACTGTGGGATGGCTGAGCTAAATGGCTTTTACTGCTTGCTTTTGCTGAAGG
>NW_006295054.1:2394140-2402115 GCF_000327345.1 Myotis davidii
CAGAGAGGAAGGTAGAGGGACAGAGAGTTAGAAACTTCAATGAGAGAGAAACATTGGTCAGCTGTCTCCTGCACATGCCCTACTGGGGATGTGCCCGCAACCAAGGTACATGACCTTGACCAGAATCGAACCTGGGACCCTTCTGTCCGCAGGCTGACACTCTATCCACTGAGCCAAACCGGTTAGGGCTCTGGCCCAATTTGTTAACCACATATTTAACATTTTGAGTCATGCAAAGCAGGGTGGAAGTTGGGATGGCCTCATGGAAACAGAGTTAAAATACTCCCTTCCTTGTCCTGCTTTAACTTGCCCTTTCTGGCCTTCTGTACTTTCCCACGAGGAATTTAGGCAGTAAACTTTTTACAAGACTTGAATATGATCTTCCAACTCAGGAGATTCTCCACTGATTATTAAACTGCTGAACAAATAAAACTTTGGATTTGCTGGGCTCTCCACCTGTAATGTCACCTATAAAAGACTCTTAAGACCCCTAGGACTCAACCTGTAAAAAAGCATTCCAGTGTTTACTCTCAGGGGAGTGCACAAATCTGTTACCTCCTCCAACTTTCTCACCTGAGGATATGTTTAGTGATATATATATAGGATATTATATCCTATATAATAAAAGCCTAATATGCAAATTGTCCCTTTGGGCGGTCGTTTGACCAAGAGACCGCTCGCTATGACGTGCACTAACCACCAGGGGGTAGCATGGAACATGGTGGGTGCAGCAATGCAGCGCTGGCAGTGGGAGGCAGTGGAGGCACTGTTGGCCCTGATGGGCCCCATCGAGAGCGGGACTATGGTGGATGGTGGAGCAGGTGAGCAGGTGGAGCCAGGCCAAGGCGAGTGCAAGTGGGGGTTCGATCACCCCACTGATCACCCCACAGACAGTGACCAGCAGCAGTGGCGGGCAGGGCCGCCCAGCTCCCAGGCACTGAAAGAGCTGGGCAGGGTCCCAGCCTCCATCGATTGCCATGCAGGCAGGATGGTGGAACAGGTGAGGGGGCGGCGCCAGGCCAAGGTGGGGTGCCAGCTGGGGCTGCGGGGCTGGGAGCACGAGCTGGGGCTGCAAGGCTATGGGCATGAGCTGGGGCCCAATTTCCACAGGCCACCCTGAGGGACCCTCCACCTGTGCACAAATTCATGCACTGGGCCTCTAGAGTGTGTGTGTGTGTGTGTGTGTGTGCGTGTGTGTGTGTGTAGAGAGAGGGAGAGACAGATATATATGAAATTTATTTTAGGAATTGGCTCACGTGACTATGGAGGCCGAGAGGGAGAGAGAGAGAGAATCGGTTGCCTCCTATACTCACTCCAACCTGGAATTAAACCTGCAACATTTTGGTATGCATGGGATGACACTTCAACCATCTGAACCACCCAGCCAGGGCCTTCCTCCCACCCTTCTTAATCCTGTGAGGTGTGGTCCAGTGAGGGCCACATACTGAGATGCCCCCTCTGGCTTTGCTGTTATCCTCCCCTAACACTCTAATGTGCCAGGAAGGACGCTTATTTATTTATTTACTTAGAATTGGTACCCTCCTCATTTCCCAAAGGGCTTGAGCTAGATAAATTGTTTATACCCCCCAGAAGATTTTCAAAAGGCTGGCTAATTTTGATATATTGGGGCAGACAAAGAGAAATGCGGCAAGTTAGAAATATGTAGGTGAGCTCTACTTTCTTACTTCAGGTTCTGCAAGTGTCAGAAATATTTATTACCAAAATATTTTTCAGTTTCATGCCTTCCCTTCATCTCTTTCCTGAGTCCTCTCCATCCCTCGTTCCAGTAATGGAAGGCTAATGGACATCTCCTTCCCACCCCTAAGGCCACAGTTTAAGAATTTGCAATGAGCATGCAGACTCGGGGCAGAGAGGGCATTGGGGAGTGGCCATTTCCCCCAGTAGCCAGTGTGCCAGGAGAAGGGAGAAAGAAAGAAGTGCAGATGAGGAGAGAGCACGAGGCCCCAGGGTGAACCTGCACTCAGCTTGATGGTCTTTGATGTCTGGTCCTAGCTCTTCCTGGGGCTGCCTCCATAAGGGTCGTGAAACACCCGTGTGCTTCCTGTAAATGCCTCTTTCAGTCTAAACCAGCTTGAGTGCATCTCGGTTGCTTCCAACAGAAAGATCTCTGATGAACACATTAATCAAGTAGAGGAAATGGGGTGGGGCTAAAGGGAAAGGGCCCACATGAGTGCTCATGGGGTAGCAGAAAGAAATTGTTTGATTATTCAGATAAAGCATGCAAGTGCCCTAAGGAAAGGCACAAGAAGCTACAGAGGAACAAATGGCTTCCCTATTAATGGAGCTCATTTCATGTATGTTTTAGTGTTGTTATTTTAAGAAAAAAGTTCTCTGTGAAAGGGGAGGGGAGCCTATTGTATACTTATATATGTATATATGTATCCATGTAAGTATAGGACATCTTGCCCATGATACTATGTAGATATAAGTGAATGGTAAGGGCTGGGAAACACTGATCTAGAATAGTTACCATAGCAACACTGCTTTTATACATTTTTCATGGCGGGAACCTTGACCAAGATTAACACTGTTAATGACACTGGAGGGGGTATTATCACTTCCTGGGAAACAGTAATGGATCACTTTTGACTACATAAGATTTGAAATATTCATAATGATGAACAAATATCAACAAATAAATCTCTTTGATCAAGCTGTGTCTTCATTTTAATCTTTAAATGCCAACATGATTTATTTTATATTTGGTCATTTTTCTCCCTCTATAATTACTTAGTGGCTAAAGCAAAGGCACATTTAATTTGGGGTTTCTTACAGAAATACTAGTAAAGAGAAAAAAGGTCCAATATTTGGAGAAACAATAGGTTTAGAATAAGTAAATAGACTATTTTCTTAGACTCCCATGTGATTATTTTGTGTTTCCCTGGTTTTGCTTTATCTTTGTTAATACTATAATTAAAAACACATTTGGGTAAACAAAGACTTCCTTCTTTCCAACTGGTCTGCTTTTTCTGCCTGAAGCATTCACTGTTGACACAGGAAGATAACCACCACATCTTAATCCATCAACCTTGTGAGATTTGAAAAAAATTAAGGATTCTAAGGGGGATGAGTGTAAATGTTCAACTTCCATCCACTCAGAGAAAAACACTGGGGGTACCAGTCATGCGGGCAAATAGCATTTGATAGCATCTTCTCTGGGAAGTCTTTTCAGAGTTAAAGTAGAAACTTCAAGTATTCATGATACTGTAGATTGGTATTTGAAAAGACCGTATTGAAAAAAAATTGTGCATATATTATGAGTATAGTTTTATAAAATCATATACGGTAAAATAATGTAAAAAATTCCATTAATGTTACTACAATGTTGTTTGTACAGTAGCACTCAGAGATAGATTTAAACAAAAGTGCATTCACAGTCAAGCTTCTTAGCCACTTACAATGGTTATAAAATAGAGATGGCTCATCTCTAAGACCCAGTAGCTTGGGATAATACTTGGGTACAATATATTTCAGATGAAGGGTTTTGGAAATGGATGGCTCACATCCAGACGATTAGGAGCGAATCCAGAAAAACAGGGCAATCTTGAAATAGCTTGTGTCCAGACATTTCTTACCAATATTCCAGGTTCTCTAATGGCATTTGGGAGTTGAAAAGAATGATGAAGTTTAGAATAGCTAATAGGGAAATCAGTGAAGAAACCACTCAGACTCATGTAAAAGGATTTTTCAACTGGGCAGTGGGCCAAGCAGAGCCCAGAAGCTATAACCTGCATGGTCAAGTCCGTGTGTGTGTGTGTGTGTGTGTGTGTGTGTGTATTGTCAGGAGACCTCTGTGGCTGAGGAATAAGAGCAGAGGTGGTAGATGATGAGATTGAGCCAGAGGCTGAGATTTCCAGAGAAGTTTCAACAGAAGGAGGATTTTTAGTCACAGAGGTTCAAATTTTTGCAGAAAGAGTAGGTGAATAATTACAATATTAGCACCAAAATGATCATGATAATATTTATGAAATGCTTACTCATGTCACTTTCCTAAGCACTGTGTGTGCATCAGCAAAAGAAGTGAGTGGCTGAAGTGGAGAGGAGTGGAGGCAAATATTCAACCAGAGGACTGGGCATTGGGAATGCGGTGTGGTGGAAGGACCATCCACACAACTAAATTTCTCGGGTGGAGGGCAGGACTTGGAGTGAGGAGGGGGGTAGGAGCTAGCTGCTCTTGCCATGTCAAGCACAACCCCATCAAAGAATCTCTGCGGTTGGGGTTTCCTCTGCTTGGGCAGCTCTGCCCCAACATGTTTGAAGGGTTTGCTCATTTCATTCAGGCATTTGCTCAAACATCACTTGCTCAGAGAAGCCTTCCCTAACCGTCTATCACTCTCCGTGTGCCCAGATTTATGGTTCTTAGCCCTTCTCAAGCTCCGTCCAATGTTGTATAGCACATTTATTTGCTTATTGTCTTGTCTTCTCCGGTAGAAAAATGTATCATATCAGGGACCTTATGCTTTTTGTTCGTGAATGTACCCCCAAAATAGTCCTTGGAATACAGGAGGCTCTCGGCCCGGAGATGAATAATGTTCAGTGACTCTCCTGAAGGACCCACATCAGGAGACAGGTGCAATTCAACAGACTGGGTTCTACTCAGGAAGTTCAATTTGCCTGAAGAACTGACTTCATAGCCAGTTTCTCTGGGGTTCCTGGCCTCTGGATGCTGCTTGTTTCTGCTCACCTGCTCCATTTGTATCTGTACAAATTTTCTCTGACTTTCATTTTATTTCATTTTTTTCCCTGACTTTAAATTGTATATGGCTATTTCACCTTTGCTAAAGTATCCAGCTAGCAGCAGCCAGTTCTCATTTCTGATTCTTAAGAGAAACAATCTAACTGGCCCAACATGGGTTCGGTCTCCTCCCCTTTTAGTTAGCTGTGGCCAAACGAAAATCCAGTAAGGACCCTAAGAGAATCAGTGAGATGGCAGCGAGGGCAAGGTTTTCAAAGAAGGCTATCCGTCCAGCAGCCTCAGAATGTCATTACTACAATCACGGAACAGACTGGTGGAAGGACTCACCATCCAGTACCTTCACTTACTTATAAAGGGGGGAACTGGGGTTGAGGTAGGGAAACTCAAGGTCATACAGCAAAGTGAAGAGTGGAACCCAGTCTGTTGAATTGCACCTGTCTCTTCCATGCCATATGATGTTGCCTCTTCAAAGAGACGTGAAGAGTTCCCAGCATGAAACAGCTGGCTTTCTGAAATGCACCCTGCCCTTCTGGCATTGCTTGCTGAGAGCAGGCAGCTCTCCTGTGCACCACGGGCCGTGGAGCAGCGTTTTCCCCCTGGGTGCCAACAGTGCAATGGCCGGCACAATTTGACCTTCTTCAGAAGTAGTATCTAAGGATTAACTTGTGCTATAAACACATTTTTATTTTATGTGTATCCTCAATATTTGTCCACTGTTTAACCTATACTTAATGTATATGTATATTTTATGTACTTGTTGATTAAATACTTTAATATCTTAGGTTTAAGCTCCTAAAAATTAGACACTATGCCCATTAAGCCCACATTGTTCCAAGCTTGCTTAAATAAGGGACAGTAGAAAGGGACCTAAGGACATTTCCCTCTGCCCTCGATTACTCCAGAAATAAACCGTATCGATCGGATAGAAATGATGTAGAAGAGGACCAGAAAAATATATGCTCCCAGCCTGTCACTCCCTTCTCCCTTGCTCACGGCAGACATCACTAATTGATGCCAGCATCCTCCTGCTGAGCAGCAGAATCCTCAATATAACACTCTCGTTAGTCATTAGCAATTACTAGAATCTATTGGAAACTTCTGGAAACCTCAATCTTAATCTCTGGCTCAATTTAATCATCTACTCAATATCCCTCACTGTACCCATTTTTCTTCCTGAAGACTCCCAGTGACTGAAGTACTCCCTTTCTTTCCAGTCTGTCAGGCCAATCCTTTATTAACTTCCATCCCTCTCCATCCTAGACTTTTGCAAACACAGGCAGTATGTATAATGGTTAGAGTGTGGCCTTCAGACCCATGCCGCCTGGGTTAAAATCCCAGCCCTACCATAAACTGCTGGGCCTCCATTTCCTGGAGATGTAATAATAGTAATTTCCATTGTTGTTATAGGGCTAAGTGAGCTAATGCACACACAGTACTCCTGACCAAAAAACAAACAAACAAAAACCTTGTGAAAATAATGAAACAACAACAACAATGAATCACTTGACCATGCGGGTGAGAGCTTCTGGGCCCTGCTTGGCCCATCCCTTTACATGGGTCTGGTCGGTTCTCTCGCTGATTTCTCCACTAGCTATTCCAAATCTTCATCACCCTTCAGCTCCTCAAGATGCTGACCTTTCACCCTTGCTTGACAGTCCCTACAAGGACTCCCTAATCACAACTAAAAATATATTTATACTAGAGGCTCAATGCACAAATTTTGTGCAAGAGTAGGCCTTGGCAGCCGCGGCGGCTGCCTCGATCCCTCCCTCATAGCTGCCGGTGGCTGCCTCGATCCTGAGGCTGCAGCCCTGGCTTTATCCCTGAAGGACATCCGGTCTAATTAGCATATTACGCTTTTATTATTATAGGTTCTTTCATGCTTCTCTTCAAACTCATCGGAGGGGCTCTTCTATTTTCTGTCTTAGACTAATTATTTCTGTATGTTCTAGGTAACTTCCCCTCTTATCCATTTGGGGACCCAATTTCATCAATTATCTTGTTTCTCCATTCATTTCAGGCCTCAAACATGCTCA
Source organism: Myotis davidii (assembly GCF_000327345.1). Lineage (NCBI taxonomy): Eukaryota > Metazoa > Chordata > Mammalia > Chiroptera > Vespertilionidae > Myotis > Myotis davidii. The sequence continues at coordinate 2,400,894 of NW_006295054.1, forward strand.
AATCTCTCCAATCTTAACAAAACAAATCAACAGCCCTCTGAACTCTGAATCCCCCTCTGTTGTCCCACTTTCTTTCACCTATAGCTAATTAAAAATATACATTTTTATTGATTTCAGAGAGGAAGGGAAGGGGAAAGAGAAATAGAACCATCAATAATGAGAGAGAATCATTGATCAGTTGCCTCCTGCATGCCCTCCTCTGGGGATCAAGCCTGAAATTGGGGCATGTGCCCTGACTGGGAATCAAACTGTGACCTCTTGGTTCATAGGTGGATGCTCAACCACTGAGCCATGCTGGCAGAGCATACAGCTAATTTTTTTGACATTGCCAAATGTCCCCTGCAGCATACCAGATCTTGGTTGAGAACCACTGATATAAGATATGGTAATATAAAATAGAGCATTGAGTATATAATTAAACTAGAGGCCTGGTGCATGAAATTCTTGCATGGGGGAGGGCAGTCCCTCAGCCCAGCCTGCACCCTCTCTAATCTGGGATCCCTCTCACAATCCAGGACTGCTGGCTCCCAACCACTAGCCTGCCTGATTGTCCCTAACCACTCTATCTGATCCTCTGCAGGCCTGGCCACCCCTAAGTGCCCTCCCCTGATGGTCTGGTCACCCCCAACTGCCCTCCCCTGCAGGCCTGATCACCCCCAACTGCCCTCCCCTGCCGGCCATCTTGTGGTGGCTATTTTGTGTCCACATGGGGACAGCCATCTTGTGTGCTGGCATGATGGTCAATTTGCATATTACCCCTTTATTAGATAGGATGTTATGAAGTTCTAAAAAGAGAAGCCTATAGAGGCCTCCAGTCCCTTTTATCCACTCACTGCATTTTTCCTGCCAAACCCTCTTCTAAACACCAATTCCTCAGCAGATAGCAAGCACAGCTTGTCTGCATTCCACTCTCTCCTCCCTCCCTCCTCAGCTCACTGCAGTCTGACCCCAGTCCCCCATTTTCTGAGACCACTCTGCAATGTCTTTCTTCCTAATTGCCAAACCCCACTGACATTTCCTGCCTCCTATCACTTGAATTTTCCAAAGCAATTTTACTCTATTGACCATGACTTCTGCCTTGAAACTCTTGCTTTGGCTTCCAAAACCGTTTTTGGTTCTCCTCCAAAAAGAAGAGTGAATCTTTGTTATCTCCTTTGCTAGCATCCTTTTTCCTTAAACCTTAGCACTCCTTAAGCAGAGTCCCCTCTTCCTGGCACTCTTT
>NW_006295054.1:2402142-2405735 GCF_000327345.1 Myotis davidii
TTCCCTAGTGTTCTTCAGTGCAAAGACTTGAACAGTCCCTGGCATGGTCCCTCCTGAGTCCTTCTCTGGAGCCCAGGCCTGACCCTGACTCCAGGAAGTACTGCCTGTAGCCGCCTGGGCACTTGCTTTTGCAACTGAAATGCAACACACATTCAGTAAGTCTATTCTTATCTTTCAGCAGTTCTTGCTCTTGTCTAACTGGCTATGAGCTCCTTGACGATATTGATCCTTTCTATTTTCTCTTTCAGTGATCTGAATACAGGACAGTGCCTAGCACTCAGTAACTGGTGCTTGATAACTGCTTTTTGGAATAAGGAATGAATGTACTTTTCCTTTTTCCCTAGCATTGGCAGTGGATTTACCTGCTCAGGTCTAAATTAGAATGTTTGCTATCCCCAAATTTCCACTGTTCAAGTCCTCTTCACAGTTAAAAACATCAGTATTTACTCAACTACTATCCCTTATATTCCTCACCCCATACCTCATCTTCCATATCTAATCCATGAGCAGGTTCTGTTAGCCAAGTCCTAAATTTCACTATTGGTCACCATCTCTAGCACCATTATTTCTTACTTATCCAACTGCCACCACCTCCTAACCAGCTTTTCTGCTGCTGCTATTGTCCCTTCTCATCTCAGAAGGATATCTTCAAAACATTCCTCAGGTTACCTCGCTCCCTTCCCTAAAATGCTCCTTGGCTTCATTGCATCTGGAACCTAATCCACTACAGTCTTTCCCAAGGCCCTTCATAAATGAGCGCTTTCCAACCTCTCCCACCCCAACTCTAAAGCCAAACCTGATTCTCAGCCCAACTCCCCTATCTGCTGTAGCAAGAGCCCTTTTTGCTGTTCCTCAGACCCACCCAGCCTCTTATTTTGGTTCACATCTTGTACACCAGCTGCTCCCTCTGTCTGGAATGCGCTCCTCCCAGACTCCCCTGACTGGCTTCTTCCCAACCTTCACATCTCTGCTCCAATGCCACCTCCTTCGAAAGTCATCCTATGAAAATAGTTCCCCACAGTCATTCTCTAACCCCCATCCTGCTTTATTTCCCTTAGAGCACTTATTATGGTCTGACTTTATATTTGTTAACCTAAACATTAACTTTCTGTAAGATATCATATAAGCTTCATTAAGATAGGGATTTTTTCTTTCCTGTCTACTATTGCACCTCCATGGTATAGAAAAGAAATTGGCCCACAGTAAATACTCAGCAATGTGGGGATAATGCAATCTCTATGTCCAAAGGCATATCTGCACGGATTGGCTAAGGTTATTGGCTCTGTGAGGTGCTGTTTCACTGGGTGAAGATAACTTTCTTAGATGGGACCAACCTCTAAGACCCAAACACATGTTAGCTACTGACAAGGACTCCGTTCATAATCAAATTCAGGCTCCTGTGAGCCCTCTTCTTGACTAGGACTTGTCTTTGGCCGAGCCCTTAGCCTCCAGAGCCAATTTAGCAAGTCTTCTGCTAACGCAATTTACTGAGAATCCCTCCATCCTTGAATATATAATCACATCTCTCATCCCTCCACCATTGATATCAAATCAAATTCCTCTTAGTAATTTTCAATCCAATGACTCCCTCTCCTTCTCCTTGCCTGCTGGCTATAAATTCTGGCTGTCTTTGCTCTCTCGCGCAATAGCCTTGAATAAAGTTTTCCTTCTCATTTTTAACAAGTGTCTGGTACAATTTCTCTCTAACATTAGAGACCAAATAGTTACCCACTGAGCTTGTATACAGCTATTTAATGAATTTTCACTGGTCTCCTTCAAACCTCCTTATGCTCTTTGCAGTGGGAAGGGTCAAAAAGGGGCTTTTCTTGTCTGTGTGACTGAAGAATATGGTTTCTCTAGCATATAGGAGAAAGTCAGGAAGAATAAAGGCTACATGCTTCTTTTTATCACCTTTATAGTGGCTATTACTTATTTATTTTGTCACATTTATTTTCTACTGTTCTTGTGGTGACATTTTAATGAATAATACAACAACCATGTTCAATTCAAAATGACACCCCAAATCTCCTAAACAAAAGCATGTCAGTGTATAAAAAATAGTTCCCCATCTGCCATGAAACCCACGCAATTCACAGGCAGTCCCCTCCTGACTCGGCAGCCAACTGGCGATGATATGGTCATACCTGCCACATCGAACTCGATTTCCAGGGTGACCTTGCTCGTGATGGAGGAGTCTCGGAGGAGCTGATTGGCTTCCTCGAAGGTGCTATCTTCGGTTGGAATTCCATTAATGGCCATCACTCTGTCTCCAATCTGTAGGACCCCACATCTGAATGTAGAACCACATGTTAGAGGTTGCATAGAGGGTAAATTATCATCAGTCGACGTTGCCACATCTGCTTTGTTTGACCCTTGCAAAATGGCATAACCATGTGGTCTTGTTTATTCAATGCTGTGGGAATCCTATTAGTTAGGTCAACTGCAATGTCTTGCACTTTTGCATCTCATGGCTACCAATGCGAGCAAGGGAATCTTGAAGTATTCCAGCAAAGTAATTAATAATTCAGCACCATGCTATTTTTCTAATCTGATCTGAACCAATATATAGTAATGATGAATGTACATCCCTCCATGGCAGAGAAGCTATTAAAGTTTGAACTTAGAGATTTTTTAATAGATTTTTTTTCCTTTTTAATTAATATACCCTTAGTCCCTGATGGACGAAACCCTGCTAGATAAGGCATCCATGCTCATAATTCTTCTCAAAACTGATCAAGAACATAAAATTTTATTGTCAGAACAGAGAGTTCATTATATCTTACATTTCCTGCATTGAGCGCTGTTCCATAATTTATTAGTTGTCCAAAAAGAGCCGGTGCACAAACGCACAGCAGGAAAAAATGCTGTGAAAGAAAGTGTCTCACCTCTCTGCAGGGCTGTCAGCCTCAATGTAGGAAATCAGAGGCGGAGAAGAGAGTGTCTCCGTGGCAAACACACTGCCCTGCAGCTGGATCCCAAATCCTGTGACAGGGTCTGCCGTCAGCACCACCTCTGTGGTTTCTGTGTGAACGACCTGGCCAGCCAAGCCCACTGTGCTGGAGGCTAAAGACACTAGAGGAGCAACACGAACAAGAATGACGTCAGGTTGAAGCAAGCACCAGCAAACCAGCATTTCTAAAACAGATCATGGCTCTGAAGAGCAGCTCACTGGCTACGGTGGGAGGTCATATTTTGGTGTTCTGGTAACAAGTTTAGCCAGAGCTGAACAAGATGCGTAACTCTCCCAGAACTAGTCAGTTCTCAGTCACAATACGCAATGTAAGGTGTTGCCTCCTTCCCTTACATACCTGCCTGTTAGGGGCAATTGTGGGAGTTGCAGGAAGAAGACACCACAGGGTCAGGGTCAGTCAGGGTCAGGGTACCTGCATTCTGGTCCTGAGAAATCATTAACCTCTTTCCTATCTAGAAACAATACGCAATGTAAGGTGTTGCCTCCTTCCCTTACATACCTGCCTGTTAGGGGCAATTGTGGGAGTTGCAGGAAGAAGACATCACAGGGTCAGGGTCAGGGTACCTGCATTCTGGTCCTGGTTCTACTACTGAGAAATCATTAACCTCTTTCCTATCTAGAA
>NW_006295054.1:2405784-2423211 GCF_000327345.1 Myotis davidii
GGCACACATCTCTGACTTGTTCCCATCCCCACCCATGTCACAACTGACTGCTACACTCCTGGACGCCTTCCTCTCAGGCATGACTTGTGCCTCCTTTGCTCCCTGAGAGCAAGAGCTCTGTCTATAGGGTCACCCTCTGCCGCACTGTCACTTCCTCCCAACAGAGGCTTCTGGCCCTTTAATGGAAACCTGATGAGAACACGTACCTCAAAACCTTCTCCAACCAGAAGCTGTTTTCTTTCACTCTCCCTGCACGGGGCAAGGAGAGAGAAGGGTTTCTATACTGCTTGCTTTCCATGCAGTGATCTTTTATTTGTTTTTGGTTTTTTACCTCATTCCACTCCTATTTAGAGTTCCATATGCTGTACTAATTTCTGCTCTGTCTCATCTTCAAACCCATAGTTTTCTGTTTACAAGATCCCACCCCTCTTCCTCATTGACTTCAGGACTTGGCTCATCGTCTATCTCCTCTGACCTACAGCTTTTCATTGTCCTAAGCCCTTTGACATGATGGGAATAATCTAATGTGCTGAGCTTGTGGTTCTTCAGCTCTCCCATTGCTAGCATTCCACCCTGTCAGCTCTCTGCCACAAAGCCCTAGGCGGACCCCATCCTCCTTTGAAATGGGTAGAGCTCCAAGATCTCAATCCTCCTTGGTGATCACACGTCCTTATTAGCCATCTGTCCCAGCCTCTACGATCTAATTTTCTGCTCTTATGACTTCTGCTCCCATTGCCTCTCACTTGTCTCCTAGTATTTTTAGCAACAGATCACATCCCCCCACCTCTTCAAATGAAGGCAGATGATAAGGGATGCCTCTATATTCCAGATGAAAACAGAACTACTGCAGTTGACGTTGGAATGAGACCCCAAGCCTTCGTCCTCCCTCGTAGGGGAATCTGTGAATGCAGTTTAAAGACCATCATCTTTATCCATTGCCTTTTACTAGCATCCTTTGCCTCCACACTCCACCTGGACCTCTGGTGACCACTTTAATGATGCATTTGCTGGTAAGAGATTCTGAAACCTCATGAGATTGTCTATATGCTAAAGCTCTGTCCTCTTCGGTAAGGCTCAGTTAACTCCACCGCTGTTACTAAGTTGCTTAGGGGTGTTGAGAAAGTCATGACAAATTCACATTATTCTCTATGGGGCCCTGGAATCTTTTGCTGCGTAATATTTTGGCACCTTATTAGATTTCTTTCAGGATCTGTCTCAAACATTTCTACCCTTAGTAAGGTCAAACTTGACTCTTTATTTCTTATAAGACTGAAAATATGCCACCATTTAACAAGAGTTCCTTAAACAACATTGTTTCGATCTTAATTTCTCTGTATCAGTGATTTTCAACCCTTTTCATCTCATGGCATTAATGACTAAAATTCTACTGTACACCAAAAAATGTATTACATTTTCGGCCGGCCTGGCAAAAAAATATATAGGTATAATTTTGATTCATTCACACCAGATGGCTATTGTTGTGTTGGCTGTTGTCATTTTTTAAATGGACAACCTAAGGGAAAAGAGGTCGAGCCCCTGACTAAATAGGTATTGCATGTTTTTAAAACTCTTGCAGCACAACAGTGTGCCACGGCACACCGACTGAAAATCGCTGTTCTGTATCACCATCTGTTCTCTCTTTCCCCCATTTTTTCCTGCTTCAGGGCGATGTATCCTTTTTCCATCTCCAGGCTAACTATTAAGTATTTTTGATACTATCCTTTTCCGCTCCTGTGATTCTGTCCCATAAAATCTTTCTTGCCACTTTTCCAACTTACTTACTCACTCCCCGAGCTTTCTGACCTCTCTCTGATTTGTATTGCTTCTGAATGGCTTAAACTGTGGCTTCTTCCTTTACCCTTTACTGAAACTACTCTCACTGCTGGCTTCCTGATTGCTAAAATCTATGGCCTCAACTGCTCTAGCCACTAAGTAGCCACTGGCTTTGGGAACCATTGCTTTCTTTCTCAAATTGTCCTCTGGGTTTTGATGAAGCTTGGTTTTTAGTTTCTTAATTTTTGAGCACCCATGGTTTTTTTGCTTTCTCTGCATGTCAAGCAAGCTAATGCCCATGGTTCGGTCCTAAGCCTTTTTTTTTTTTTTTTTTAAATCTCATTCTTTTCAATATTTACTTCCAGTAAAATATGAGCCAGTAACATGCATACCTTCTCAAGTCTACCTCTCTAGCGATGAATTTCCGGACTTGATGCCAGCTACAACGATGTCTCATTGACTCCTCAAACTCAACATTTTCAAAATTGAGTCAATCACCTTCTCTTTTCCTATGGGACCACAGTTACAGTCCTTCAGGCTTGAAATCTCAAAGTAGCCTTTGACCCACAGCTCCCCATTGTCTCAAACTCAACCAATTTTGTTTAAATCTCCCTTTCCATTCTTACGCTCAATGCTTTAATTCAGGCTTTCATTACCTTTACTTCAATTAATCTAATATACATACTTCTGGGTTCTTTCATGCCAGTGCTTTTAATAAATTGTTGCCAGATTAACATTCTCTTCAGAATGAGGCCCCAATTTATCCACTCCTCTGGAGTAGAGCCTCATCACTTGGCCCTCAGTTCTTTGCATGTCTGGGACCCTAGTGCCTGTACCATTCAATGAATGCTACATAAGTGAAGAATGAGTCACATTTTGTGGTATCATCTGCATTTCTTGTTTTGAAACCAACATTTCATGTAGATTCTGCTAAGTTAAGGAACTAGGAAGTTGTTCTTTGGGACACAAATTTTTCCATGATGTGCATCATTCCGGCACTGCAGCTGACATGGCAGAGGATGGTGGCGGGTCAATGTCTGGAAGGAGTAAGGGAACTGTACTTCTTCTAAAGAAGCACGATCATTGTTCTGTCTCCGCAGGATGAAGTCAGTGAGATTTCTGCAGTCTGCAGTGGGGAGTGAAGGGAGCCTCCCACCCTAAGCTTTTCACAGGTGGCCGCCTACAGTTCCAAAGTCTCATGGATTATCAATTATTTTCATTTTTAAATTAAATTTATTGACATGGATTAATAAAATTTTATGTTTCAGGTGTGCAATTCTATAATACATCACCTGTATATTGTATTGTGTGTTCAGCAGTCCAAGTCAATTCTCCTTCCATCACTATTTATCCCCCTTTATCCTCTTCTACCTCTTCCCAAACCCTCCTCTCCCTCCAGGAATCAGTAATACGTGTCTGCTTCCTTGAGGTTTTTTTTGTTTGTTTGTTTGTTTTTGCTTAATCCCTTCACCTTTTTCACCCAGCCCCCCAAACGCCCCTACTCTTTGGCAGCCATCAGTCTTAACTTAGATTCTGCTTCTGTATCTATGAGTTTGTATCTATTTTGTTTGTCTGTTTTGTTTCTATTTTACTTGGATGTCAACTTTGCTCATTAGGCTAGCACATATTTTCTAGAATGCTTTTGTGGATGTAAGCTGTACTTTGATTGCTCTCCAGATCATATATGTATTTTTTTTAATGCTGGCACAAAACCAGTAGAAGATGCCATTTCCTGTCTGTAAGCATCTGGAAAGCTGCATTTCTTTCCAGTCAGTGAGCAGGAACAGAATATTAGAACATCACTTATTTGGCAGATTACTTCCAGTTCTTGGTGAAGCTTTTTTTTTTGGATGTCAACAAAAATACTTTCTGTGAATCTTTATACATATATTTCATCTGAAATCTCAATTAGGTGCAGATTTTTAGACTACTTAATTAGAGTTAGAAACTATTTTTGGACTTCTAAGTCAGAGATGCCCTGAGGACACAGGCCTGACAGAGGTGTGCAAGTTTCTGAGGGTCGTGCTCTGGGGCATGTCAGGATATCTACTCCAAAGCAAAGAACAAGTTGCTGCCACTTTCATCCCCTCTGCATAGGAAGAGTCAAAATACTCGATGGGCGTCTTTAGATATTAGGTATCAGTTTCCATGTGCCACTTGGACCCATTAACCAGGTGATCCACAAAGTTGAATCAGTTGGAATGAGCAGCTAAGACGACGCTACAGCTGCTCCCAGAGTAATGCACATGGCTACTCCAGGTGGGTGCTTTCTGAGGGAAGCTTAGAGCCATAGCAATGAGACTCTGACACCGGACTAAACCAGAAGTGATGGCCTGCAATTTCAGAAAGAGAGGAGAATGGAAATGCCAGTGTACAGCTACAGAGAAAACGGATCATTTGAATCCTGTGGCTTCTGGGGAGCAGGACAGAAAGGGACACTGTGTCCCATTCTAAGCCTTGTATTACAAGTTCACTTTTAACTATAAGCCTATAAATTGTGATAAAAGTAAGAAGGTGAACATTAAAAAAAGAACTTTTAAGTCAGCTGATTACCATCTCCATTAATTAAGAATCAAAAAGAAATGGTCGGTTTAATAACAATGGGAGAGATTAGGGGAGCTGTAGCAAAGACCCTCTCCAAGGAGAGGCTTGCTATGTTTTTTGGATCAGTTAGGGAAGATGAAAATTTCATTCTCTAGAGGGTTTTGAACATAGAAATAAGCACTAATTCACTGTGGGTAGCATTAAATTTATAAGCTCAATCTAGAGGAAAGTTGAGATGATAGAAATCATTAGGAACTTTAACTTAGGATTAAAATGTATTAAACATGGGTTTCATAATTATATAAAGTTATAATTTATCTAATAAAAACAGGCTTACATTAGAGCTAGGATTTTACAATTCACTCTGAAAGCCCTCTGACACATTGGGATCTATTCTTTGAAACGGTCAAATTTCATTTGAAATTGCAGGTACTGATGACTCACAGGCATTAACGTCTTGAAAATGATTACCAGACATGATAAACATCAACTGCAGACTCAAGGATGATGAGCCAGAAAGAAAAACAACCAATATTCCTTGGAAGGGAAAACGATGAACTTGATTACCCCGCTTCATTAATGTGGTCAAGCAGCAGAGGAAAATAAAGGGGATTTAATCCTGACTTCTGAAAGTTGTAGAATGAATTCTCTCTCCAGTAGCAAATGCCCCTGCAAGGCCCTGGCCCTGGCCTGAGAGGGGCCCATTTCTACCCGCAGGTGAAGGCGGACATGACTACACTGCTGCCACGCTGTGTGTGACTACCACTAACAGGTGTGTGCCAGCATTCACACCTGCATGTCCTGTCCCTTTCACACCTGGAGGGTTCTGTTCACAGCCCTTCAGGTTTGCAGGGAATGGCCCTGTGTTTTGGTCAATTCTTGTCTTTCCGAGTGTAAGTAAGGGAGGGGAACCAAAGGCAGTTTTCTAACTCCCAAAGTTTAAAAATCAGCACCATGTTCCTTCATTTAGAAGACTGAGAGGTTTACTGTTAGGTATGAAGAACATTTAAAAAGTACAGAGAGCAAAGGACCTCACAGATTTACTAGTAGCGCAGTGTTTGTCATTCTTTGACCCTGTAATTTAAGACATCTCACTGAAGTGTTCCACATTTAGGGTCGACCCACTGTGGACACAACACATTGTGTATCACGTGGTCCATTCGGGAGCGCAGCGGGGTGGCCAGCAGCCCCCTCCTCCACGCAGGGCTGGTGGGGGTAGATCTTACACTGTCAACGTCAACTGCCAGCGCTCTGTGCTCCATCACTTATAAACGCTTACCGTTAGCTGCCTTGACCTTCCACTTTTTTTTCAGGGGTCGGTAGAAGGGATAAAAGTTGTCAGTCTTTTTCATTCTCTTCCTCTCAGCTATCTGCAATGCTGCCCTCCCTGGTAGTAAGTGCCAATGACAAAAGAGGCAAAGACCGTTCTGGGCATGTGCTCTGACGTGTACTCTCTGTTGTATCTCAGGCTGCCTGGGCACAGGCAGTCTCCCCACGGGCTCTGTGTGCACGAGCAGGAGGCAGACAGCAGGGGAACTGGCTCAGTCATGCCTCTGTCATGGGGTGTGGGGGTGACGGGGTCATGGAAGGAGCCCTGGCCTCTGCAGTAGAAAAAGGGCAGCCCGGGTTGTGGGGAAAAGGTCAGTGACATTCCAGAAGCGGTGAGGAGAGGTTCCCTCTGTGACACCTCTGGGCTTTGTGACACTCCTCACAACCGAGGTGGGGGTTGCTCACCACTGTCCCTGTGGAACTACCAGCACTTTCCTGTTTCAATGCTTGTAACATATGGTCATGGGTTTTTTGTATTCTCCCCTCTAGGCAACTGTACAGAACGTTTTCATATTTATGTGAGAAGATTTTCCACTCTTCTGGCCATGTCCTTCCTTCGTCCTGGAAACATATGTGAGAATTCTTTCTGGTTTCCAGGTTCTGGCCTTAAATGCTCACCAACACAGCAAAGAGGCTTTTGATTGTATTTGGGACTTTGCCAGGACTCACCATCCATACAAATGGCATGGTTGCTATAGAAACATAAGAGTGAGCAAGGGGGCAGCCAGTGGTGGCACGGAATAAACACATAAATAAAGTGGTGGAAATAAACCAAGGTAGAGTGAGAGTGGCAATAAAACTTTTATTATCAGTTATTTGGAGAAACCTTTCTCTCTAACGTGACCACTCCAAGCTTAACAACAACAACAAAAGAATGGAACCTAATCTTGAGGATTTTTGTGTGTGATTTTGGAAAACTAATTTTTTAAGGCTCTTTGAAGTTGGAATAAAAGTTCATAGTTTGTGAATCTTATTGTTGGGTTAAAATATAACATATATGATCTCCTGAGACAAACATTCTGGGCTATGTATGGTCAGTGAGGCTCTCCTAGCAAATGTCTACAGCAAGCACAAATAGCTAGAAATTTCTTCAACCGGCTTTGTGTTTATATTTCCACTATGTTGGAGAATAATGTGCTGATTCAAGAGAGAATTTATGAGCTGGCCATGGATGTCAGTGACAGTGTGGCCTCAGCTTTGTTTCCTACCACAAAATTCAAGATGTGCAAATATCAAACCCATTATCATTCGTTTGTAGTCCCTAATGTGCTTAGTCAACATCGTCAGTCTTACCTAACACAAGCAAATGTTTAGCCACTGAAGCACAAGTACAAACATTAATGAATTCGTTTTAATTGCTCTTCCCTGCTGAGGGATGTTAGCCTGTTTCTGTCAGAGAGGAGTGCTGCACATGAAGCTATTCTATGTAAAAATATTCATAAGCAAATGCCCACCACAAGCCCTGAAGGCACTGCATGGAAGACTCAAGATCTATGTGTTATGCCAAAGTGTAACCACTGTGAAAAATGCAGAACTTTGAGAGGAATGTTAACAGAGTTTCACACAGGACCATTCAGACTCAGGCAGAAGAGCAGCTAACACTTAATCTATTCAAAAGAGCTAATTATATGACCCGAGAGACCGTTTCCTGGCCTGGGTGGTGGTCAGTCTCCTACACTGAGGGTGGCGCAGGTGGGACTGGCAGCACATGCACCTGCACAGATGAATCTCTGGCAAATAAGCTGAAGAGCCAACAGGCTCAACCACCCCTTCTCACAAGAACATTCTCTCTTCACTACCAGCTTTGAAGTCTCTGGGTTTGGCTTTATTTAGGTAACTTAAGGGTGTTCTTTATTTTATTCTCATGGTAATCCCAGGAAGAGACCCCATCTCCTTTGAGATTCTTTACAGGAATCACAACCATGGCCAAAAGGGAAACATAGGTTACAACCCATGCACGCTCTAGACTACAATTAGATCTCGCTGGAAAGATCGGTGTTCTCTTCCTCTAAAACGTAATGTGATGATGATGAGAAATTATGATCTTCCCCAGCAAGGAAAATTAGGAGCTATTTGAATTTCTTCCCTGTTCACACAATCATTACCCCTTTTTCTCTTTACCAGTATGTGTATAACCTGTCATCCAAAAGCAAGTAGCCAAGCACATTTTCCTAGTCTTGCTTGGTCTATACTGAGTGTGGCTGTCCCAGAGGGTCATATTCCCATGAATCCTATTTGAAATTCCTAGACTTTAAGATGCTTGTTGTAAAGATGAACATCCCTCTCATCTTCTTAGGGCTGAAGTGGGCAACAGAAATATATGTTCGAGCCGTGATTCTCAATGGGGTGGGTCCCTGGGGAAAGTATTGGAATCTTGGGGAATGAGATATTAATAGCATTAAACAAAAGTGTGAGGTTCTTATATTTACCAAAAAGGAGACATATTTCAAAAAAACTGCTTTAGAGCGAATAAGAAACGAAGAACAAAGGTCATGCTCGAAGCTACCCTGAACACAGGGAAGGAGTTTTAAAGGAAAAAAAAATCACATCTTACGTCATTTTGTTAGATCAAAGGAGCAAGAAAAAGTTTCACATAAAAAAGTTGTAGGCAAGGGTAGTATGAACTAATTCAATCTGAAATTGCATCCCCTGTGATCACTATCCTAGAGATAACGGATATCACTTTAATGGTCGTTGGCACCGAGCTGGACCTGCTTGGCATCTACCTGATGAGCAGGCTCTGTAAACTCTTCCCACAGACCTCTGTGGACCAACGACTCTAACCTGCCCACACACTTTCTCCAGGCCACACGGCACTGGCTACCATTCCACTTACGTGAGCTTTTGAAGTCTTTCTTTTTCAGTCGCCTCCTCATCATGGTTCCACGTGGACTAGTGGAGTAGAGGCTGCGAGGCAAAGTCCCCACGTTCAGGGAACTCAGGCTGTACGCACTCATGGAGGTAGGAGAGAAGGATGAAGACACCAAAGCTGCTGTAAGAGAATGAAGACTTGGCACAGAGCATTCCCAGGTGGGGTGTGAGCCCGCCACACGTGCCAACCAGCGACAACCCGGGAAGACACACAGGACGCACAACGGTAGCGAGTCAGAGCCCCAACCAGACAGAGACAGGGCTCAGGACGCAGTGCTTTAGATTCTGAGTTACGAGAGCCCATGGACACCTGAGGGGCAGATGGTCCCCGTACACATAGAGGAACACAGAGAAGCTCTATGAGTTTTGCTTTAGACACACTAAAATCCCAAACATTAAAACAAGTTTCTTCATAAACAACACAATGCGTCAGATACGTAATCTCATTTTCATAGGTATTTTCTGACATGACTTTTGCATGTGATTCCACATATTCAGACAAGATCTGCAAATACTGTACGCTGTATAACATTCTGAATGGTTACTTCCTGACCACATGTAAAGCACTCTGAACATTTACATCCTCTCCCCATATGCATTCTGATGGAAAAGAAAAAGACGTGGGGGATGTGAGAAATGATAAGCTGCTACAACGAAAAAAGCATACAATGCCCATGAAACCAAATACGGTATGAATCAGATGAGCAAGGAGGGAGATGAAGATAATTTAAATAAAGGACCAGGAGGAGAAAGCCTGGAACATTACGAGGGCTGTTTGGAGGAGGCGCTTTCGGGAATGTCAGGGCCGGCAGTCTGCCATGGTCAGGGTGGTGCGCGTTAGAGTGATGGTAGGTGTGGAGGCTGCAGTGGCTGCTGGCCCAGGAATCCCAGGTAAGTTGCCTGTCGCTCCTCTGAATTTTCACTGCCCATATGAAGTGATGATGGGAAATAAGAAAAACAAACAACCAAAAAAGAGGAAAAATAACTGAATTGCACAAATAAGAAGTGTAACAAAAATGAAAGCTTCTTGAAAAAAAATCTACTGTCTACTGCCTTTGCCCTTTTCTCAGTGGTCAGCAAAACAGATGATTAAAATCAGGATGGAAACTTTCAATTTCCAAAGAATAATGCATGTTTTTCCCCCAGCCCATTCCCCCCCGCCTTTTAAAGATGCCTCTTGAATCAATTTCTAATCTCCCCCCAGTAACTCACAGCAGAGATTAAAACCATTTTTTAAAACTTAAAAGTCAACCCCATAATGATTTATGGCACATGATTAGTAATTGAAGATTTGCAAATCTTGGCTAGTTAGTAGCATTTGTTTTGAGAGAGAAAAAAAAGAAGAAACAATAAATCTCATAGGCTCATGATTCAAGTGGTTTACTGGCCACACATCACAGTTTACTGCTCTGACTTAATTGCTCTATGATCCATCACTTGGACTTGGACTTAATTTTTCTCAACATTAAATCACTGTAATCATCTATCAATACCAGAATCTTATCTGTATCCTAATAAGGAGAAGATAAAAGTCTCAACATAATACATTTTTTTTTGTATTTTTGAAAGAAGGTACTTACATTTGAAAGCAATAATCAATTCTTAAAAATATTTCACATTTTCTTATATTTCCTTAAGGTGCTACAAAATTTTAATAAAGTTTATTTTAAAATGTTGGCATCCTTTTTATTAAAAAAAAATGTATACTGTGTTTCCATTCTAATTCCAGTATTGTTTCAATTTGATTTTCTACTCAGTGTTCTAAAGTATGACCAATATTAAGCTTGTTACTATGTCTGATATGAAAATGTTCATTTAGGCTGCTTCAATGGCTTACAACAGCGGTTCTCAACCTGTGGGTCGCAACCCCTTTGGGGGTCGAACGACCCTTTCACAGGGGTCGCCTAAGACCATCAGAAAACACATATATAATTACATATTGTTTTTGTGATTAATTACTATGCTTTAATTATGTTCAATTTGTAACAATGAAAATACAGCCTGCATATCAGATATTTACATGACGATTCATAACAGTAGCAAAATTACAGCTATGAAGTAGCAACGAAAATAATTTTATGGTTGGGGGGTCACCACAACATGAGGAACTGTATTAACGGGTCACAGCATTAGGAAGGTTGAGAACCACTGGGTTACAATGACCAAGAGATGCAGATGTGACCGCTATTAATCTCTCCAGCTTCATACCCTATCATTCCACTCATCATTGATTGTTCCACCAACAATGGTCTTAGGTTTGTTGGTAATACAAGCCAGTCTCCTCCCTACCTCAGGGCATTTGCAGTGCCTATTCTTTCTGCCTCTAATATTCTCCTTCCAGTTGTTTGCATGGCTGGCTCCTTCTCATCATTCAGATCTCAGCTCAGCTCAGCTCAGCCACTACCTCTTCAGAGTTGTGGCCGACTTCTGTGAGGGAAGTAGCTGCCTTCTCCCACACTATCCCATTACTGTTTTATCTTCTTCATAGCACTTATTACTGTTTCATTTATTTAATGTATTTTCAGTGTTTGTCCCTTTATACTAGAAATCCATAGAATAGGAATCTACGTTGCTGTCTTGCTTACTAGATGTACTGTAGCAACTTTAACCAAGCCTACTACATAATGACTGACGAATGAATGAATGAATAACTGAATGCATGATGAATAGGAATATCAGGGAGAGTGTCCATGTCTGCCTCGCTGCAGCATTTTCCTTGTGATAGTGTTGCAAGGCAAGTCCCTAATGCATTCTCCTTCACCGTCCTTATTCTACGTTGTGGTGAACAACACCATGTTTTATAGCAATGTGCAATCATGGCTGGGCCCGGCTAATCTACACCCACAGCCATCGATTTTACTCTTTGCAAAATATTGCCTGTGTTTCCCATGAAGTATAGTGAGTGGACTTCAGAATTCTAAACTGAATTTTTGATCCAGTTCTTTATGGAATGCTTTGAAGGTAACTGGGAACTTTGGGGGCTGTCGTATATTAGGCAAGTATTTCAGGAGTTTAAAAAGAAAAGGTTAACATTTTTTTAAACACTGGCTAAGTCTATATAACGGCTTGTCTCATAGAGGAGAGCACCAGAATAGGTTAGACTTTGTTACTATAGAAAGCTAAAATGTTACATTTTTATCAAACTCATTTTGCAAAAAACATTCATACACGTTTTCCCATTTAATGGTCCCAATAATGACAGAAAACTTTCACTGAATACTTGTTATATACCAGACACTGGCTAAGTGCTTTCCCATTGATTATCTCAGACAGTGTTCTCAATAGAATCGTGAGGTAGGTATTATTCTAATATCCATGTTACAGAAGAAGAAACTGAGGTATAGAAAAGTTGGATAACTTGCTTAAGGTCCCAAGTGGTGGAGCCATAACTAAAACTCTGGAAGAACGACTCGAGAGTCCCTTCCCTCAGCCACCACACTACACTGCCTCTGCCTTTGTTACATATAAATAAATAGTGAAAATACAGTGCTGTTCCCATCATTCCATGGTGACATCATTGCTGAAGTCTTAAGAGGTATCTGCCTTGGAGTTGTCTTCCTCTCTAATCGCACCCTCTTGCCCTGTCTGGGAGTCTGAGGGTACTGGCAACAGCAACTTTGGGGTGGTTCCTGGAGCTCGCCGATGCACATCCCCTTGGCACAGAATATATCAAACCTAGCAATTCCGCTTACATTTACCCCCTAAAGTCTCAGTTTCCTTCAATTGTGATTAAGTATCCCAAAGATCCTCTTTGGGTACAATTTCTAACCTCATTGAAAAGTCATTCTTGCTGGCTTATTGCTGTCTTATTTACTAGCAAAAGGCACAGTCAATCTCTGATTGCTAGTTGATGTGCCCATTTCTATGTTTCATAAAAACACTGTGGTGAATGCTTTGCTGATAAGCAAAATTTGGAAAATGTTGTATCTCCCTCCACCTGGGATGAGAGGTATGCTGTTTAGGCATCAGAGATCTTGGAAAAATAACCAGAACTTTCTTGTGGAAAAAGTGTAAAACTATGTAAGACAATGCTACTAATTACAAAAAGAGAAGTTTGAGGATTATGAACACCATTTTGGGGGCTATTTTTCCCCCTTCATAACTGTGATCTAATTATGCTTAGGAGCCTATATTTATTTCCTTTTGGAAATGCAAGTCTGATTTTAATGTAAAATGTAGGGCGCTGCTTCTATGCTCGATAAGGAAGATGGTGAGCAATTGTCAGCATAAGTGGATGATATGATCACAAATTAGAATTACGTAAATTACCAGTTCCCTGAAAAATCATAAATGACATCATGTTCTCTACAGTGAAGAAAAATAATTTGTTCTTGGTCTCCATACATTTTAGTGTATACATTCATGTTCCCAAATTGTCTTGGCAGGTAAACGTATTATTTCCCACGCTGGGAACAACTTGAACTATTTACGATTTGTATACAGGGCAAATAATAAGGAGAAAAATGAGGTTGCGAAGGACAATGACATTTTTAAAGAGTCTGTTAAACATTTCTGGTTCACTGAAACCAGAGTTTACCAAGCAAACCTCACGCTGAAAAAGCGCTACATAGTGTGTGCTCTCCTCCCTACTGTGCTCCAAATCCATGACGACTGCAGATTAGTTAGGAGAAACTTACAGTCCTAGAAATCTCTCCTCTCAGCCAGTTGCAGGCAGGAAAGGCCCGTGGGGCCTCCCAACAGGAGCGGCCTGCATCCCCGGGGACTGCATCCTCTGAGATCCTCACATGAGGCAGAGTTTCTTCATAACCTGCCTGTACGGCATCGTCCCTCCACTCCAATGTGTAAAATTAAAATCTGATAAAGGTAATGCTGTACTAGAGATTTTCATTAGCTCCAGGGCTGCCTAAGCTCCATTTAATTAAAAGAGGCTGCATCCAGCTGACTCATTCAGTATGAAAATTAAGTGGTCCCTCTCTTTTTTTCAAATTGCGGAAAAGTGCAGTGTGTTTTAGGAGGTGGGAGACACGTAACGCAAATGACCTCCTCATAAGCAAAATTACAATTACAGAGAAAACTGTTCTCTTTCTCTACACACACAGCAGTGCCTTCTTCACCTCCAGGGCACCTTGGAGGCTTCCAGGATTTGATTTTAGGAATAAAAAGGAGGGCACTTGGCTTAAGGAAAAGGAGGGAGGAGGAACTGGAATAAAGGCCCCCCTGGGGAGTCTTTCTTCATTTGATTTTGGGCTCAAAGTACTTTTTCTTGCACCAGGTTTTCTTTAAAGAGGCCCAGGTGAAGGGTATATACAGGGAGGGCAAAAGTACGTTTACAGTTGTGAGTATGAGAAACACAGAGTTTATTCTACTATTATTATTTATTAACTAGAAGCCCGGTGCACAAAAATTTGTGTACTCGGGGGGCGGGCAGGAAAGGAGGGTCCCTCAGCCTGGCCTGTGCCCTCTTGTAGTCCGGGACCCCAAGGGGGATGTCAGACTGATGGCTTAGGTCCGCTCCCCAGGGGATCAGGCCTAAGCTTGCAGTCAGACATCCCTCTGGCAGCCTGGGAGCTCTCAGGGGATGCCCGACTAACGGCTTAGTTGGATATCCTTAGCACTGCCATGGAGGCCTCTCCCACCACCGCCACTGCACTGGCCAGCCATGAGCCGGTTTCTGGCTGAGCGGCACTCCCCCTGTGGAAGCACACTGACCACCAGGGGACAGCTCTTGCACTGAGCATCTGTCCCCTGGTGGTCAGTGTGCATCATAGCGACCAGTCATTCCACCTTTAGAGTCAACTTGCATAATATCCTTTTATTATATAGGATGATTGTATTATTTTCCATATGAACAACTGTAAACCTACGTTTGCCCACCCTATAAATACTCAGCAAACTGTGATTTGTCGGATGGTAACACTGTAGATTACTTCAGCTGACACTTGCAATTGAATAGGTATACTCAAGTATTAGGATTCTCTCAGGGAAGATATTTGGTCAGAAAGGTTGTTCTCCATTTTAAGAAATACACTCCTCTGGCAAACAGATAAAATATAGAGAAAGTCAACTCTCCACACAACTATTCCCCACTCCCAAATATTTGAAGGGTCTGCTATTAATACCCATTTTATAACTATTTACAAAATGAAAGTTTTACTATTTACCTTCATTGTCCTTCAAATAGAGTGGAAATGTAATATAACAGGTTATCAAATAACTTTCCTTCTCTCCACACTCAATGTACATCCAAGGATTTTGTTTTGTTTTTTAAATATCAAATATTACTAGCCTGAAAATTCTTCAAAACATTCTCAAACAAGGTTTCTTTGCTCAATTTGGGGCTTTTAAGTGAATGACATGTGTCTTAGGGAAAGGGATTCAGAGGATAAAGACCAGCAAACAAAGATAACCTGCTGTTTTGAAAAGAAATGACTAAGGCAGAGTTAAACCCAGGATCTTCCTAGCTCTGCTGGAAGGAGCAGCAACTGCGCAGAGAAAGCAGAGACTTATCCCGGGGGCCTCACCGTGGTCAGGTCCCTTCAGCGCCAGGCGGGTCTGGTGGTGGGGAAGGATCTCCAGCTTGACCTGGTCAGTGGTGTTGGCCAGGAACTGGGTCGCCTCAGCTAGCGTGCAGTACTCCATGCTGGTGCCGTCGATGGACAGGATGTGATCGCCCACGTGCAGAGCTCCACACCTGCGGGAGGGGAAAGGCTCAGTACACTTGCTCTTTGGAATGTGGCTTTCATGTCCTTCAAAGTTAAAATTTCCCAGTTTCCATTTACACCCCTTCTTCCCCCCACAAAATACTGGAGTGTTATAGGAAACACCCTGGCAAATGTTAAGAACATAGGAATAGGAATGTAAAACCTTGTGGCAAATACAGAAAAACTCAAGGAAGTGTTTTCCTCTATCCTTCGAAAGCCAGCAAGCAATTATTTGGGGGCAAAGGTGCCAAATGTTGAGGGGAAATGAGCAGGGGGACAGCGAAGAGGCAACGTGTTTCCCGTGCCTCTTTCTGTGATGTTTCCTCCCAGGTTTTTGTGTTTATAAATACGATTGGTAACTATTCAGAATGTCAAGATGTGACTCAAGGAGGTTGAACAGGGAATTGAACAGGGACATTGACAACTATTTTCTGTGTGAAGGGGAGTAACTTGGGGAAGTTCAGCTAACGCTTCCTCACAGTCTTTTCACACAGGCCCCCAGATCGCCAGTTCTTGTATTCTTGTGTTTTGGTTTGTTATTCTGGAGTTAAACACTTATGAGTACAAAAGCTCTTGAAGATGGTGGGAACTATGCAGGAGGCACTAAACCAAGGCCTGTGTGGTGAGAGATGGGGAGTGCAGGGGGCAGAAGGGGCTGCTACATCTCATTGAGCTCAGAGACTGGCTACTGGGTGAGCAAAGAAAAGCACAGTGATCAGCACCACACTTGATGTACCAGGCAAGTGGATAGCTCCTGACACTGCTTCCCCCTGCAGATGGGAAAAGACGGAGGAAATGAGAGCATCCTGCACCACTGAACTGGACACACCTGGATCAGTGGCCGTCATGGTTAAAGGGCAGAATGCAGGGTAAGACCACAGTGGGGCAGTAGTCTGGCCACTACAGGGGTTGCTGCAGGTCACTGCACACAGCCAGAGGTGTGCAGGCATGGTGAGGGCATATGGGAAAGTGGGCTGAAGACATGCAGGGTGAACTGGGCATTCAATCTTATCTAAAAATGTCCACCGTGAGACAAAAGCATTTCAAGTCATCTCTTCCATCTACAATTATAATTCCATGTGGAGGTATTTGGAGTGGTGGGCAGCTATGGGAGGTGGGCATTTTCTTACTGGGAGTTGTAACATATTGTATTAGGTGGTAAAGTCATCTTTGTTATCCCTCTTCTAACTTGTAAGTCTAAAATACCAATTAGGAAAAGGAATTCAAGAAAACGGACTTCCTATTTTTACTGTCATAGGAATGAATGATGTTTTTAGGGACTCTTGAAGTTTGTGAACCCTAAGATTAACATACCAAAAGTTGGACCTTTCTTTAAAGACGGTGTAATTAAAAAAAGTTTTATTCCTTTAAGAAAAAAGGACTAGGCCTTTATGGTGGCAGGACTGAATTGTTAGCAGTCAGGGAACGCCATGGCTTCCCTGCATGGAGCCTAATAAAGTTCTGCTCAGCTGCCCTCATGCCAGGACATGGTAGGAAAACTTATTCAGCTTGACTTTTTTCTTTTCCATTTTCAAAGGCCACACCAAACATTTGGAGGAGGTGACATTACATCATGGGGTGGCTGATAAGGGAGGTGAATTTTTAAGCCCAAGTACACTAACTTGTTTTCTAGCTGAAACTTGTGTAAATTGGCAGGAAAGCTGTGTTTTACTGTGTCTGTATGCATGTATGTGTGGGTATGTACATGTATCACATATGCATGTATAACATATAAAAACCTGTATACATATACTATTTGTGTGTGTGTTTTAACACACATGCAGTTTTGAAAAGCTGGTGCTTCCTACGACACTCACCTGTCCGCAATGCTTGCAGATTTGATTTTGTCTATGACAATGACCTGCTTGTTACAGCACATCGAGGTAGTAAGGGCAACCCCAAGGCTGGCACCAGGAGTTTTGGCAACTTCAACTAGTAATGGCCCGGATGCTGTTGCCACAGAATCTATGAAAGAACGAATTTCAGAAAACAAAATTAGACAAATAAGCAACCAGACACACACACACACACACACGCACAGAATGTTCAATCTGATATTGGTCTATCGATTTCATCACTGAAACTTAAAATTTCCTCTAAATGACATCCCCACAGCCAGGGGTAACTTCTTGGGGCATCTCTTAGGACACCTGTTCCATACAGCTGGTCTTCAGTAATACGGGCACAGGCCTCTCTCTTCAATTACATGCTAAGCTTCACGTCAGCTGGGATAAGGTCTATGTATCTT
>NW_006295054.1:2423454-2423667 GCF_000327345.1 Myotis davidii
TTGAATTTTTAAATCCATTCGTTCTTTCCTTAATGTAGACCTGATCTGGGGTCACCTCTCCCTCAGGAGTGACTTCAGACATGCTTTATTTTTGCTTTGGAGCACTCTTCATTCCTTCAGCTCCCACTGAACCTTGGGGACTCAGTGTAAACATCAGTTCCTCTGGGGAGCCTCTCCTGATTCATGGTTTCTCTGTGCCCACAGCCAGCTGTC
>NW_006295054.1:2423699-2427089 GCF_000327345.1 Myotis davidii
CTTCTCACCCCATCCTCTTTTCTGTCCTCCATTTGAACAAATAAGCATCACACTCTCACACACACACACACAGAGGCACACATACACACACTCATACTCATCTATACACTCACACACACACACACACACACTCATACTCACACACTCACCCATACACTCACACACACACTCACACCCACCCCCCCCACACACACACACATGCTCACACACACATACACACACACACACACACACACTCACACACAGACACACACACACACACACACGCACAGAATGTTCAATCTGATATTGGTCTATCGATTTCATCACTGAAACTTAAAATTTCCTCTAAATGACATCCCCACAGCCAGGGGTAACTTCTTGGGGCATCTCTTAGGACACCTGTTCCATACAGCTGGTCTTCAGTAATTCGGGCACAGGCCTCTCTCTTCAATTACATGCTAAGCTTCACGTCAGCTGGGATAAGGTCTATGTATCTTTATACCTCTACATCACTTGGCGCATATAGTGCCTGGCACATATTAGGTCTCTCAATAAATATTTTTAAATTAATTAATCCATGCAATAAACATCTTAGCACCTACTGTGGATGGCTGGATGGCTTGAAGAAAGAAAGGAAGGTAGGGCGGGAAAGTGAGAGGGAGGGAGGGAGGGAGGGAGGGAAGGAGGTGTTCTGTTCGGGGCTCCTGCCCAGGTGCCCACGCTGCCCGCCCTCCATGGCGCCTCACGTGGCGGCCGTGCCTCCGTGTCGAGTGGGAGCTGAAGCTGCGTGTGGACGTGGGAGTCGGAGCAGCAGCATCAGGAGTGACTCAGACATGCCTTATTTTTGCTTTGGAGCACTCTTCATTCCTTCAGCTCCCACTGCACATTGGGGACTCAGTGTAAACATCAGTTCCTCTGGGGAGCCTCTCCTGATTCATGGTTTCTCTGTGCCCACAGCCAGCTGTACTCCAGCTGGTAGCAGACACCTCATTGGCATAACAGGCAGTGTGGGTTATATGCCTCTATCCCCCCTAGACTGTAGGCTTGTTGCGAAGGCAGAGACTATGCCTTGTCTATCACAGCATCCTCAGTGCCTGGGATAGTGATGGGTAGAGAGGAGTGTGCAATCAATAGCTGTTGAACGAAAGGATGGACAAATGAGAAAACTCATGAAATCGCTTAAAGCTCAGAAGAGGCAGGGGTCATACAGGAAAGAGTCCTGGACACAGAGTTAGAACATCTGCATTTAACTCTTCTCTTCACAATATTTTGTCATGATTCTTTAGACAAGTTACTAAAACCTTCCAAGTCTGCTTGTTTACCTATACATGATATATTTTCAAGTGTTTATTACACCAAAATCAATGTGCAATTAAACATTTTATAATTTTCCAAGTGCCTTATAGAACATGATTATCATTGATATATTATGACCTCAAGCCTTGAGTCATCTCATTTTTCAAGACTGTCTTTCTGGTTTCCTATTGCTCTGGTGTTTGAGACTTCATTAATACAACTTTGTCATTATCACCTAGGGTCCACTCAGATACAGTAAACAGGAAGTCTGTACTCCTGCTGCTGAGGTTTAGGCAGTCTGCACTGACTCCCGAAGACAAAAGTTCCATGGGGAGAGCCATTTTCAGTCTGAGATGCAATAACATATTCCTTAAATGAGGTAAAGACAGAATATTCATGCCAGCAACAAATGATTGGTGATATTGAAATAATTTAGTCCTAAAAAAAAGAAATATTTTGCCCTGGCTGGTGTGGTTCAGTTGGATGAGTGTGGTCCCTGAACCAAGAGGTCACCAGGTTGATTCCTGGTCAGGACACATACCCGGGTTGTGGGCTCAATCCTCTTTAGGGGGTGTGCAGGAGGCAGCTGATGGATGTTTCTCTCTCATCGATGTTTCTCTTTCTCTCTCTCTCCCTCTCCTTTCCTCTCTCTCTAAAAACATATTGAAAAAAATAAATTATTTAGTTCTAAAAATGGTTGAGAGACCATTAGGGCCTGTATCTCTTCCTGTCAATTCCAGGGCAGAGCCTCATTGCTAATAGCTGGAAGGAGCCAACAATCTTGGTCTGCTAAGAGGACTTTTTGGTTCTGCAGTTTCATGGATATAATTTCCCCATTACATTATTACTAACTCCCAGAGATTGTTCCCAACCTAACCCTACAGTGGCTGCTACTCTCTGCTCTTGCTCACCTTGCTGTCCGAATTCCCCTCACCTAGGGGTTTATATTGAGTGGTCCCTGAGCCTATAGGCAACAGCGGTTTGCTCCTCATCTGTGGCAGTTGGGGCCCCCTAGAAAGACTTTGGGTCAGTCCCTGAAGCCCCTTTTCAAGTTGTCCTTCCATGATGAGAGTAGTTGATCCTGCCTACCTCTCAACTCTAATAGTCAAAGTTCTGCCACAACCCACATGCACCTGGTCTGATGTCACCAGCTCCATCCAGAAGCTTGCTGTCCTCTTCTTTGAGCATGGTGCCCCCGGCACCCTCTCTTCCTGCTCAGATTGAGCCTCACAAGAGGCTCTGGCCTACCAGGCTATTTCTACGTGTATTTATAGAACTTTAGAAGGGCTAATTTTAGAAGGACTAATTTCCCAAATGACTTCCCATAGACTTGTTGAATTTTAATAGGTAGGTTTGCGAGGTGGCAATCACATATGCTCTCCCATCTGGTTTGCTCATGTCTAAAGATAAGCTTATTTGGCTTAACAGATGAAAGTAATCAAGTTTCCCTGTTACTTATTAACTTAATCTCTTGTAAATGACAGAAAATGACAATTGTTCCTTGGTATCCTATCTTCCCTTTTTCTTCAGTAATAAGCTTCCTAAGTGTTAGCTGAGCAAATGGCTTTCCAGTTAAGGACAGCATTTCCCAGACTCCTTTGCAGCGAGGTGCAGCCCTGTGACTAAGTTCCAGCCAATGGGAAGTGGGTGGAAGAGAGATGTGACCCATTTTGGATGTGCTCTGAAAAAATGGCTGTGTCTGCCTCTTCCTCATTTCCTACTTCTTGCCATGTGTGCCCAGAACTGGTGAGCCACGTTCAGCCATGAAGACGGGGCATGGAGCCACAACATAGAGGAAGGGCAGGTTCCTGACGCCATATCTCCAGAGACTGCTTAATCACCCAAGAAATAGACAAATATCCTTCACCTCAAGGCCATGAAGAGATGTGGATGCACTGGGTGCCTGGGAGAGGACGCTATCTGGCCCTAGGAGAATCTGCCAGACTGGCCTAACTATAGAGGACTCCAAGCAAACCATGATGACTGACAGCTGAACAGAACCACAGAGTAGAAGGTGCTTATTTCAGCCCTAGCCAGAAACAGATGGTACTCAAATTAGGATAATTTGAGGAGAGTGTCATAACGGGCTATTTAGAAAGATGTGATAAGGTT
>NW_006295054.1:2427441-2430260 GCF_000327345.1 Myotis davidii
CACAGGGCACCGTGCCCCATTAGACCTCATGCCTCACTAGACCCGAAGAAGCAAAGGATAGAACTGTTAGTGGAACCAAGATTTGGAGAGGATATTTGTGGACAGGGCTACCTGACAGGAGCTGGGACCTTCCCTCAAAGAATGCAGCCAGCCCCAGTGAGTCTACAGGGAGGAAGCCACCCTCTGGCACTGTTCTCCCTCCCGCTGACCTCCTGCCATGATTCACTATTAGCTAATCCCAGAAGGAGCCAGAGGCCTGAGAGCCTATCATGCAGGGCAACAGGGCATGGCACAGAGCAGCAAGGAGAAGGGCGGTGAGTGGCTCTGGGGGTAAAAAGAAGGATGTCCTTATTTGTATATGTCTCCACTCAGCTTCTTTCCACAAGCGTCTGGAGGCTGCTTGCTTTAAACAAAATATGCAATATAAGGAAATACTAAGGAAGAAGAAAAAGCGACTACAGATGCCTTGGCCACGCAGGTTAATAGAGAATTTAAAAAATAGCTGAGCTATACAGGTAAACCCACAGAGACAGAAAGTAGATTAGAAATTTCCAGGGGGTGGGGACAGAGTGACTGCTTAAGTTTTGTAACTGCACAGAGGTGATGGCTGTACCACATTGTGAATGTACGACATGCTACTGAACTATACACTTTAAAAGTGGTTAACTATGTTATGTGGATTTTGCTTCAATTAAATAAAATATGATTCTGAACTGCTGGAAACCAGGACAATCAAGGAAAGATGGTCAAATATACAGTTGTCACTGCTGGAAAGGAGAAAGTCTGTCCCTACAACAGAAATAACGATTCTTCAGGCAGAGAATCCTAAAAGATATCTCTCCCTCGGGTTTTATATATAGTAAATGCTGCTCATGTATAAATGGGCAATGTCCTCCACACATTTTTATAATAGGATGCAGAGATGGTTTCCAATGGCTATGCCTTCATCAAGGTTGAGGCATAAGGTTAAAAAGCAAATGAATGACGATGTCTCTATAATGGAAAAGCTAATGTGATGGTTTGATCTAAAGACAGATCCTAGGGTGGACAGACCAGATGTCTCTCTGGGGATCTTTCCTAGATTCCTGTCTTTCCCCTCATTTAGTTTTCCAACAAAAACTGGGCATTAGACAATGTAAGAAGGTCCCCTGTGATGAGACCCTGGTATGCTGGCAATTTATATACACGACTGAGACCACATCCAAAAGCTATGGACATCAGCTAAATCAGCAGCAGAATTAATGTACTATCAGGAGGCTGGAGAAGACTACGTTCTGGCAAAAAGAGAAGAGAACCCACCTCACATTCCCACAGAAAGGGCTTTCTAATTCATCATTCCTGCAACATGAATTTAAAATATACTATTATTGAGCGCTAACTATACACCAGGAACATCAGAAGATGCTGGGGACTCACAGATGAAAATGTTACTATCCCTCCCTTCTAGTAACCCCTGGGGAAAGCTTGCAAAGAAGGTGATGGAATAGGGTAGACTCCTGGATTTCACAATGGACACATTCTGTTGAACCTCATGAAGTTTCTAGTTACTTTTTTTTTTAAAACTGAAGACACCAAATGTTTGCAATTTACTCCCCACCGCACCTCTGCCCCAATGAAATCTTTAATCTAGTAAGGTCAGCATACTTATAGAAAACTAGAGGCCTGGTGCACAAAATTTGTGCGGGGGGTGGGGGTTGGGGTCCCTCAGCCCAGCCTGAACCCTCTCTAATCCAGGACATCCCTCTCACAATTCTAGACCGCTGGCTCCTAATCTCTCACCTGACTGCCTACCTGGTTGCCCCTAAGTGCACCCCCTGCTGGCCTGATCACCCTTACCTGCTCCCCCTGCTACCCCTAACGGCCCCCCACTGCTGTCCAGGTCACCCCCAACTGCCCCCTCCCTGCTGACAGGTTGCTCCCAACTGTTCCCCACCCCCCCCACCAGCCTGATTACCCCATGCAGCTTGCTGTTCAGTCATTTGGTCATCCCTCACTAACCCCCCTGCAGGCCTGGTCGTAGGCCGCTATCATGTGAAGGTGTGAGGGTCAATTTGCATATCACCTCTTTATTATATAGGATACTGGGTTATCTAATGGGATGTGATTTCCAGGTTCCTAGGAAAATTACTCAAGTATGGCAAAAGAGCCACAAAAGGGGGCGGAAGCTCCCTGCCCATAAAGACTGCCTGTAGAACAGCAATCATTATTACCAAATATCTACAGTACATGACAAGGGAATGGCAGTGACAGTGAGACCTACGGGGATCTGAGTAGGCTGAGCATGGTGGCTGGGATGAGTGTATTAGTGAGATAGAATTTGATCTTAATATCTCTCAGCTGCCTCTATTTTCATGGGCCCTAGGAAAACAACAAAGTATTTTAGCAAGTATGGCTTTCTAGCATTACCCATGTGGCAGTTCCTTTGTGCATCACAGAAGGGGATCTACAAATGTTAACATTTAGTGATCATTAGCCTTCTCTGGCAATTGCTTTCCATAATAAATGTCTCCCCACAATAACATCAAGACGCTCATGCTGCCTCAGTATTAACTATTTCCCTAGCTGCCACCCAATTTCATCCTCAGAGGGCCTTAGGAAAAGCAGGCGTCCAAAAGCCCTGGATTTATTCCAAGGTGTCTAACGAGATGCACAGGAAAAGAAAAAGCAAGCAGACATGGTGGATGGATGGGGCGCTCTGATTTAAGAAAGTGTGAAAGAAAAAAATGGAGTGTGTCAAAATGAGAAAAATAAACAGAAGAAACATGAGGAAGAAATCATTAAGAACCCACCCCCTGACAGAAGATTAGTTACTCCTGCTG
>NW_006295054.1:2430279-2447544 GCF_000327345.1 Myotis davidii
GAAGTGAAGCGGTTGAGAAAAATGGATCATGCAGATATAAATTCTTCACGGTTAAAGATGTCTTGGTCATTAAGATATTTGCACCACACTGAAGCCCCTGCATGCTGTGTTGATTTATAGGCTACATAATTACATAGGATATGCTGATGGCTGTTTGCAGGGGAAACACACTGGATTTTTATTTTGTTAATCAGTTTTACCACCCTGAGCCCTGCATTTCAATCAGAGTACAGGCTTGATTAGGACCTCCCAGAGGGTGGCTGAAAGACTGTGTGTGGTCATGTTAGCTTTCCCTGCCTTATATTCCTGCAAATGTAAAGTACCATTCGGGGTGCTTTTCAACTTATCCGTTAGTTAAAAGTATTTTTATTAGTGATAGTCTGTTCATACAATGCTACTAATAATTTCAACACTTTTCAGATGAGGTAAATTTAATAAAATTTTTGTTAACTTAAAAAAAAAGCCAATTTATCTTAGCCTATTGACATATACTACTTGGGAAATATTCCGGTATAACAAAAAGTATACCTTCCATGTTCAAGTGAGCTTTAACTTAAGTCCTAAGTTTTTCTGTGGGAGTTAAAGGAGACAACTTGAACAGTTATTTATTGCAGGAAGAGCCCAAACAAGGAGCACTCAAAAATAAGTCCCATGTCAACTTGAACTTGGCTAAAGCATGATTGGTGATTAATTTTCATTCTCCTAATCAGGCTCACCCTAGTCATTTAGTTAACTTTGGAATATCTTCAATTCCTTCATGCTCTCCCCACCCATTTTACATAACAGATTTTTTTGGTAGCCTGCTTATTGGGTTACAGTGTGTTTTTAAAAATTTATTGAAGTAAAAGAAACATTTAGAGAAATACATAAATTATAAGTTTGCAGTTGTTAAATTTTCATAAACTGAACACATCAGTGTAACCACACCCTGATCTAGAAATAAAACACTACTAGCATCAAAGAGTCCCCCCCCCCACACCATATACTCCTTTAAATCACTCCCCTATCCCACAAGTAACTTCTAACAGCATAGGTTACTATTGTTTACTCTTATGCGTTTTTTAAAAAAACAGATTCAGTTTATACTCTTCTATATCTGGCTACTTTTGCTCAATATTATGTTCATGAGATTCATGCATATGGTTGGAGTAGTTTTAGATCATGCATTCTCATCTATAATAATAAAAACATAATATGCTAATTAGACCAGATGTCCTTCTGGATGACCTTCCAGACAAAGACGGGTCTGTGAGGGAAGCCCGGGTCCCAGGTGTCAGAGGGAAGCTGGTGCCAGCAGACGGGGGAAGGAAGGCCTACTCTTGCACAAATTTCGTGCATCAGGCCTCTAGTCACTATATAATATTCCAGTGGGTGAATGTGCTATAATTTATCCATTCTACTACTTTGGTATTTTCTGGTTTCTGGTTAAGACAACTATTGTTGCTATGAATGTTTTGGATTATCCTTTGAAAAGCACAGGTATGCATTTCTGTGGGAGTCATGACCAGGAGTGGCATTGTGGGGTTGTTGGCTATGAATATGTTCAGCTTAAGTAAATACTGTCAAAGAGTTTCCCAAAAGAGTTGTATGGATTTACCTTCTCACCAGCAGGAAAGGAGTTTCAGCTGCTCTACACATTTGTCACCTCTTGCAGTCGTTCCCATTGTGGCACTCAGGTGGGTATGCAGTGGCATCACATTGTGGTTTCAATTTGCATTCCCCTGACTAAGGTGTTGAGCAATCTTTCATTGCTTATTAGTCATTTGGATATCCTTTTATAAAGTATCTGTTCAAGTCTTTCCTCCTACCTCCCCTCCCCTGCCAACTTTCTATTAGGTTATCTGGCTTATTGATTGGTGGGAATTAACAAACATTTGATGAATTCTTTATTGGAAATATAGTTTGAAAATATATTTTCAAGCCCTTGTGTGGCTTACCATTTCAAACTCTTAATGATCTCTTTTGATAAAGAGAAGTTCTTAATTATTATTTTTTTGTTAGTAGTTTATGTGTTTTGTTTAAAAAATCTTTTCTTACTATAAAGTCATGATGATGTTCTACTATGCTTTTCCAATAGGCCTGATTATCTAATATTCACATTTATATCAGCAGCCCATCTGAATTGGTTTCTATGTCTGGTGTGGAGTAGGGTCACAATATATTTTATCTACATGAATATAACTGACATATCATCAGTTTTTGAAAAGACCATTCTTTCCTCACTCCATTTATTATCACCTGTCATAAACTAGATGGCTATATATGTACCAGAGGCCTGGTGCACTAAATTCATGCATGGGAGTGGGAGGAGTCCCTCAGCCCAGCCTGCACCCTCTCGCAATCTGGGACTGCTGGCTCCTAACCATTCGCCTGCCTTCTTGCCACATCACCCCTAACCATTCTGCCTGCCTGCCTGATTGCCCCTAACCACTCTGCCTGTCTGATCACCCTTAACTGCTCAGCTACCTGGCTGATAGCCCCTAACTGCCTCTGCCTTGGCCCCTGCTGTTGTGGCTTCCTCTGGAAGGACGTCTGGAATGATGTCTAGAAGGTCATTTGGCTGTCTGGTCTAATTAGCTTATTACACTTTTCTTATTATAGATAGTTCTGTTTCTGGACACTGTCCTGTTCTATTGGTCAATCTATGTTGTTCTTATGACTTTTTATGAGATCTTGACATCTGGTCCTGTAAGTGTTCTGGTTTTGTTGTTCTTCAAGATGGCACTGGCTTCCCCTGGCCCTTTGCAGAGTGATGTTTTACTGTGTATTAGTTCAGAGAAAACTAGAACCCACTAACTCAGTAAGTGAAGGAGTTTTGGCTCCTGGCTAAAGACATCTATGAAGTAATTGTGACAGGATTTACATGGGAGGTTTCACTATTAAATCTGATAGACTGACATAGTATCTATAGATATTTAAACATGTTTTGCAGAATACTAATAAAAGTTCTCCAACTTAAAATTTTAGGGTTCTTGTTCTTAAATTTTAAACTTGTAAAAGCGAGAATACAATAAGTCCGGTCACAACATTTTTTGAAGAAGTGTCTGAACTCCGACATGGTGACTCGGGACACACTCTGTAGACAACACATGTCCCTTACCACACAAGCTGGGGAAGCTTCCACTCCCACTGTCAGCACGAATGGGAACACTTTTTAAAAGGGCATAACTTGGTCTACCAGAAGCACGCTTCCAGAAAACACCCAAAATTTATGTCTCATTTGCTTTAAAAAGTGTGAACAGCCCAACGAATCTGGCATTTAAGTGATCCATATCTATGGGGAAGTAGATACATTGGCCACAGAGTAAACAATCCTTTGCCCTGACTATTAAAAGATTTGGCATATACACAGGGCTACTGCATAATCATCATATTCGTATCATCACTCTCCAGAAAGTCTGATTCCTCCTCACTCTAAAGATAGTCCCTGTCAGGTTTTTCTCAGCTGGATAAGTGATCCACACAGAAAAGAGAATGAATCTCCATCAGATCCTGCTGAGGCAGTGAAACTAGAGCAGGAGGAAGTGCCTGCCGCCTGGAAAAGAGTTCTTCCTGCTCAGGGCTCTAACCTCCCGAGATGGGAGGAGATGTCCGTCAGCAAGCGGCCAGGACTCAGCAGCAAATGCAGACTCTCTCTGGAATCCTGGGCTAGACAAGGCTTTATGTTTATGGTTAAAAAGAAAAAAGGACCCTGGTTCTCCAGCATCCAGATCTGAAATAAGACAAACAGATGGCAACCAGGCCAATATCCTAAAAGCAATTTACTTGTAAGTTGCCAAAAACATGCTTAGAAATATTTAAAGCATCTATATTACTGACTGACCTTGATTTTCACGGAAAATAAAACAAAGCAAAACAAAAACAAAAAACACTGGGCAAATGTACAGGCCTAAAGACATGGCTAGGTAAAAAAGGAAAAACAACTTGACCACTAGGTATTAAAATCACCAATGCCCTGGCGATAAAGAAGCAAAGGGGGTCTGACCAGAGCCCTTTTCCCCGCACCCCAAGCTTGGGCCAAGGTGACCACTGAGCATTGGACAGGAGTAATGAGCACACAGTCCACTGTCCTGAATTTGTGGGTCCTCAATAAATACTCATGTGTTAATCATAAAACAAATGAAATTTGTAATTGGACATTTTGACATATAGCTGGAAGGGATAGAAAATAAATTGGATGTTGGGTGTCAAAAATCAGGATCTAAAAAAGTTTTGTCAGGTTGGAAGGATGGGAGGATATTTAGAAATTATTATTTAATAGGGTAAGTGATTATATGCCTTACATTTTTACTGTGAGTTATGCAACAGCCCCCTGGGACGGGCCCGGGCATTTTAAATGCAGTGAGGCAGGGGGCTTGTGCTTTGGGCTGTAGGCTTGGTTGGCCAGAGTGGTCTATTGTTAGAGATGTTCCAACAGAGCTTGGTAAAGAATATCCTGAGGGATCCCAGCCTTGGAGAGTGGCACAGGGACATAACACTGGGATGCAGTGATTGTGGCATGCTCCCAACTTTGGAGAAGACCATCTCTGGGGAGCCCACTTGCCTTCGGAGACACCCTTTGAACATCCTATTTTCACCAGTTTGGTTAGATAGGTCTTCTATAGGAATCTATTTTTTGACTAGGTTTTATTTACTTTTTAAAAATATATATATTTTTATTGATTTCAGAGAAGATGGGAGAGGGGGAGAGAGACTGAAACATCAGTGATGAGAATCACTGATCGGCTGCCTCCTGCACGGCCCTAACTAGGGATCGAGCCTGCAACCCAGGCATGTGCCCTGGCTGGGAATCTGAACTGTGAACTCCTGGGTCATAGGTTGACACTCAACCACTGAGCCAAACCAGCCAGGGCTTATTTACTTATTTTTATGCATTTATTTATTTTCAAAAATTTATCTTTATTGTTGAAAGTACTATAGATGTTCTCCCTTTTATCTCCACCACCCCCCTTCCTGATCAGGTCTTAGGTAGAGCACTGAAATGTGAAAAATAGCCCTTTATACCCCTAAAGGAAACTACCACTGACAGAAACTGCAAGGTCACCTGAAATACTTCAAAAGACCAAAGTAGAAAACTTCCTGAACCAGTACACACAGCAGAAAGAAGAGCCAACTAGTTCTGTGGGGAACTTGAGGATCGTGGAGTCCAAGTCCATTCTGCACATGTTTGTAGAATTAAGGAAGCTGAGCGCCTTTGCCGAAGGACAAGAGTTAACAGACCATTCCGTTAAAACCCTTCGTTGATGGAACTGATTTTGATGATGGCGCTGTAATATCACTCGTGAGATCTCTAATACTAAGAAGTGAACACAGATCCTACTTTTGGGGTACACTTGTGGTCTTTTCCTGGGCTATCTATTCCTCTCCTTTCTGGAGACAAGCGAGATCCTAACACTCTGGTTCATTACGGAAATCTGGGCTGCAATGCTGGGCCCAGGAAAATGTGAAGATGTCTCTGGGTCTGGGGAGAGTAAAGAAAAAAAAAGGTAGAAGGATTCCTGGAAAATTATGCCTCACTCCCTTAACTTTACCATAATTTGAATCAATAAAAAATGCCTGAATGATTAAACACCAGTAGATA
This sequence comes from Myotis davidii, assembly GCF_000327345.1. Lineage (NCBI taxonomy): Eukaryota > Metazoa > Chordata > Mammalia > Chiroptera > Vespertilionidae > Myotis > Myotis davidii. The sequence goes on from NW_006295054.1 coordinate 2,435,861, forward strand.
ATTAATTCAGTGTCTCACTTTCTTCCTTCTTACTCAGAACTCTCTCAGGGTGCTTAATGTTAAATATTTGATGTTTTGGGGTATTTTTTTCTTGCTCAGTAATGCACGTGGGCCTAAAACAATTACATTTTAGATGATTAGACTTCACTTTTATTTTTAAATACTCCCTGTAAGACTTTTATTTTTGAAAGACTATTAACTGCCTGAGTCGTCCATTTTAATGGCAGAATCTTAAGTTTAGAACAAAGATACATTCCATTACGTTTTGTGCTTTCAAAATGTTCATCCACACTTAAAACATTTATTGTTTCATATATTGGCTATAATAACTCTCAATCTTCGGTGAGTATATTATCAATTTGTGAAGTCAATCTGGGTTTGGTTTAATCCTGGCTAGGTTTAACACAATCTGATGTGTGTGATACTGGGCAATTTGTGTAACCTCTTCGAGCCAGTTAGTTCATCTATAAAAAATAAGGAGAGTCATGTATATGTCACAGGGTTGCTATGACAATTAGAGTTAATAATATGCATAGAGCAGTGGTTCTCAACCTTCTGGCTCTTTAAATACAGTTCCTCATGTTGTGACCCAACCATAAAATTATTTTCGTTGCTACTTCATAACTGTAATGTTGCTACTGTTATAAATCATAATGTAAATATCTGATATGCAGGATGGTCTTAGGTGACCCCTGTGAAAGGGTCGTTTGACCGCCAAAGGGGTCGCGACCCACAGGTTGAGAACCACTGGCTTAGAGTATACCTTGTGCAATGCTTGGCGGAAATTAACCACACAAACTGTTAGTTCTCTTCTTGGGTTAAACTCAAGGCATGTTGATGCTGCTCAATTAATTTCCTAGCTGGTGTGAAAAATTACTTTCTTTACTTGACCAGAGAAAGCTAGAGAAGACTTAAGTAAAAAAAATAAAATAAAATAAAATTCTTTACTTATCTGCACCAGCACTTTAAGTTAGTGTGCGCCTCTATATAAGATGTGTGATATTGTCCTTAAGAGAAAGTTATAACAGACAGAGAGAAAGAAAGCTGAAGGGGGAGCTAGATGGTACTTTAGTGTATCATGAGTTAGATTTTCATGTGTCGTTTCGCTTACTTAGCTTTAAGTGTTGTAAATGATTTCAATATTACTCTCTCTGCAATTTCAAATTTTCTATACAGCTATGGATTGAGTTTTATAATCTATAACTATAAAATCTATATCTTGGGCAAAATACTAAAAAAAATCAACACGTGGAACCTCTGAACTACACAAATTATGAAAATTAATTTTTTCACAGGTAGAATATTCAACATTCCCGCTAAATGATATCTTTTGCTTGACTGGCCAAGCTAAAACCTAACTCAGGCCCCCACCTGCCCTCCCAAGGGTAAGAATTCTGCTGGAGAGGCTGCCAAGCTTTTACTATAATTCTGTTTGGACAGTAAGACAAGTGAATGTACCATTCAGCACAACACTGTCTTCCAAGTTGCTCAACAGATAAGTTCAAGGTAAGGAAGTGCCCTGTGAGAAGAGGCTCCATAGCACCCAAAGCACGTCCATACTGTGAGACAGCTCAGTAGAGTCTGTGACAAAACGTCAAAGGGGTTCTAAGAAGTAGGTAATCAACAGTGACGAACCAAAGTGCATGCGACGAAAGACCAGTGGGATTTCACAGGAGTGCGGCTGAAATATCACCGGAGTGCTTCACCCAATTCTTGTGAGTTAATGATAACCACTCCTTGCTACTATCTGAGAATGCGTGGCTTAGTAGCTATAAGCTTAACCATGCCAGGATGAAAGTGTCCAGTGGGCCAAAATGTCATGTCAGTACTCTGCTTGTTCAAATATATGATGCTTATCTGAAACCACACCTAGGGGGTGGCTAACAGAATCTTCCTTGTACCTGTGCCTACAAGGCTCAGGCCTCTGTGGAAGGTATGGGATATGGCAGGGTTTGGACGACGAGTATGGATGATACAATAGATTTACATCGCTGATTAGCAGCAATAGCTGAAACTAAAGAGAAGCCGGGGAATCCTCAAATGACCTACCGAACAACAAGCTTTCAACTGGCCAAGATACCAGAGCAGGACACCTTTCAAAAGCTCCATTTTTAGGGACTTACATCATGAAGACCCATACTTGCTGTTTTGTTAAAACAATGTTCTTCTAACACAAGAGGGCTGGACCCAGGGTGACACAGGCCACTCTGATCCCAGTACTTCCCAATATTCGAAGAACAGGAGATAAATAATTTGTTGCTTGTATACCTTCTTTGGAGAGTCTAGTATATTTTTACGGAGCCCTGATCTCTAGGCTAACATTTACTATTAGAGTTTGGAGCTATGGTGTTCCTCAATCACTGGAAATAGCTAATGAACAACCGGGCAGGAAATCAACTGTGAGTGCGGACCAATGAGTCATGGAAAATCCTTCCACACAGTTTTCTAAGATTCAGGCACCATGATGCTTTTATTTATAACCTGGAGAAAATGCTTTTTAAGGAAATGGAATGGAAGGAGAGTGAAAGGCAAGTGTGAGGGGAAAGAGGAGTGAGGGAAAGGAAGGAGGAATGCATGTGAACATCCAAATATGAATATATATTGGCTACTTAGGCCTTTATTACATCTTTTACTACTATCTTTGAAGTTCAGAGAAAAATAACTATTTACCCTTAATTTTGCAAGATGAGAAGGTTATCGTTCCGGTAAATTAGGATTATAATGGTGATGATTATTGTAAAGGAAAAGTAAGGGCAAGTAAAACAGGAAGACCTAATTTAGATAGGGTATCTGGAAAGTTTGAGGAAGTGACATTTAGGCTGAGACATTAAAGGATATGCACACAATGGCTGGGTAAAAATGTGTGTTTGTACTTGTGCAAGGGTTGGAGAATCACTTCTGAGGCAGAGGGAAGGGAATGTGCAAAATCCCTGAGGAGAGGAGGCAGGTATTGGGGAGGAGCTTAAAAAAAAAAAAAGCCTTGGGACTCAAAGAGAAGTGAGCTACAGGGAAACTGAAAAGTTGAAGTAGGAGAGGCCGCTCTAGAGACCGAACATGCAGGGACTCATATGCACAACAAAGAGTTTACTTTTATTCAAAATTGAGTGGGACGACACTGAATGAGAGGACATGGTTCATTATATGCTCCATAAAAGGCTCTGGGGCTTCCAGGTGAGCAGGGATTTGAATGGAAGTGGGCATCAGAGTGCAGGTAGACATGAGCTGTGAGGTGACTGCAGTTCTCTGGGAGAGAGGGTGGCATCTGTGAGAGAGACAAGGACAAGTGTGTGGAAAGCAAAACCAGAGACAAGCAGGATGACTAGACAGAAGAATTGGGACCCTGTGTAAGTGGGGCTGGGAAAAAGGAACAATGACCCAGACTTTTTTTTTAATCCTCACCTGAGGATATTCTTTCCATTGATTTTTAGAAAGTGGAAAGGAGGGGGAGAGACAGAGAGAAACATCGACGTGAGAGAGACACATTGATTGGTTGCCTCCTGCACATGCCCCGACCAGGGTCAGGGATCAAGCCTACAACCCAGGACGTGGTGGGACGGAGCACAGCTGGTCTGCAGGACAGAAAGGTCAGTGCGGCCGCAGCACAGAGGCTGAGGGTCCATTGATTTTTAGAAAGTGGAAAGGAGGGGGAGAGACAGAGAGAAACATCGACGTGAGAGAGACACATTGATTGGTTGCCTCCTGCACATGCCCCGACCAGGGTCAGGTATCGAGCCTGCAACAGAGGTACTTGCCCTTGACTGAAACCTGTGACCCTTCAGTTCAAGGGCCTCTAACCACTGAGCAAAACCAACTAGGGCCAGACTTTTGATTTGCGAACTGCTCAGATAGAAGTACTAAAGCCTGAGATGGGGAAGATGGGATAGAAACAGGGTAAGGTGAGTATCTGAGTTCAGTTTTAAACATTTAGTTTTAAGAACCCTATATAATAAAAGCCTAATATGCTAAGTATCCGGTCATCCAGTTGTCCAACCAATCAAAGCATAATATTCTAATGATATGCTAAGGCCTCTCAACCGCTCACTATGATGTGCACTGACCACCAGGGGGCAGATAGTCAACGGTCGACCAGTTTCTATGACATTCACTGACCACCAGGAGGCAGATGCTCGGGCCAGTAGGTTAGCTTGCTGCTGGGGTCTGGCCGATTGGGACGGAGTGAGATGGGCCAGACATGCCCTGGAGCCCTCCCGTGGTCCCTCCCCGGCTGGCCAACCTCCTGCATCTCTACCCAGCCCCAATTGTGCACCGGTGGGGTCCGTTGGACTGGCCTCCACCCTCTCACAATCGGGGGATGTTAGAGAGCTGGTTTCAGCCTGATCCCACAAGCATAAAAGGCTAATATGCAAATCGACCAAACGGCAGAATGACCGGTTGCTATGATGCACACTGACCACTCGGGGGTAGACTATCAATGCAGGAGCTGCCCCTGGTTGTCAGTACACTCCCACAGGGGGGAGCACTGCTCAGCCAGAAGCCAGGCTCACGTCTGGCAAGCACAGCGGCGGTGGCGACAGGAACCTCTCCCACCTCCGTGGCAGCACTAAGGGTGTCCGACTGCCTGCTTAGGCCCGAGGACTCCTGGACTGTGAGAGGGCGCAGGTCCGGCTGAGGAACCCCCCAAGTGCATGAGTTTCATGCACCAGGCCTCTAGTTATCACATAAGTGTTGCATTATGCAGCTCTGACAGTTAAACTGGAATTGAACATAATGGTTTGAATTCTGGCTCTGTTATTCTTTATCTTCTAAAGTTATTTTATCTTCTCTGATTCCTCAAATGGGTAATACCTAGGCCTATCTCTTATGGTAAGAACACAATGTTTATAAAGAGCCTTGAACACAAAAGATACTTAGTAACTGGAAGCTATTATGACTGTAAAATAATATAGCAGTATATTATTTTGGAGAAAAGACTGAGTTTTGACTTTGGCACTTATAAACTATCATCTAAGCAAATAATTTACCTTGGTTTTCTAATTTTTAAAACACCTAATACCTTCCTTTTCTATATTACAAGGTAAATAAAACAATAATTATGACTTCAACATTTAGCCTTCAACCTATAGGTCCCATTGAAAGGTGTCAAGAAGTCTCGGTATGAAAGACGCTCGTGCACAGTTGGTGGGAATGCAGATTGGTGCAGCCACTATAAAAAACAGTATGGACTTTCCTCAGAAAATTAGGAATGGAACTGCCTCATGATCCAGCAATTCTACTTGTGGAAATTTATCCAAAGAAACCCAAAATACTAGCTCGAAAGGATATATGCAGCCCTATGTTCATTGCAGTGCAGTTTACAATAGCCAGGCTATGGAAGCAACCCAAGTGCCCATCGGTAGACAAGTGGATACAAAATTAAGAGGTACATATATATAATGGAACATTACTGAGCCATAAAAATAAGAAAAAAGAAATCTTACCATTTGTGACAGCATGGATGGACATAAGTGAAATAAGTCAGACACAGGAATACAAATACCATGTGATTTTTACTTATATGTGGAATGTAAAGAGCAAAATAAATGGCCAACAAAATAGAAAGGAAGGGACTGGGTGAAAAAGGTGAAGGGATTAAAAAGTACAAATCGGTAGTCACAAAATAGTCACGGGGATGAAAAGTACAGCATAGGGAATATAGTCAATATTATTTAAAAACTATGTATGGTGCCAGGCGGGTCCTGGAAATATCAGGGGGCCCCTTAGTAAAGTATATGATTGTCTAGCCACTATGCTGTACACCTGAAACTAAAACAAAGTAATACTGAACGTAAACTGTAATTAAAAATTAAATAAAATAATTTTAAAAAGGAAGGCTTTTTCTGTACCCCAAGAACGAGAAGATTAGGACTATTTACAGCCTGTGACCACAGGAGCTCTGGGAAAAGCAGCCCTGCGAAGGGAATAGCAGGCTGCGGGAAGGTCTTATTTAAGGTCAGTCTCATATACGTTCACTGAGAAGCAACAAAGCTTCCCTAAAATATTCAAATGTGAACGCCAAAGTTCTCATGCACTTTTCTAGGAATGTGACCTTCCACGTTGAACATTGAATGTGTGGTGACACTGGAGCCTGTAAAACCCTGTATGTTTTCTAAGAACAAGTTTTATTGAGGAAATAGGATTTGTTCACTTAAGTTGCAAATGAATTCACTAAGCCGGTGGTGCGAACTGACCTATTGTAGTCATGTGGATTCTTGTACTTATCAGAAAGTGCCAGTCTCCAGGTCAACATAACCCTTTCAGGCTTTCTAAAAACAAAACCAAACCAACCCAAAACAAAACAAAAGAACAACACACAAAAAAGGGAGCTTGGTTTCCTTAACAGCGAATGGATAAAATAGGACAGTGGTGTGAAGTGCACTGTTAACACAATGGGGAGTATACAGTTAGTATCCAACCATAGAGAAAAGGAATCCTGATTAGTACCTTGGCAGTACTCTAAATAGATGGTCAAGAACTGACCTTATGACCCATCTAAGTGTTGGTCTGCTACTCCTCTCAAAAGGAAAAGCAGTTCTCACCTACCTAATACATGAACATGATCCCAGAGAACTGACGGTGCAGAGACAGATTTCCCCTGACAAAGTTCCATCCGTTTTTCATTTTTCTACAATGCACTACAATTAAAAGGGTAATTTTCCCCTTAAGGGACATGTTTAATTTTAGAAGCATAATATTCAATCTGAGGGAACTTAAAGCAACGTTTTATTCATTTATTAAATGTCTCAGAATGCCAAGAAAAAGATCCTCGCAGATAATGGCTTCACAGCAGCACGTTGGCCTTATGCCATGACAAGAATGCTGGGAAATAATCCGTGGGACATTTATAACTGTTAACGGGACTGCTGGGTTTCATGCCATTAACAAGGGAAATGACCAACTTTCCTTTTCAGTTGGCAGTTTTAGCTGTCACCATTTTAATTCAGTCTGAACTACAGTTAAATGTTACCTTTAAACTATTGTTATTGATATTATTTTACTTTGGAGCTATGTCAATGAAAAAGAAGGGGTGATAACTTCTCAATCCTCTTTGAGAAGTTACTAAATTCCAAGAGTCACAGAATATTAGAGCCAGAAGGACCTTTGAGATAATATAGTCTAGTCCTCTCATGTCACAGGTGAGGAGTAGTGGTGCAAAAGATTTAAAAGATCCTGTCAATTCTCTCACAATGGATATCACTTAAAATATAGTCAAATGGGTGCTTGGGGAAAAGGTAGATGTTAAATTACTAATACATGTGACTCCTGCTCCCATACCGCTCCTCATCTCCTTGGCACCTAGGGTAACACTAAACCTCTAAGAGGAATGAGCTCCCGAGTGGTATTCTACAGTATTTTATATCGTTACCTTTGTGTTACTGAGGTATTTAAAAATATCAATGGGTACCTTTTACACTAAAATGAGACTATCCAAATGACTTCAGAGACCTAGAAACTAGTGATTAACTTATTAGGGATGAGCCTTCTAGATTCATGTCTTCCCCAGCCCAAGGAAACAATCAGGTGTACCAAGAGTGAGAGAGCAGGCCCAGCAGGGACAGAATGGGGCCAACAGGGGCTCACATGAGAGAGGCTGAGAGAGTGGGCTGTGCTAGTGGGTTGGGTTGAGTATCTCAGCTCTCAACTTTGTATTTTGCCCAAAATTTTCACGTTCCTTCCAGGAAATGAGAGATGACTCGAGGGCCACAATGCGTTCTTAAACTGGACTGGAGGGCCGGAACAAAAGCATGGCTGGAGTGTTCGTGTGAACTAATATAAATTCAAAGTAAACATCATTACATAAAAGGGTACGTCTTTTTTTTCAATAGTTTTATTCATTTCAAATGGGCTGGATCCGGCCCGCGGGTCGTAGTTTGCCCACGGCTGGATTAGACAGACAAAAATGTTGAATACTTGCAACATTCCTGAGAAACTACACAATTCAGACTGAGGGCTGAAACAGAAAGGTGATGGTGTAGAGCCAGGGTCCCAACCCCAAAAGCCTGCAGGGGACAAGCATGATGTGGACTTGCTGTAGGGTGTTGGTTTCAGGGAAACAATGTGGACCAACTGGAGAGAGTATTTCCAAAGAGGCAACATGGGACTCAACTCAAGCCAATGGTAATATGCAAGAGGGCTGGCTCAGTGTTATAAAATTGTTCAGAGCAGCCAGATACTTGCATTTTTAAAAATAAAAAGCCCTTGTTTTTAGATGTTGAAAACAAATCCCAACTTTTTAAAACCAGGAAAGAAGACCTGAGAGACAGAATGCCTGTGACAGAATTGAACTTGTGTGTCAACCCAGGAGACACCTTGGGCTCCCCACTTCTGAAAGCTAATCAGTTCCCCCCTTAAGCTACTCTACATTAGGTTTCTGCGATTGGTACACGACTGAGCTGTTTATTGTTCCTCATTTTCTAAATTCAAGATACATCTATTTAGCTTCATCCTAGAGTGACAAAAACTTACCTGCATAGAAGCCTATAAACTTTAAGTTTTAAACATTCTTTGATAAATTTAATTCTTTTGTACTTCTAAATATCTCCTGGTTTCCTTTAAGGATTAATAGTTTTATTTTAAATGTTTAATTATTGAGGATTTTACTACCCCAATGAGCTGAATAAGAAAAATATCATTCTTATTTCCCATTTAAATATCTCATTAAAAGTTAGGTAAAATTTAAAAACAAAGTTACATTAATTATTCAATTGTTAAAATTTTTCTCGCTTGAGAAAACAAGAGTAGTAAACTATTTTTAATGGAAATTTGACTCCCCAAAAGTTTGAAAGAGATAATTGAGCCTCTCAGAGTAACAAGTAGGCTGTGTTGTATAAAGAGCTCATTTTACTCCATTTGAGAAATAATATCCAAAAGTTGCAAAAAAAGAAAAAAAGCAAACAAAAAGAAAATGTGTTTTTTTGTTGTTGTTATAACAGGAAAGGTTAGTTTAAAAGTAAAGGCTAGTTAATATTTGATGAACAATAATTCTAAGTGAAAGTATCCTATATTACAATTTTCTAAGGCACCACTTTTACTTCCCTTTCCTCAAATTGTCATTCTCAATTATTGGACCTTATCTTTAGCCCTGTCTTAACCTAAATTAGGAAAACAGGAATGGGAAAGAAGCAGGGAAGAGAAAAAGGAATATGACGACAGGGAAATACTGGAAAGACCTCAAGTAAGACAATTAGAATACAGAAGAATATTGACAAGTGAGAAGCTGAGAGCAGAATATTATAAAGAATGGCGTGGCTGAAAAGGGAAGGAGGAAAGGAAGGGAGATAGAGAGTGAGGTTCAGAGTAAGAAAGGAAAAAGGTGAGAGAGAGAGAGAGCGAGAGAGAGTGAGCACAAGAGTGGTAAAAAAAATAAAAGAGAGAAAAAGGAACAAAAAAGAAATTAAAAATGTTTGGTCATTTGCTATATAAAGTTAACAAAGCTTAGAATATTGCAACAAATGTAGTAGGTAAATAGTTTTTCAAAAAATAAATCTGCGTGCTTTTATGGTAATTAGAACCCTTATGCTAAGACTTTAATTCAAAAGTCCTATCCTGAATTCTGGTGTGGAACTGGATACAAAGAGAAGAGCAACTAGCCCAGAGCTAGACTAGTACATTTAAAAACTTAATGATTTAAAAAAATCACAAATCAGTGGGTATGTGATAGATTCTTTTTTAACTGATCCAAGTATATTGGTAACTATTTAGAAAAATATTATTTAAATCCTAAGCAAACTCCTAGATCCAATGATAAAAAGAAAAACCCAAACCAAAAGAAAATAAACTTCAATATGTCAAAATAAAATATATTGGAAATAAGCTACTGAGAAAAGTTTTTACAAAGAAACTAATGTCCTTAACATATAAATAGTTTATACAAACCAATGAAAAAAAACAAACAAATAAGGGTACTTCCAACAGAAAAAGGAGTAAAGAACACAAGCAGAAAACAGCAAATGAAAATGGCTAGTGTTCATACGAAAAAATACTCACTTGCACTATAAGTTTTTAAAAAGGTAAATTAAAGTGTAAATGCAACTTTTACTTAACATCAGAATGATTAAACATAATAACAGTCAATGTTGCAAAGCTCTAGTGTGAGCGGTACATTTAAAATACTGCTGGTAGTAATATAGAATACAAGGCAGGGCAAATGTGGGTTTACAGAGGTGAGTCTGTGAAACAGAGTTTATTCTTGCATTATTATTTTTTACTTATTTGTATTATTTTCCACTCAAACAACTGTAAACCTGCTTTTGCCTACCACCCTGCAGTGTAATCTTCCTGGAGGACAATCTGAAATTATGTATCAGCTATTTTAAAAATAAATATAGTCTTTGACTTAATGAAATCAGAAATACAGACAAAAATTTGGGTAAAAGGATATTCATTCCAGTTATTTATAATACCAGTCTGTTGGGGAATGGTTACATAAATACAACATTTATTTTTGGATGTGAAATGAAGTAGGGATTTAATTGACTTTTTCCCATGAGGCTAATTGACCCAGCATCATTTGCTGACTAGTTCAATCTTTGCCCACTGATGTAAGACCATACCTCTGTTTCTATATCTAGCCATTCCATTTTCTTCTGTTGGTCTCTTTACTCCACATTAATATTATGTACATTTAATGGCACAATTTTAGAATAAGTCTTGACATTGCTTAGAACAAATTTCTCTGCTTTTGTATTGTTCCAAAGTATATTGCTGTTTGTTCCTCCCATCTTTCTTACACCATGTACATTTTAGAAAGAGCTTATTAAGGTCCCCTGACCTCAAGATCCTTCTGAGACTTGAAATAGAATTAATTTATTAATACATTTGAGAGAAGTGACATCTTTCAGATATTAGTATTTCACATCTAAGAACATGATACAGTAAACCCTTGATTTTGCAGACTTCAAATTTAATGTATAAAATGTCTGGTCCTTATGTCATACGGAAAATTGAACACCCTGCTAATTTTAAAATCCTTTAAACCAAGATTTGCTTATAATTAAATTAACTGTTTTTTTGTTATTAATTCACCATTATTTTTGACAGATTTTAGCAAATGTTGGAAAAAACACTGTAGTAATTTCGTTGACATAAATAAATACTACATGTCTACAACTGTACATGTTTAAATCTAAGAGTTCTTGCTGGTAAACAATGTTTAGCAATGATTGGCATATGATCACACTACATCGAGAATGGTAATTGATTTTTTGTCCCTGGGGTTACTTTCTGCAGCAGTTTTAATGTGTGCAGGCTGATGTTCCTATGTGCCCCAGCTGTGTGCATCTGTTTATAGGCAGTGACTGGTGAATGCACGCATTTACTGGAGCTATTCAGTATAAATTTAAATTACTGTAATACATATAGAAAATTTTTCTGTGAAATTAAACTTTTCATATACACTTAATTTTCATTACACAAACACATCTCCCTAAGTAAAAACAGATTAACTAATTTGTCAATTTTTAAACATATATTTGGAAAATCTACTTTATGTGTAACAAACTTTCAGGTTTAACGGACACCCCCTCACCCAAATTAACGCATATATTAAGGTTTTACTCTCTAGGTCTTCATTTATTTCTGTATTCTTTATACATCTTTTTTTTAAATATATTTTATTGATTTTTTTACAGAGAATAAGGGAGAGAGATAGAGAGCTAGAAACATCGATGAGAGAGAAACATCCATCA
>NW_006295054.1:2447660-2454600 GCF_000327345.1 Myotis davidii
CTGGGGATGTGCCCGCAACCCAGGTACATGCCCTTGACCGGAATCAAACCTGGGACCTTTCAGTCCGCAGGCCGACGCTCTATCCACTGAGCCAAACCGGTTTTGGCTTCTTTATACATCTTAATAGACTCATATACCTTTTGTTATATTTATTTCTTATAGTAACCGTATTATTTTATTTTTGTTATCAATGGTATCTTAAAATTTAACTTTCTTCCCTGGTGGTTTTGCTATGTGGTTAGAGCATCAGCCCACAGACTGAAGGATCATGGGTTCAATTCCCTGTCAAGGGCTCTACCTGGGTTGCAGGTTTGATACCCAGCTCTGGTCAGGGAACCTGAGGGAGGCAATTGGTTGATGCGTCTCTCTTACATTGATGTTTGTCTCTCTCTCTCTCTCCTCCCTTCCTCCCCACTTTTCACTCTCTCTAAAAAGCAACGAAAAAAATATCCTCGGGTGAGGATTAAAAAAAAAATTAACTTTCTGTTTTTGGTTGCTACAGAGAAATGTTTTGTATATTAGTCTTATATCTAGCAACTTAGAGGAACTTTTAATGTGTTTCCTTCCTGATGGCCTACTTTCCCCTATATTAGTGGGATATCTGAGAGCTCTGGGGTGTGAAAACTGTCAAGCATCATTAAGAATGTGAGTGTGGGTTGGGGAGAAGGCAGACAGGTGAGTCACCTCATCCCCTCCCAACTGGCAATAATGAGACAGGGAGGAATCTTCTCCGAAGAGCTGCTCACCCCCATTGGGGAGGTAGACTGCAGGCTAACAGGCTATTGTTACCTTCAGTTTGGGAGCTGGTTCTTTCTAAGCCTTCATGTTTTAGCTTACCTGTCACCTCTTCAATGACTACCCTACTATTGGCACTTGCCAACCCTCACCTGTGCCTGCCCTTATTCCCTATTACAGAATCCCATTTATGCCCTTCATGGTAAGTAATGATCACATTTTATGATTGCTTGTTTGGTAAATTACAGTTTACTATCTGTTCCCCCAACACTCGTGAGCTCATAATGACAGGACCGGTTTGTTATTCTGTATTCCTGGTACTTCCCACTAAGCTCAATAAATACTTTTAGACTGAACTAATGAGTTAAATATGCCAAACATCTGCTTCAATTTTTAATGTTAACAATGTATTGCATCAACATTTAAAATATATTTACTTGTATAATTTATTTTTGTTTGCACAACTACCTTTTAAATAGGCATTACTAGTCCCTATTTGACAAATGAGGTAACTAAGGCATGGGGAAATAAGTAACATAGTCTAAATTACAGCTAGAAATCAGTAGAATTGAAAACAGAAGCCAAATCATCTAACTAAAAATCTAATTTAAAAAAACCATATAACAAAAGAAAAAGAGAAAGAGGAGGGAAGACAAGATAAAGGAAGAATGAATGAAGGGAGAAAAGTTCCTTCATATTTAGGGCATATCATCCTATTTGTCCTGCTAAGAACTTCTTAGGGCTCACACTTTAAGCCAGTGGTTCTCAACCTGTGGGCCGTGACCCCTTTAGCGGTTGAATGACCCTTTCACAGGGGTCGCCTAAGACCATCCTGCATATCAGATATTTACATTACGATTCATAACAGTAGCAACATTACAGTTATAAAGTAGCAACGAAAATAATTTTGTGGTTGGGTCACAACATGAGGAACTGTATTTAAAGGGCCAGAAGGTTGAGAACCACAGCTTAAGCCCTTAGGGAACCTCAGACCTAAGACATTTCATGCTAGGAGGCAGGTTAAGAATACTTTCAAGCAACACTGTTCTACATGAATCATACAGAGTGGGAAATAGAGGAGTTCGCAGTTATAGAATATGTTTCTTTTTCTGTGCATAAACTCATGGGTAAAGTCAGGTCACATAATCAAGTCTGATAATTGTAAGAATTACTTACAATAAGATTTAAGCTTCAATTTCGGGGTTTCAATTGACTCTCTCATAAGTTTTCTGCCTTAGCCAACATGACACAAATACTTGGCCCTCTCTTAACATTTAAAAGCCACATGAGACGATCTTCCCAGTTATATTATAGTTAGGAGGGTAGAAATAAAGTTACTTTCTATTGGAATCACTATTAAAAGAAAGAATAGGGCACTCAACTTCTGATTTTAATCAATGACATTACATGTCCATTTCCTTTCTTTGTCCCTAAGTCTGATGATGAAATGGCAATTTCCATTAATTCTGATTATCTGGCTTCATATTGTGACATTACAAAAAAAGAAAGGAATCCCCTACTGGAAACTTTTACTCTGAAATATCCCCTGAGTTAACAATGCTATTTCTGTGCTTTGGAAGGCAAAACTACGTTCCTGCCAAAGGGTAATCCCCATATAAATGCTGAATGCTAGGTGAAACACGCTGACAGAATGAGACCTCCGTATAGAATCTATTGACACAAGAACTCTAAATTGCTGAAAGGAACCACTCACCTCTTCCTGCACCCAAACAGAGTTATGCTATGGTATTGATGAAGTTCTGTCTGCTCCAGGAGGACATAGCAGATCATTCTCTTTACAAAGTAGTTTATCGGGGATGGATGATGACGTGTACTACAGCTTAGGGATCATAACCGAAGGACTGGGACATACCCATTACTGAGACGTCATATTCTATGAGCAGCGTTGCTTCTTGTCCACACTGTTTGAGAATACTCATGGCTTCAGCATGCGTGGTTCCCAAGAGTCGAATTCCATCCACACTGAGCAGCCTGTCGCCAGGTTTAATTGTGCCCTCTCTGAAGGGAGAACAGAGGAACAGTCTCTAGCAATTTAGCATGACGGGGCTTACTTAGCATTAATAGTCACTTAGCCAACATGGTTCTTTCATACACGCTCTACCATCCACTCCATTTGCATTTCCTTTTAAGCCTCAGTGTGACAGTAGGAGAGTAAAGAGGTAGCCCCGAACAGAAAATTGCTGCAATATGAAAATCAGTAATAAGAGAATAACTACACATTAGCAAGTAACCAAGTCACCCGCAGTTAACTCTTGGGGTACAAGAGTAATGAAGGCACATTTCTCTCTTCTGGATTTTTGCCCACATGTCTGAAGATGATTTATTAGAGTCCAGGAAATAGCATTCACCTATTTTCCCAAAGCCAGGTGAGCATAAAAGCCTGCTAGTTCCATTCAATTTATTACCAGTGAACCCAAGCAGGACAGGAATGCTGGTGAAAAATTTCCCTAGTCTATAAAATTTCCTACTGATTTATAAGGCCATTTGGCGATCGTTAAATTGATTCAGTTTCACATTCACTGGAAAAGTCAGGCAAATACCATTCTCCCTGCTGGGACCACAGACACTCAGGGCACTGGGAGGGATCCCTCAGGACCTAGTGACACCACTAGGGCACGGCTTCCAGATCATAACCATCCTGCCTCAGGGATGGTCACAGCAATGAGAAAAGCAAATTGGGGGGCGGGGGGCACGAGTCTAGGATTTGGGAAGAATAAAAACAACCTCTTAACTATCTCTCAGCTATATAATGCTCTTTTTGACTTTAAATGTTTATCTTAAATTCTTAGATTTCCTTTAGTCCTACATTAATTTGGGAATTTGTTGCTCACAAACTAGCCTGCTTCTGATGTTTCTGTTGACTCCAACTCTAAATGGTAGTAAGCAAGAAATGAAAAAGCATGAGAAGGGAAAATGCTGGGGCTGACCAGCAGACCCTGAGCGATGGATGGATGGATTACTCCAACACAACATTTGCTGGGAAAGAGAGGGCTAAGGGACTGTCTGGCTAACGTAACTAGACAGCCCTGACTGCCTGTCTCATTAGGCTTTTATTGCAGTTTTTATCTTTAGATACAATCAGTAGGGTGGGTAATCTTGGGAGGACACGTGTTTACATTGTCCTCTAGGCAAGGGCATCCAGGGATTAAGCATAAGGATCCAGTAAACACCAGGGGGTCTGCATGTGCACAGACTTGTTTGGAAAGGTCAAGGAATAATCAGAGGCACCGCCTTCAACACTCCCCAAGTCTCCCCTAGCCAGAATTCCGATAAACAGGGCAGGTGGCCTTCCACACACTTCCCTTTTCTCAGAATGTCCTCCTTACAAACTTTCCAACCAAGTCTCATGCTTCCCCACAGGAAAAAGGCAACATTTCCCTGGACAATTTGACTTTGTATTATTCTCTGGAAACAAATATATTTTAGCACAAGTGAAAAACCAGTGTCTTCATATCCTCTTATTTTATGTTAAATATTAAGTTTTTCAAAATATATGAGCTCACAGTATGAGCCCTGAAGGAAAATAAACCTACACTAGCTCTTCAATGTACTAGTTGAGAAGTCAGTAACCACGATGGGCCTCAGTTTTGTCGTCTGTAACTGTAGATACAAATACTTCATTTCATGGGTGGTTGTGAGGATAAAATAAGGTAATGTCTGCCAAGCACTTTGCACAGTTTCTGGCACATGGTAAGTGCTCAATGAGTAGCACTGATTACTATCACCATTTCTATTGCTTAAGGAAAGGTTTTAAACAATTTTCCTGGTCTGAAACATAGTGGGGTCAGGGGTCACCAGTGCACTTTTCTCCCACCTTTCTTTCCACAATATGTAATAGCAGGAGTTGTGTTCCCCCACCATTATGGGCTCCGCTTTTGCTCTGGAAATGAATACAAAGATAAGTATCTCCTGAAGATACCTAAGTTGTGATTTTACTTGGGATCCCCCCAAGTTTATGAGATGAAAGCTGAAGGAGCTACCCGTCAGGTAGTCAAATTAACCAGGGAAAGAAAGTACTAGAGATCAACAATACTTCATTTTATTAAAAATTACTTCCCTCTGCCGTACCTCATCATCATCAAAGGGACTAATAATAATGATAAGGATGTTGCTAATAGTAAGACTCGGACCATTACCACCTGTCTTTCCAGGTCAGGAGATTAGCAATAGGAGCTGATGCCCCTCAAGTGCCTGCCTTCAAGGTGCCAGCTGCCTATTATCCCAGAGCCACAGCACGGCCAGTCCCCTGCAATGCACCCAAAGCAACAGTCGTTGATAAAACGGAAAACCTTGAAAGCTAGCTGTTCTCTCCCTTTCACAAAGGAGGAAACTGAGCTCAGAACTGTTGACTCACTGCCAAAGACAGGGCAGTACGTGTGGCATCTGGAGTCAAGCCTTTCTTTTGATTCCGCAGCCTACACTAATTCACTTTTCACATTCTCACATATTTAGTTCCTATCTATCTTATGCTATGAAATTTATAACCCATCAATGTCTCTGCCGAAGTCCCTAAGCTTTATTAATCTGTTTGGATAGTGACACAGAAAGATGGAGCTTACCTGTCAGCAGGCCCTCCAGGACGAACACATGTTATCACAACGGGGCGAGATTTATTTCTGTCATCGTGTGCTCCCCCTGGCAACGAAAAGAAATACAGCTCCTTTCACTAAAACCCTTCACTTACAAAATGCCAGCTGAGAACTTTTGTTGATGTGTGGAGGAAAATGCAAATTATTTTTCTTCTGGCATATAGTCACCTCAAAAATCTTATTCATTTTACATGGAGTGTGTTAGAAGTCATCATTTCTTCACCTCTCAATAAATATATGACTGTAATTACAGGTGACATAAAATACTGAACTACTGGTGTGACAAGGGAGTCAGTGCCTTATCAAGTCCTAGCCCGATGAGAACAGCTGCCAGTTATAAACGAAGTACTGGTGGGGAGACCAGGTGCTAATTACCTGGGCTGTGCTGCAGGTGAGTAGGTCTACAACCTGACATACAGGAAGAAAAACCTGAAGTAAAAGAAAATCATCCAAGTATTTAAAGAAGAAAGAAAAAAATATTCAAGTGGCTGAAGTGGCCTCCATTAAATTGGCATGTTCAAAATTCCGGGGGTAGATTAGGCAGACTATGTCAAGCCAATCACAAAGCTAAATGGGAATTTTAATTTTGTCTAAAACATTTCTCATCAATAATTTTTAAAAATATAGAAGCTTTGAGATAGAAGGTAATTTATTGAAAATCCTCCTTTTATCTAGGACCCCTTTGTACAACTTGTTTAATCTGTGCTCCCCCAGCATCCACTCGAGACCCACCCCTTGTTCTGCTCACTAGATTGGAGGCAGCCCATTCCACAGATGGACAGACACCAGAAGGTTCTTCTTAATATTCATCTTTCATTTAGCTTCTTTCAACTTTCATCCTTGCATCTCTATTCTGTTATCTACAGCAGTAAAAGAAAAATGTATACCCTCACCCAGGCAGTGTGGGTCAGTGGTTGAGCGTTGACCTATGAACCAGGAGTTCACAGTTCAATTCTTGGTCAAGTCACATGCCCAGGTTGTGGGCTAGATCCCCTGTAGGGGGTGTGCAGGAGGCAGCCAATCAATGATTCTCTCTCATCATTGATATTGCTATCTCTCTCTCTCTCCCTCTTCCTTCCTCTCTGAAATCAATAAAAATATATATATTTTAAAAGTATGCTCTCTTCTACAACAAGTGTTTCCTGAAAGTTGAAAACAGTGATTATACTGCTAAGTCTCATCTTCTTGAGGCTGAACATTTCCAGTTTCTTACTGTCCTTCATCTGACCTGACTTCTTCGTCCATCACCACGCTGGCTGCCCATCTGGGTGGTCTCTAGTTGCCATTATGTGATTAATATGAATGTTACTGCCAAGTAGTCATTCCTTAATGTCTGCCTGGTAGAACAGACTGATATTTCCCAAGCTTGGCACAGGTAGGGAGGTCAACTTAAAGACCATAAACTGATGAACAAAATAGATCCAGAGACACAGAAGCATGGAATAGACTGTGGAATCTCAGAGGGAAGGAAGGGGAGGGTGGGTAGGGAGAGGTCAACCAATGAACTTGTATACATATATGCATAACTCATGGACACAGACAATAGGTTTGTGAAGGCCTGAGGTGGGGGATGGGGACAGGCCAGAAGGGGTCCA
>NW_006295054.1:2454615-2457500 GCF_000327345.1 Myotis davidii
AAAGGCCTGGGGCAGGGGGCATGGGGCAGGCTAGAAGGGATCAATGGGCAAAAAAGGGGACATATGTAATACTTTTTAGCAGCAAAGATTTTTTTTTTTTAAAAAAAGAATTTGGCCTAAGAGAAAAATACTATTATGTAACTTCTCATTTGCAAGGTGATCATTAATAGATAGGTTTGCTTTCCCCAGAAGCAGTATTGATTTAGAAAAGGATTGGGCCTGAAGACAGCAAGAAACTTTTCCACAATTTTGATTTGGAGGTCTAAATTCAAATATATACCAGTGAATGCATATTAAAGTATGAGAGAGATAGCTCTAAATTTCATGACATATGACATTTTATCCGTACTTGAAATGATGAACGAAATTTAGTGACTGGCTTAGGTTCCAGAAGTTTGGTGATGCCAAGCAAAACAGAAACCACACGGAGACCAGTGGTACTCTCAATCCTGGCTGCATTCTAGCATCACCCACCTGGGATATTTTTGTAAAAGTATCAATGCCAGGCAGGGCCACTGTGCAAACCAAATCCGAATATCAGGCTCCATACGTTAGATGAGTACATCTACCTACAATTTTATAGCTGAGAGTGACTAGAAAAAGTTTCCTGGTCTAAAGTGAAAAATGACTTATGGCAGAGTGAGATTCCTATCAGCCCAAACCAACTCCTGTAGCTGGGTGGTAAGGGAATTAACTGAAATTTAATTCTCCAAGATTTAGGCCAGAACATCATTTTTCATTCTATGGATGAAAGGTTCTATTGTTTGGTGAGCCAAGGTTTTTAGAACCTGTGACATACCATTAGAAATGTAATTCCATTCAGTAGCTCAAAGCCGGTTTGATTGTTCTAAGACTGACTTTAATTGGTTAAGAAAGAATTCTCCTGAACTAAATGAATATGCTCCATCTGCAAAATCTTCCCCTCTTTTCTGAATGTCCTGGTCGTCTCCATTGATTTAAGTTTAGCTCAATATTTATGCAACTGTAAACCATTATCTGCCATGATGACATTTACCCACTGTCTCACTCTGCAATTCTTTTTGTGATTAACCAATGATTCGTAAAGGGTGGATGGTGGCCCCTTTTTCAGCATGGAGGACCCTCCAGACAGATCTCAAACTGATATAAGTTGTTTATTTGTCCTTCACTGAAAAATTATGCAAAAAAGTTAAACAAACTTTTATGTTTAACCAATGTAAGGGAGTTATTAAAGCCTACAAAAATGTGTCACCCATAAACTAAAATGGGTTCATTATGAGAAAGACAAATATCACATGATCTCACTTATATGTGAACAAAATAAACTGATGAACAAAATAGGTCCAGAGGCATGGATGCATGGAATAGACTGACATCTCTCAGAGTGGAGGGGGAGGGGAGGATGGGAAGAGATTAACCAAAGAACATATATGCAAACCTGCATAGCCCATGGACACAGACAGTAGTGTGGAAAAGGCCTAGGGTGTGACGGGGGCGCTGGGTGCAGGGGTACAAAGGGAGGAAATGGGAGACATCTGTAATACTCTCAACAATAAATAAATTTTAAAAATTCGTATAATACTAAGAAATCTGATGTCCACATAAATCTAGACAACAGTCTATATTTATTCCTTCATTTATTAAGTGCCTACAATGTACCAGGTAGTATTCCAGCCGCACACAAAAAAACTCTTACAAGGCATGCACATGCAGACAGATGTTCAAAATTCCTGCAAATTGTGTGAAGGAGATTTTGTTTACATTATATCATCAGTTGTCTTGAGGTGGCTATGGATTTAAATTACTTTTTTTTTCAGTTCTTGATGCTAAATTACTGTTGGTTTAGCTTTTTCATTAGCAATTTGATTGGTTATTGATTAACCATATAGCAACTAGTGATAAATATTTGAACCAGCAGCTTTCCAATAATTAGGCATGTAGGCATGTGATCAAGTACCTCCTTTCATACCTATATTGCAGAAACAGATCTGTATACACCACCTCGTGCTAAAATTACTTGTAAACTGACTTCTCATTACATTCATTTACTAGTTCTTTTACACAGAAATTTGGAAATGGTTAAGGTAAAAGATGAGGGTGAATCGATCTTCTTGTTTCATCTAAAAATAGGACCTGGTCAGAAAAACGCAATCACCACTGGTCTGAACCACTCAGTGAGCTACTCGTTGCCCATTTTCTTTACCAGTCGCTTGGGCACTTAATCAACTTATGTCCAAAATTCACTGAGCTGTAATTGACTGTAGATAGGGGTCCTGTCTTATGACTCCAGAGTACTTGGCCCTATGCTGACAGTTGACGAATCTTTAATAAATATTTGATTGATTTATTTGCTACATGGCTAACACAGAATGAAATCTAATGCTTAAATCTAATGCTCAGTCATTTAAGGTAAGTCTATAGGGCTGAACACATTTCATTTTTTCCTTGATGTTTGTAAATTTGTTAAGATATTTAGTTACTTTTAATTAATGTTTTAATAAATTGGGTAGAATTTTGACTCTGATGAAATACAACATATAATAGATAAAAATAAATCAAGAAATGTCAAATCTTTAAAGATTCCTGATGCCCATATAGTTCCCTCACTTTCACACTAGGAATTATGAGTTGTTAATGTCTGTGTGGTCTTTAAGAAATAAAGCTGCTGAGAAAATTAGAATGTTAAAATCCAAAATTACATACAGCTCAGAATTAAGGGTTTTATAGACAAGTTGGAATCACTCAAAATATTTATTATTAATGTCATCTCATCCCATAACAAGATGAGTTGAGCTGATGTACAAAGGTGCCAAGGGATTAGATTATCAATACATCTTTAGAAAGCTATAACAAAATGTATTAAAATAAAAGAATAAAAGTTGCTTAATCCTAGTGTATTAAATCAA
>NW_006295054.1:2461534-2461954 GCF_000327345.1 Myotis davidii
TTTGCTGATAGAAAGCTAGTCTGATTTAGCTTATGGTTTAACAGTGAGGATTGTTCCATAAAATAGGACATATTCCATAAAATATGTAGCTCCAAGTTTCAATAAAATAGTACTTAAGACATATAAAGAAAATCATGCCAAAAATAAATCTTTTTGAAATATTTAAGCTTTATGGATAAAGAATTTTAGGTGTTAACTAAAAAGATGGCTGAGGATTATACAATATTTCAAAATTCTTTAGCAGTTATATGGTAAAAAAAAAATTGAAGGCAGTGCTCTATACTTTAATACATAAACACCTGATACTGTTTGGAATTTTCTTTCTAAATACAGCCTCAAACCATCACATAATTTTAAAGTCAAAAATAATTTTATAGTTTATTTAGATGGATCATTTCCTTTTCACAAAGACACTGAATC
>NW_006295054.1:2462323-2466213 GCF_000327345.1 Myotis davidii
AACAAAATGTATTAAAATAAAAGAATAAAAGTTGCTTAATCCTAGTGTATTAAATCAAATCAAGTCATACTCATCACATCAACATTTTTCCGCAAGGGAAACAATAATCTTTATTTAAATTATGAAATCAGGGATTTATGACAACATGACTTTTTAAAATTTTTGTTCTTTATCTTTAAAAAAATTAGAGTATAGTTAATGTACAATATATATAGTAATATATATATTGTACATTAACTATACAACATAATTATTTAACATCTATATACCTAACAAATTTATCACATGATTAAGTGCAATAACGATCTGGCACCATGCAAAGTTATTACAATATTATTGACTATATTCCCTATGCTTTACGTTATATTCCTGTGACTTATTTATTTTATAATTTGTTCTTCTTATTCCACTTCTTTTTTGCTCATCTCCCTATCCTTTCCCCTCTGGCAACCATCACTCATCTACAGTTTTGACTCAGGGCTATAGAAGAGTATAAAGGGAAGGTAAAAGGTGTATTGAAAAGTGGCAAATAAGAAGGATGACTGTGAACAGATAAAGTTTACAGACGTGACTTGTTGGCTCTGTGTTAACAGGCTGAAAATAAAGCTAGGTCATTTGGATTCCACTTTGATTCCCACTCACTGCTGCCTTATTTCTTTAAAGAAAATGAACTAACAAGCAAAATAGAGATAGATTCATTGATAGAGAGCAGGGTGACAGCTGTCAGGGGGTGGTGGGGGGTTGGGGAGGTGGAGGGATTGAGCAAAAGAGAAGAAAAGAAGAAGAGAAAGAGCTTATGGACATAGATAACAGTGGTGGTGATTGCTGGGGCAAGAAGGGTTGGGGGTAGGGAGAGGAGAGCCACAGAGGGATAACTGGTGATGGAAGGAGTCTTGACTTGGGTGGTGAACATATAACACAGTTTATAGATGATGTGTTATGGAAACTGTGCCACTGAAACCTGTATAATTTTGTTAACCAGTGTGACTCCAATTAATTCAATAAAAAAGAAAGAAAGAATGGGTGCAAATATTATAACTCGACTTTATATGCTGGAAAGATCAGAGTTTTTGAGGATGACTTTCTAGTTCACTCCCAATATTTCACTGACAAATTCTCCAAAAATATCTGACGATTTATTAAACCATCACCTACCTCGTATTACAAAACCAAAGGTATTGCCTTCTTTATGTAATGTGACCTCCACTGTTCGGAAAATAACACTCGATCCTTGGACAGCTGAATGTAGGAAAGAGACAGGCAAGCATAAGTTTAAGTCATAATAACATTTCTATATTATTTGATGTGGCATGTAATATTGCAGATTCCCGTTGCAAATAATTATTGCTTTGAGTATTAAAACAGCAATAATTTGTTTTCAAAGAAATGTTAGAAAAAATAACTGGAATAACATACAAATACCATAAAAGAGTCCATCTGCACACACAACTCATACAGATTCAAGTGGAATCAAAATCACAGGCACTTCTTTTTCTCTTATGCAGCCAATTTCTAGGTAGAGGGTAATATTCACATTGTTAAAACTCCATAGAACAAGAGAGACACTTTTCATATGATAAATATAATCGTTTTTCCTGTGTGAAAAGCAAAAACAATATGATTTGTGTAAAACTAATGAAACAAGTAATGTATTTATTTTTGCAGCTAGCAAAGGAAGGAAAAGTGATATTCTCAAATTGCTATTAAAAGATTAGGCTGATACAAATAGATTTTTTGACATGATGCAGAGCAATTAAACAAAAACATCAGCAACACAAATGAAACTTGGAGGGCAAAAGAAATCCTAAGTACATTCAAAATATTACTACTGACTAATAAAATAAAGATCCACTTAATTTTATTTGATATCATGTTTGCCTGTTTATTGCTCTCATTTCACAAAATGAAATTACATTTCCAAGTTGCAATCTCTAATTATATTACACACAGTATGAGATTATAAATTGTGTGGAGGTGTGGTCACTACACTATTCTCTAAGACTGCTTTAAAAAAACACTGGTGAATAATTCTGTTATATAGTACACTATTGGTGAATTAAAAACAAAAAAAATCCACAGATTAACATTTCATCATTAGGATATAAAAATGGTTTTACTCATGGAGACAGAAAAGTTTGCAAAGTATAGAATTTGATGGTCTTAGATCCTTGTATTAAATTTTACAATGATATCTAATTATCTAATGTTATTTTCATGATCAATGGCATTTTTACATTGTTACTAGATCTTGAAGGTTAGTGTATAAAACTATCAACAAGAAATATATAGACATGATTTAAGGCATTTAAAAATAATTCTTCTTGCCATTACAGAAATAGGAGATAGCTTTAATTAAGTATTAATTACAATTATTTTATTAGAAGTTCTGAATCCTCGAAGGAACGGACATGATTATGTAAAGCACTCAGCTAAATTCACAAACTGCACATATCTAGCTGGGACATAAAGTACAGTAAGAACTTGGATCTGCCGGAAAACATAAACCTACAGCTGACCAACTGTTTTTGTGCATTGCTGATTTAATTAAATGTCATATTCTTGCTCTCAGGGGAATTTCATTTTATCCTAATCAGCTAGGTCAGTATATACAACTAGCCGAAACCATTGAGATACAGATTTAATTCAATAAACAATTTGAGTTCAAACCAAATGTTATCTTATTTCTATGATCCACTTCAAAGAAACCGATGAAGCACATGAGGTTTTTGTTCTATTGGTAAGGGAGAAAAGGAAAAGATAAAGGGAGAAATAATTCATGAGCTTCTACTGTGTGCCAGGAATTCTGTGAAGTAGTTTGCAAATATTATTTCACTTAATCATTAAATCAACTTTCAATTATATACAACTAAATCTAATTCTGGGCCACCTGTCCTTGTTGGCTGGGTGTCTGCTGTGGAAGGCAAAGCACTGTAATTTTAATTTTGCTTGAGCTAAATCTAGCTGACCACCAAATCTTACAATCAGATCTAACGTTAATATAAAGACTTTTAGGATTATTTACAGCTTTAGGTTATCCACACTATTGACGTTCATTATTTACAAAGGTAAATGTGAATGTTGACTACATTTTAATATACTTAATGAAATAGATTTGGTCTTTATAATTTTTTTATTGATTTCAGAGAGAGGAATAGAGAAGGAAAGATAGAAACATCAGATCAGAGAGAATCATTGATCGGTTGTCTCCTGCATGCCCCCTACTGCAGATCGAGCTTGAAACCCAGGCATGTCACCTGCCTGGGAGGAAAGATAGAAACATCAGATGAGAGAGAATCATTGATCGGCTGTCTCCTGCATGCCCCCTACTGCAGATGGAGCTTGAAACCCAGGCATGTGACCTGACTGGGGCAGATCGAGCTTGAAACCCAGGCATGTCACCTGCCTGGGAATTGAACTGTGACCTCCTGGTTCATAGGTCGATGCTCAACCACCACTGAGCCACACTAGCCAGGCTGGTCTTCATAATTTTTATTTGTATGATTGGTTCTGGGTGACTACATTTTTATATTCAGAACCAAGATATTTTATATTGCCATGTGAATTTTACTCATTACATGTGTGTATGTGGACATAAACACCCAATTAAATGGTTTCCCCAAAGAATCATATCTGGTACATAGAAGGGCTAGGTAGAAACCAAATTCACAGTGAAGAAATACTTCTCCTTGGTATTTTAGTTGCACTGTTGTCCTTTGTTTCTATATGTACTACATGTGTATTCATATTAATTTACTGTGGTAAATTAGATTTTTCTAAAAAATATACTACTTCCCTGACTCCTCAACTCCTACCTAAACAGGGGAATCAGAGTTGTGTTCTTTCCCACCTCATTATGTTAGGCTTACCCATGTGACTTGCTTTGGCCAATG
>NW_006295054.1:2466355-2475933 GCF_000327345.1 Myotis davidii
TATCTTTCTCTCTTAGAATAAGAATTGAGAAGAAGGCTGTCACAGAGACATGCTTCAACACTTTTATTTGAATTAATGAAGAACTCCTGATAGAAAGCTAGTCTGATTTAGCGGATGGTTTAACAGTGAGGATTGCCTTTGCCAACCCTCTGCTGTATTTTCCATAAAATAGGACATATTCCATAAAATATGTAGCTCCAA
The DNA here is from genome assembly GCF_000327345.1 of Myotis davidii. Classification (NCBI taxonomy): domain Eukaryota; kingdom Metazoa; phylum Chordata; class Mammalia; order Chiroptera; family Vespertilionidae; genus Myotis; species Myotis davidii. The sequence continues at coordinate 2,466,557 of NW_006295054.1, forward strand.
GTTTCAATAAAATAGTACTTAAGACATATAAAGAAAATCATGCCAAAAAATAAATCTTTTTGAAATATTTAAGCTTTATGGATAAAGAATTTTAGATGTTAACTAAAAAGATGGATAAGGATTATATAATATTTCAAAATTCTTTAGCAGTTATATGGTAAAAAAAAAATTGAAGGCAGTGCTCTATACTTTAATACATAAACACCTGATACTGTTTGGAATTTTCTTTCTAAATACAGTCTCAAACCATCACACAATTTTAAAGTCTAAAAGAACTTTATAGTTTATGTAGATGGACCATTTCATTTTCATAAAGACACTGAATCTTGCCCTGGCCAGGTGGCTCAGTAGATTAGAGCATCATCCTTTACATCAAAAGGTTTCAGGTTCAATTACTGGTCAGGGAACATACTTAGGTTGCAGGTTCAATCCCCAGGCTAGGCATGTAAGGGAGAGAGCCAATCAATGATGGACGTTTCTCTCTCACTTCTCTTTCTTTCTCTCTTCCTCTATCTCTAAAAATCAATAAAAACATACGTTAAGAGTGTGAGCAGTGATTGGAAGTGTTTTTCCACTACCACTGCCACTGGAAGAGCTTTCTCTGGGAGCTGCTGCTCCTTCGGACAGAATCCCAGAATGATCCAGGTGCAAGAGATCTGAGACTGCTCCTGCCCACCACCACCACCACCACCACCACCACCAACAACAACAACAACAACAACACCAAGGTATTAATCCACTTTTGTGTAGTAAAAAGTATACTTGTAGAATGTTTTGTGCTTGTATTTTGTGCTATTCCAACGGGGAAGTTAAAACGCGGGATTTGGGGCGGCGGGGACAGGGTAAAAGAGAGGGATTGACCTTTGCCGTTTCCAAAGGGCGGCTGACTGCTTTGGCTCCGTGGACAGAGCATCGGCGTGCGGACCAGAGGGTCCCAGGTCCGATTCCAGTCAAGGGCATATACCTCGGCTGTGGGCATATCCCCAGTAGGAGGTGTTGCAGGAGGCAGCTGATGGAGGTTTCTCTATCTTTGAGGTTTCTAATTCTCTATCCCTCTTCCTTGCACACTGTAAAAAAAATCATTAGACATATATTTAAAAACAAAATGGCGGCTGCCAAGTCCCTGGAGCCAAAATGGCGGGAAGTATGCCAGGGTCCCCCACATCACGGGACAGTGCACCAACACTAAGTTAGAGATCCACCTCATGCGCCGCATCCACCTGCCAGATGGCGAGATCTTCCGCAACTTCAAAGGGCTCTCCCGTGCGGTCCAGGAGACTGGCAAGCAGGTGATCCGGGAGCCGCAGCAACTTTATAGTTTATGTAGATGGACCATTTCATTTTCATAAAGTCACTGAATCTTTCCCTGGCCAGGTGGCTCAGTAGATTAGAGCATCATCCTTTACATCAAAAGGTTTCAGGTTCAATTACTGGTCAGGGAACATACTTAGGTTGCAGGTTCAATCCCCAGGCTAGGCATGTAAGGGAGAGAGCCAATCAATGATCGACATTTCTCTCTCACCTCTCTCTCTTTCTCTCTTCCTCTATCTCTAAAAATCAATAAAAACATAGCCTCCAGAGAGGATAGACAAATTAAAAAGAAAGAAATGGAATCTTAGAAAAGGTAAGTAGTTTTCCCAAGATCAAAGTTCCATCTTTCATCTATCAGAACACCCGCACACAACACACACACACACACACACACACACACACACACACACACACCCTTCCACTTTTTTCTAGACTGGGTGGGACGGGGGTGGTTGGCTGAGGCGCAGATTGCTGTGATTAGTGAAAGAGTTAGCAAACTCTGGCCTCAGGCGATCTGCCTTCAGCAGCCAGTGCTCCCCAGGGGTCTCACTGGGCTTGCTCCTGCTTGGGCTGCCTGAGCACAGTGAAGGGGAGGCGTATTAATTCCTTCAACCTCACTGAACACAAAGATCTTATTAATTTATCCAGACATAATAGAAAATGACAGAGATAATCCTTGGAGAACAGACCTCTCCTATCTATCTACTCTAAAATTCACACTTTTGTGTTTAAAAATAATTTTCCCATTTCCCATCAGACTTATTGCATGCAGAAAGCAACCCCCATTGTTTCATTCCTGTTGCTGTTGCTGGCCTCAGTCCTCTCAGCCCGCCAGGCCTCTCTGTTTTTCTCCGTGGGCTCCAGCAACTCCAATCTGTGTGTAGTTCAAACCGTGCACTGGGCTGTGTTCTGACCTCCTTGCATTATGCTCTGCCTAGAAAGTTCCTCTTCCGACTGGACTTGCCAAATCTCCATAAACTTGGCAAATCTCCTCTACTGTCCCTAGCCCTGGAAAGCTATCCAGGAGTTCCTTTTAGGAAGAGATTGTGTTTTATTGATTTTCATATCCCCAGTGGAGGAAAAATGCTAAGTCAAAGAGCATTATCTCTAGATATCTGGCTTCTCTTAACTCCTTGGCATTGGTTTGAAGTAGCAATTTCAAAGCAAACAGACTCTTTTAAAGTTCAAGAAAACATAGTACTTTCAGTGTAATAATAATAAAAATGGCAATAATCACTAATGTACTATGGCTTATTGAATACCTGGTAATGATCTAAATACTTTACGAGATTATAGCCTTGAATTCTTAGAGAAAAATTTTACATCTATTATAGCCACTTTGTAGATAAGAAACCCAAGGCTCAGAGAGTTTAAATAGCATGTCCAAGGTCACAAAGCTAGAAAGGGGCAAAACTGACACTGAAGCAGTGACACAGTCCAAGCTCTCTACACTGGATTTCATTGCCTTCCCTTGCTGAAAATGAAAAAAATGTTGGCAAGAGTTTTGAACACAGACTTCTATTGATTTTGTTATAAAATCACTGTTAAATTTTTGGTGTTAGATTTTATATTAAGTACAAGAACGGGTGATTGGTGATGTATACTCACTCCCCGAGTGCTGTCATCTGTTCCCAAAGCTACAACCACCACCTATATTCCCACTAACCTTAAATTTACATTTCCAGCCCAGATCTTTCTCCCAAACTCCAAGCCAGACCTCCAGCTCTTGACATTTCTTCTTTGCATGTCAAATAGGCACCTCAACTGCAGCATTTTAAGCAATGAACTTCTGGTCTTTCCCTCGCAAATCAGCTCTGCCCACCTTAGCCACCTCATTCATGGCAACTCCATCCTCCGGTTGCTCAGGCTCAATGTCTGGGATGGCCCTTGACCCCTCTATTTCTGCGTAACCCACGTCAAATCTGTCAGAAGATCCTGTTGGCTCTGCCTTATAATCAATCCAGAATGTGATAGGCCCTGGCCGATGTGGCTCAGCTGGCTGAGTGTCAGACCCTGCACCAAAAGGTGACTGGTTCAATTCCCGGTCAGGGCCCAGGCCCAGGTTGTGGGTTCGGACCCCTGTTGGGTTCATGAAGGAGGCAGCCGACTGATGTTTTGCTCTCATGTTGATGTTTCTCTTAACCCTCTCCCTTCCTTTATCTCTAAAAATCAATAAAAACATAAAAAAAGGAATGTGATGGTGTTTTTCCACCACTACCTCTCACCTGGATCACTGTAATAGCCCCCCAATCGGTGACTTAGCTTCTACCTTTGCCATGGCAGTCTATTCTCACACAGCGGCCAGAGGGAGCCTTCGGAAATATAAACCAGGTCATGTCACTCCTCTGCCCCTACATCATTCCGAGCAAAATTTAAGGTCTGTCCAATGGTCTACAATAGTACCTCATCCTTTATATTCTGACCTCCTCTCCTACTTCTCTTCATGCTCACTCTGCTATAGCCACACTGCCCTTCCTAATGTTTCTAGAACAACTTCAGATATAATCCTGCTGTTGGATCTTAGCACTGGCTGTTCCATCTTTCAGCAATTCTCTTCCCCCTGAAATCCACACAGCCAACTTTCTCACCTCCTTCAGTCACTGACTAATGTCAGTTTCCCAGAGAAACTGTTCATAACTATTCTATTTAATTGCAATCCTACGCCAGCACTCCGACCCCTCTCCTTGCTCTTTCTTTTTCCCACGGCATTCTAGCTATATAATTAACTTATTTATTGTGGTTTTATCTTGTTGTCTGTCTTCCCATTAGAATGTAAACTCCACCAATGTACATAGTGGTGGCTAGAACTTAATAAATGATCAATAAATTATTGCTGAACAAATACATTGTAATTGAGTATTAATATTCAGTCTAAGTTCTCACCAGGACAGAAAAGCAAAGAATTTTCTCAGGATAGCATCCCTGTTAATAGCTTAATAGTAGGAGAGGTGGTTGTAGAATAGCACAGCTTAAAGGCAGGGCAACAGTAATACATTAGCGTATTACTGAGGTATACAGCATAAGGTATACCTCACACTGAAGAAGCATATGGACTTTGGAGTCAGGGAGCCTGAGTTCAGATGCTGACTTTGCTGCTTACTCATTTGGGAAAGATATTAACTTAAGCCTCTGTAGAATGAGAATAATAATGTTAATAATGCCTATCATGAGTGTTGATTAATTTGTGTATTTATTATTTACCAAAAAATGTTTATTGTTCTAAGTTAGTGGTCGGCAAACTGCAGCTCGGCAAACCGCTCACGAGCCACATGCAGCTCTTTGGCCCCTTGAGTGTGGCTCTTCCACAAAATACCGGCTCTTACACAAAATACCGACTTCTGCGCATGGGCCACAAAGTTTCAATCGGATTGTACGTGCGTGCCCACATGTGGTATTTTGTTCACAGATCACCTTAATAGAATATTCACAGACCGCCTTAATAGAAAGCAAGTTCTACATAATTTCATTGATATCTACATTCTTTTAAATTCTTCCTGAACAGGTTACAAGCTTATCAATTCAAATAATTACTATTATTTTTAATCCTCACCTGAGGATACTTTTTCCATTGATTTTTAGAGATAGTGGAAATGAGAGGGAGAGACAGAGAGAAACACCGATGTGAGAGACACACATCAATTGGTTGCCTCCTGCATGCCCCCCACCAGGGCGCTAGGAGCCTGCAACCGAGATATGTGCCCTTGACTGGAATCGAACCCGGGACCCATCAGTCCCAAGGCCACTCTATCCACTGAGCCAAACCAACTAGGGCTCAAATAATTTTTAAATATCAAGAAACTATGCTCTGCCATCCCAGTGATGAGACAATGATGGCAAAAAGGAAGAAAATAAGAAACAACCTTTTAGGCAAAAACATGGTACGGCCGTTCTGCCTTGGGTGACAATTACTTACAGACTGGCGGCAGCTCATACTCGACTTCAAGAACCACTCTCTCCCCCACATTCTTCAGCAAACTGATGATCTCGTCATGGCGGAACTTGGCCAGGTTGATCCCATTCACGGCTTTGATGTAGTCACCCACATCCAGCTGGTCACTTCTGCAAAATAGGGGATGTCGCCTCAGTTGACCCATCCTCTCCACAGGCCTGTCCGACTGTATTTCCACATTCCCTTCATGATTATCATGCAAGGCCCACGGAGCAGCAGTCCCGGCCTCCTGGGCTATGGCTGGTCCTGGGAGTGGGAATACAGCCAGGTGGAAGCGAGAGTCCGCGGACCCCTCTTACGCATGCTGACTCTTAGCCTTTACAAGTCTTTCTCTGGATCTGTGGCTGTCTCTGATTTCCCCCCCAACCCTTTGCCTCTTCTATTTTTAGAGAGAATCATGAAACAAAATACAGAATATTTTTTTTTTAGTTACTCTGGCCATAAAGGATTGGCTATCTAGGGAGGGCGGGCGGGGGGTCAGGGGGTAGATTATCCAGATCCTGGACACACCAGGATTTTTCCTTTCTTCACATTCTTCCCCATTTTTGCCACCTGTCTTTTGGACATGTCACAGCTTTCAATATCTTCGTTGGGAATTTCCTAAGGAAAGCATCAGCTTGTTTTGCTATTTATTGCTTACAACGTGAGTGACAAAGAAGAGTATTGGTGAAGGAGAAATTATAAGAAAAATACTAGGTTTCGGTAACATTCTTGTTTCTCTTCACCACCATAATAGAACCCTGGCTGCTTGTGGGCTTTTAGTCGAACTCTACTTGTAAGCCAAGAGCAAACAGCGAGACGAATGATAGGACTTAAAATTAGGGCCTTCAATAATACTTTCTCCCCAAATAGAAATACCTAATTCATTTATTTTATGTAAGTTCAGCTCCAATCATTCCTTTTTCAGTGAGCCTCCCTAATCCACTGCAGCCTGCCGGACATGCTGCCACGGTTACCTCGGGTTTACTGACACTCACTGGGCAACGTAACCGCCGACTGCTTTGTGACAACTCCTGTTGTCGCTTTTCACGGTTATTATTATTGAACTTTTGCAATGTTATTATTATTGAACTTTTCATGTTTTCTATTCCATATCTCCTCTAATAGATTATAAGTCCCCTCAGGGCAGAGACCTTATTCTAAATTAGTTTGGTTTACTACCTATAAAATGTAGGTGCCTTAAACAGTGAATGTCTGGTGATTGATAATAATACAACCAGCACAGCACTACTAGTAACTACAGCATCAATACAACTGCCAATGGCATTCCCCCCGACCTGCCCTACCGTGCTCACGTGAAGCTCTGGAGACATACACAGCCCGAGCATCACGGACTGGCCATGACTGTTACAAAAAGGGAGGCTGTAGGTGTGGAAAGACGTCTCTTAAAAGCCTGAAGAAAGGAAATCAGGATGTTTGTGTGGACACCGGCCTGTTTTACAAACAGTACCTCGGGTCACGGAGCAATCAATTGGACTAAGCTTATAAATTAATTGTACACACAGGTTCACCAACTGCAGTAATCACTATTTCAAATGACTCTTTATAAAGCAAGCACTCTAAACCCTAATTGGCGATTGTGTGGACAAAAGCACTGGTGTCCAGGATTTAAGGTACATGAACCTCACTTTGAACGGGACCTGACCATCCCATCCCCTCTTCCGGAGGCGGATTTTTGAATCTGTCTACAAAGCAAGCCCACTCCTGCCCGGCATCCAGGACAGACTGCCTTTGGCAATAACTTGCACAATTTGCAGCTCACCGGAACAAGCACAAAATGAGACCTCCTTGCCTAAGCCTGCTGTCCTTTTGAAGATCACCTCTGTGTCTGATGAGAAGAGAGATCCCACAAGTAGAAAAGTGGAGAAGATGCCAGACCCACAAAACTGTCCCACAGAAGCTCAGAGTCGGGCCTGGCCCTGCCCTCTCTGGATCATCTGTTCCCCAGGTACATAATCGAAGGGTCTCATCCCCATCGCAGGCCATCTGTGTTCCGTGGCACATTTGGGGACTGCAGCCATACAGGGGTTTTAACATTAAAATCTCACGAGGGCCTGGCTGCTCCTGAGATGACCTCCCGGGTGACTCGGGCACAGGCAAAAAAAGCCACACTCTGAACCACGCCCCGCCGCCCTTCCGCTGTCATTCATTAACCGGTGACCTTCTCTGGGGGAGCTTTAGTGTTTGAGTTAATTTCACCCCATGTCCCTTTGCCCACACTTCCCCGGGATGAGGTTACCTGGCTGCAATGCCTCCTTGCCGCAGGTTAGAGACTCTCGGCTTGCCGTCCTTATCCACTCCGCCCGACACGGTCAGTCCCAGGGTGGTGCCTTCCTTCTTCATCAGCTCCACGAAGGTGGAGCCCTTGAATTCCTCTGTTGAAAAAGAAAAGCATTTGCCTTATGAAATGAGATTAGAAACACACGGTGTTTTGTGTGTGAGGAACGGACGCCTCGCCAGGAACTCTTTCCACGTTTTCTTTTATGTGCAAAGACCTGTGGCCTCTTTTCATTGCAATTTGCAGAGTGCCTCATAAAGATTGCATGCAGATATTCCATTGTTATTAAAATGGGTACCAGTGGGACAGTTCACTCTAGGTTCACAATAAATAGTCCGATACGGCTTATGTACAAATCATATGCTGTGCCCTTTGCTTTCTGCCATTCTCAAGTGGCTTTCTCTGGTTTCTCTCCTTGTAACTCTAAAGGGAAATGAGAGCTGTGAAAGAAGGGGTTAGGCCAGTGGTCGGCAAACTGCGGCTCACGAGCCACATGTGGCTCTTTGGCCTCTTGAGTGTGGCCATGAAGTTTCAATCACACTGTACATGCGCGCCTGCACGTGGTATTTTGTGGAAGAGCCACACTCAAGGGGCCGCAGTTTGCAGACCACTGGGGTAGGCCATTTAAAAATAATGATGCAGAGAGAAATCAAGATGGCGGCATAGGTAAACACCAGAGCTTGCTGCCTCAAACAACCACTTCAAAAATACAACTGAAAGATGGAACAGACATCATCCAGAACCACAGGAAGGCTGGCAGAGTGGAAATTCTACAACTAGAAAGAAAGAGAAAAGCATACTGAGACTCAGAGGAGGCGCAATGCAGAAGTAAAATACTAAGGTGCGGAGGTGCATGCAGAGCGGGCTGGCGACTGAGGGCGCAGTTGTCGTTTTTAATCAGGAGGGAGTCTCAGGCTCTGAGCTCCAGTTCCGGGCTAGTCTCTGGGGACTCAGACTCACACGGGGCAAGCAGGACTGTCTGGCATCGGTCAGAACTCAAGGGCAGCTTTCTCTCAGAGGGGCTTGCAGCGATTACCAGGACATTGAGAAGCGGAGCCTCTGAGAGCAGCCATAACTGCTAGCCCCACCCTGTTGATCCCGTGGAACCCGCTCCGCCCAAGCCTGGCAGGGAGGCTTTTGCTGGATAGCCTAAGGCAGGAGCTAGATTAACACCTCCCTAGAGATCCAGGAGCCAATGTACCAGAGGTCAGAGTGGGACCATCCAGTTTGCAGCTCCAAGCTCTGTTGATCCCGTGGAACCTGCCCCGCCTGAGCCCTGTAGGGAGGCTTTTGCTGGATAGCCTAAGTCAGGGGCTAGATTAACACCTCCCCAGAGATCCAGGAGCCAATGTACCCAGAGGTCAGAGTGGGACCATCCAGTTTGTAGCTCCCTGGAATCATAAAGGACACACTCAGGGGCATACTCAGTCAGCACCAAAGCCCCATTGAAGCAAGTCTTTCCCCAAAGGGGTGTCTCCAGTACAGAAGTTCTCCCACTACAGACACAGCTGATTCTCACAGCCAATTGGCCTGGAGGTCAATTCCTCCCAGTGATAACTACAACAATCAAGGCTTAACTACAACAAGACTGTGCACAAAGCCCACAAGGGGGTGCACCAAGAATGTCCACCTCAAGTAACTGGGGAGGCTGAGCCACTGGATCCTATAGGACACCTAGCACACAAAACCACTCTACCAACACAGGGAAGCATAAAAAATGCGGAGTCAAAGAAACAGATCACAAATGACAGAAATGGAAGAAAGCAAATGACTGGATATAGAGTTCAAAACCATGTTTATAAGGTTTTTAAAGAATTATCTGGAAATCGCCGATAAATT
>NW_006295054.1:2476072-2482746 GCF_000327345.1 Myotis davidii
TGCCAAGAACCTACAACCAAGATTACTTTATCCAGCAAAGCTATCATTCAGAAGTGAAGGTCAGATAAAGAGCTTCACAGATAAGGAAAAGCTAAAGGAGTTCATCACCACCAAACCAGGATTATATGAAATGCTGAAAGGTATCCTATAAGAAGAGGAAGAGGAAGAAAAAGGTAAAGATACAAATTATGAACAACAAATACACATCTATCAACAAGTGAATCTAAAAATCAAGTGAATAAATAATCTGATGAACAGAATGTACTGGTGATTATAATAGAATCAGGGACATAGAAAGGGAATGGACTGACTATTCTTGTGGGGGAAAGGGGTGTGGGAGATGCGGGAAGAGACTAGACAAAAGTCGTGCACCTATGGATGAGGACAGTGGGTGGGGAGTGAGGGAGGAGGGTAAGGTGGGAACTGGGTGGAGGGGAGTTATGGGGGAAAAAGAGGAACAAATGTAATAATCTGAACAATAAAGATTTAACTAATCAAAAAAAAGTAAAAATAATGATGCAGATGCATACAGTATAGCCACAGAGTCCAAGTTCATGTTATATTTCAGCGAAGATGAGGACTCAAGCAATATAAAAGAGCTTTCTACCTGTTTGAGCTTTACTTTTTTTTTTTCCTTCCTGTCGTTCAGAAAACAAAGTACAATGGCCTCATGTAGCAACTCATCACTTCTTACAGAGTATGTCACGATATGGTAAAGCAGGTTTGGCCCTCAGAAACCTGGGTAATTGCTGCAAAGTCCTCATTCTCTACACATAAAAATGTAAAATCTTACAGATCCTATGGGGATAATGTCTTTACGCTAAGAGAGAACCCAAATCTTTTGGTTTTAGCCACAACCGAAGGTAAGAAAACTTGAAGACTACCCTTCCTTTCTGAAAGAAAAATGAGTAGAGTCAGCATGCAGGATTAAGTCCAGAGGCTAATTATGATAAACATTGCTTTAAAATTCTCTGTGATGTTATGCCTGCATGCACACTTTGGGTAGGGATGGGGAAAATGGACAGTTTTCCAAATCTTTCTGAACCAGGTTATGAATTTCAGGGGTTATGAACTTCTGGGACATCAAAGGCATTACTTCAAATGCAAGAACAGACTTTCTTTGTCAAAATCCGAAACCCAAAAATATTATTTGCACACCTCTGCCCCTTTCTTAATTACATAACAGAGGTAATTGTTTTAAAAATGTAAATGAATCTTTATCATAAAGGTTTTTAAATTGTTGTTGCTGATATACTATCCCACCTACAGGTGAAAAAAATCAACTCATGTTGGGGAAGGAAATAATCTCTCATCTGTTAAGAAAAACAGAGTACCATGGGAAAGCAGGCAAGTGGGGGGCAGGGACAGGGCACGACTTCCTCTGTGACACCTAGAACGTCATTCCAGACAGGGCTTTTGAGATTGCTAGGTCCTGTGACCTTGGCACCCAGCGCACTTCTTCTTCATGGGCGATTCATGACAGTGCATACATGAGCTGTTGCTGCCCGTTAGAGTAGAAGCCAAGGAAGAGTTTATGGGTATGAGTGATGTCAGCTTCATTAACTACATTTTATGTGAGATCACACAATGGCTGAAATTCAGGAATCAAAATTCTTGTCAAGTATACAAAAAGTACAGAGCCTTTTAAATCATTTAGCAGAAGCACTTGTAACAAAAGTCCACCACTGTGTACATTTCCCCTTAAAATGCAATAAAACAACCCCTACACACCAATAAAAACAGACACAGGCCCAACTGATATTTGCAGAGATCAGTTAAACAAACAACTCCCCTTCCAAATCCCTCCTGGCAGAAAGCCAGGTATAAACTACTTTAAAAAAATAAAGTGAATAATTAAAATAATTTAACAATAATAAATTAAAGTACATAACCGATGATGGCTATCCACACTACAGGGATGCAATAAGCTCAATAATTTTTCCCAACAAAAGAATTCTCTGCATGTTCTTTAAACATGTAGAACAACCCTGTACATTTAAACATTTGATTATAGATTTTAACTTGAAGAGTTGGAAGCTTAGTTTTTTAAGGGTCCATCTTAAAGGTCAGTCAGCAGTGCACAAAGAAGCAACTATGAAATAGTACTACCTGGCAAGAGAGGAGTCAGTTTCAATTCACAAGACTTTATTCCTATTCAGGTTTTCAAGAATGAGCTTCCTGCATGAATGAGATGCTCACACTAAGGCGCAGTGTCCTGGGGTGTGGACCATACAGTTTTCTTCACAAGGAACCCAGGTCCTTCCAAGGCTTCTGGCTGAACCCTGAAAATCTAGAAGAGCTCAATTTCTGTAGTTTAATTTGGTCTCTGTTACAATACAAATCCATCTGGGCTCCTTTTTTTTTTTGGTTAATCCTCACCTGAAGATATTTTTTGCATTGATTTTTAGAGAGAGTGGAAGAGAGGGAGAAAGACAGAGAGGAACATCCATGTGACAGAGACACATTGATTGGTTGCCTCCTGCTCCCTGACCAGGGCCAGGGATAGAGCCCGAAACTGAGGTACATGCTTTTGATCAGAATCGAACCAGGGACCCTTCAGTCCGCAGGCCGACGCTCCAACCAGTGAGGGGTGAGCTACTTTTTAAATTAGTCAGAGTCAACTACCTTCTTGTTTAAAAATATTTCAAATCTTTTCCCCAGGGCTAATTTTAATACCATAAAAGACAGAACATATTCATGCCCTAGTTAATTGAGCAATTTGTGCATTCATTGATTCAAGCATTTACTGAGTGCCTACCGTGAGCCAGACAATAAAACGGAAAGATGGAAAAAGTCTGAGGTGCTTATAGCCTAATTACAGAGGCAAAGGTTTCAGGAACCGACCGGCATGCCACAGTGTAGGTTGTGGGGGAAGGGAGCGTGGAGGAGTCAGTCCTGCCAACAATGTAAACTGAAGGCTTGCTGTTCCAAATGCAATATTTGTGTCACATTTTGTCTTCTGTCTAATCTGTCTGTACTTATCGATCAGGATTAGCTAAGTGGAACAGACCAAAGGCAGAATCTAAATTAGGCAAAACTCAGGAGGAAAGATAGAATATTGCTGCAAGAAAATGTGCTGGATCACAAGAATGTTAACTGCCAATAAGTATCTCTAGTCCCTGAAGGAGTGACTACATATTTCATGGGAATGTCTGAAGGGGTAGGAGAAAAGAAGCAGTCTGGAGAGGGAGGAACATGCTTCTGGAGTTTGCTGTGAGCTATCTTGCACTCTCCACTAGATTAATCAATCATTTCATGTCTTTCTTGGTGTTTAATGTTTGCATAATGATCTAATGGCAAAGAGAAATGAAGACAGATGCATTCATTCGCATGAGTTCACTTACATATCAAGGCTTACTAAATCAAGCTCTGCAGTGAAACAAATCAGAAAATTTAGTAACATAGGTGGTAACAAAATTAATATACAAAAAATCATAACCCTTACATAAACAAACAACAGCCTATTAGAAGTTATCATTGAAGAAAAAAAACATTTACAATAGCCAAAAAATTAAATCTCTAAGAAAAAATTTAATGAAAAATGTGAAGGAAAAATTTAAAACACTTCTGAGGGATATAAGATCAGAACAAATGGAGGAAAGGCATCCATTCCTTCATTCAACAAAAACTCAGCACCTACTATGTGCCAGGCACTGTTCTAGGTTTGGAGACCAGCACTGTACAAAACAGAGAAAAATCCTCCCATCTAGAAACTAATATTCCAGTGGATGGCATAACCCAATACCACCAATTGGCCAATTCTCCCTAAGTTAATCCATAAAGCTCACAATATCAATAAAAATGCTAATAGGATTTGGAGGGGGCACAAGATATACTTTGTGTTAGTGCAAAAATGGAACATGCATCATTGCAAAAATTCTGTGAAGAATTGTGTTCCCACAGTACAGCAGCTTGCTGTGAAAGAAAAAGACAGCCTGCCCATGAGGCCTACCTGAATGAGGTAATGGAATTATGACTGAACTACAATTGTACCTCCCTCGATAGCATTTATAAAAAAAAGCCAGACATCCCAGAAGCAAGGGCCTGGAGTGGGAAGGCTGGCAAAATCTCTGTGTCTGCCCCCAAACGTTGGTCAGAGTCTGGAACTATTTGGACATACAAAAAAATAATAATTCTGAAAGAAAAGCAGAGACGTATCATAGGCCTAGTGCATTCAAAACCCATATCAGGCCATTTCAGTGTTTTGTAATACTGTTCTACAGGGACTAAAGGTGTAGCATAACCATCACATTTTGTTCTGTTTCAGAAACTCTCAGCATCTGAAATTTCTTACCTCATTTCCTATTTAAAAAGTATAATTAGGCTTAATTATAATTATAGAAAAAGGGAGTTACTACTACTTTTGAAGTTCCCTAAAATTCAGGGGTAAATGAACAAGGGATTAGGAAGGGAACAATTGTAAAAACAGTTGCTGAAAGTGGGAGACAGGTAAAAAGTGATGATACAACAAAGAGTGTGAAGGGCTATGGCAGTGAATACATAAAGGCCTATTACCCTGCCTACAGGGAGGGTCCCTCATCAGACAGGGGCTCGGGGGACCTGACAGTGTGCTCTGGACAGTTCCTTGGAGGAGGTATCCATGAGCTGTCTTGAAACAGCCTCAGCTCAGCAAATGCAGGGAGGGAAGGTGCTAAAGGCAGAGGAACAGCACAGGCTACTACAAGGATTCTGCCCAGCGCAAGTCCATGTCTGACATTAGGGGAAAAGCATTCCGTGTGCCATCATTCAATGTTTGGTCAGCGGTTGGATTTATCAAGTTGAGGAAGTTCCCCTCTATTCCTATTTTTCTGAAAGATTTTTTTTTATCATGAATGAATTTGAATTTTGTCAACATTTTTTGCATTGATTGATATGATCATGTGATTTTTCTTCTTTAGTGTGATAATGTAGTGGATTACATTGATTAATTTTCTAATATTAAACCAATCTTGCATTTCTAAAGAATTGCCATTTGCTCATGGTATATAATTCTTTTTATATATTACTGAATTCTATTTGCTAATATTTTGTTAAGGATTTTTTTTTGCATCTGTATTCATGAGGGATATAATGTGTAGTTTTCTTTTTGTACTATCTTTGGTATTGGTATCAGGCTAATAATACTAGCTTCATAAAATGAATTAGGAAATACATTTCTTCCTCTACTATTTTTTGGAAGAGATTATACAGAATTGATGTTTATTCTTTTTAAACATTTGGTGTAATTTCTCAGTGAAGCATTTGGGTTTGGACATTTTTCCTCCCCTCTTCTCCTCCTCCTCCCCCTCCTCCTCCTCCTCCATTTACTCCTCATTTTGAGTTTTAAGATTTGCAATTGAAAAAAAATTCGTGAATAGTTACAGGGCTATTCAATATCCAGTTCACACTGGGTAAGTTGTGGTAGTTTGTGCTCTTCAAGGAACTGGACCTTGTTATATTTTTAAAGTGCCCCATGTGATCCTAACATGTAGTCAAGATTGAGAGCCACTGACTTAGGGTTTGGTGCATAAAGAAAGAAGGGTGGAAGAGAGACTGGGAGGCAAATAAATGCTCAGATTTGAGTTTAGAAAAGTTTAGCCTATTATTAGTGTAGAGCAATTTATTTGGTAATGATGACATGAAGTGTTGGGAAGAAAGGCATTAGATTTGGGGCAAGGAGATTCATTTAAAGACCACTGCAGTTAGGCTAGGTTGTGTCAACAAATCCAAAAATGAATAATGGCTGAATGACAACAGAAGTTTATTCTGTTCATACACAAGTCTAAGGTGGGTGCTCCTGATCAGCAGCCAGTTCATCTCCACATAGAGGTTCAGGGATCTAGACTCTTGCACTTGTGATTCTGTTTTATCCCTGTTTTATTCTGGTTTCCAAACTGTGCACTAGGGTGAACTCACAGGACCACCAGGAACAATTTTAAATTTCTGAAGGAAATACAGTCCTACTTGGTATCTGTTGGACACAACACCACTGATTAGCTGGAGAGAGCATTTTTTCCAACCCTGTCTTTCTAAAGCTGGGTTTTTGGTGGCTGCTATGGAAAAAAAAAAAGTCAAAATCAATGTGGAACAGGAAATGAGATTGTAATATTTAATTTTATTTGAAGGTTTGAGAAGTTGTGCAATGCCCAACCATCACACACACACCATTACTAAATAGTTGTGGTTGTTTTGATTTATATGTATTTTTTAAATGGTTACTAAGTGGTTAGGATATAATTATGTACTATGCTGCTTGGGTCTAAGTACTCAATGAATGGAACTGCTGATGTTTTATTTGACCTAGAGGTACTGTGAAAGACCACTGACATGCCAAGACCTCTGTGAACTAAGGAAGTTTGGAGACTTCTGCCCTAGGACTTTACTCTGTCTGCATTCACCAGGTGGAAGGAGAAAGACAGCTCTCTTAAACCCACCACTGGCTTCCTCCTGTTTACATCCCAAAGGCAAGAACTTGTTGCCTGGCCACACCTAACTGCAAGGGAGGCTAAGACTTAGACTGTAGATGCCAAGGCAGTAGGATAAGGTGGATGTGTGTGTGTGTGTGTTGGGGGGGGTGGGGGATGGGCAGGTAGACAACTCACCAGAGACTGAAATCCACCAGTAGCGATGTGGAGGGCATGAAGTCAGGTATTGAGGAAGAACTACCCTGAGTTCGAGACAAATTAGTGTATGTG
>NW_006295054.1:2482861-2484498 GCF_000327345.1 Myotis davidii
GCGGAATTGTGAGAGACAAGAGGACCTGAAGTTTTCTGACTTGTTTGTTTGACATCTGTCACTAAGAAAGGGAATCTGAACAAGGAAAGTTTGTGCTGTTGTGACTGATTGGAGGAGGGCAGTTACGTGATACAATATCACCGAGAGAGAAACTAAATGAGATTTAAGTGCCACGGAACACCCCAGTCTTAGGATAGTTTTTGTCACACCCCAAACAAAGTGAGGGGTCTGTGAGATCCTCACCCCATAGCTGTAACGTAAAGAGAGAAAATGCATGTTAAAAGCAACCACCACAGCTGCGTTCAGCAGAACAGGCGTTGGTGAGGCTCTTTACGTCTTGAAGTTTCATGAAAAACATAGACTGTTAAGAATATCATAAACAGTGAAATAGAAATACTGTTGTGAAAAACTCTACAGATTTTCACAGATTTCCAAATGCCAGTGATAGAGATAACGCTTTCCTCCCTTCTGTGTCTCCAGTGCCTAGAATGGTGCCTGGCACACACGCAGGTGCCCTGTGGTAATTGCTGATGAATGAGGACATCAGTCCCACTGCAGGGAATTGTGACTGGGCGCTGGGCACCGGCTCCTGGCAAACAGAGTTATTGCTGAATGGTGCAGAAGGGAAATGATAAAGGAGCAGAATTTGAACAGGAGTAGACATATTTCCCTAAGCTTACTTGGCTGATTATGTTTTATCATTGCCTTAGTAAGGGGGATTGAGGCTTATCCCAGAATGCTTTAGCTATGTCTGGGTATTACCTTTGGAGAGAATATTACTGCCCACACTACAATTTTATCTGTAGATTGCTTTTAGTGATGCCACTAGAAAGTTTATCCCCCTCAGGAAATAAACAGATGCTTTTTCCAATACTCATTTCGAGTTCCTCCTTAGATGCCCTGGTTCAGCAAAACTGTGGGGATCAAAGCAGGATTTCTGAGATGAAGGGCTGCACTTGCGGTCTCAGCGCTTGCCACCTGCACAGCAGAGAAAGGGTTCCTGGCACTCCCCACCTTTACGTAGTGACAGGAGGGATCTGCCAGAATTTCTCTCATTCCCTGGGAAGCCGAGCATAAGTCAGCTTAGTGGCAGGGATGTACCACATATAAATATTACCTAGCACAAATCGTCACGTGAATAGCTATGATCTGTATTTATCTCACCCAGTGACAGGGAGGACTGGATTAATGTCCGTATGTTTCTTGGAGAAAGAGGATATACAAATATGCAGTAGAAAATATAAAAATCTGAGGCCCCTGAGAGCATGTGATATACAGATCAGGATTTAAAACAACAGAATAGAGATATGGACTCTCGGTGTACCTGATTTAGATATCTTATGTATCCTAAAGGACCGCCCCCCCCCCAAAAAAACACTACTTTTAAAATATGGTAATACTAGAATTCTTTCAGTCTCCCACTTCTCAAAAAACCAATGATTTAATTGTCAACATTTTCTTTTAAGCTTTCCAGTGTCACAATTTATTAACGAGTTATTTAATTTTGGGGGGATCTTAATTTTCTTATCTCTAAAATAGGCATAACAACCATACCCACCCTAGAGTATTGTGAAGATTAAGTGATAAGATTCCTGTAAGAAACTTATTGTAGTTTAGACACATAGTGAGTGTTATAT
>NW_006295054.1:2485905-2489753 GCF_000327345.1 Myotis davidii
CTGTGTGGCAGGGATGTACCACATATAAATATTACCTAGCACAAATCGTCACGTGAATAGCTATGATCTGTATTTATCTCACCCAGTGACAGGGAGGACTGGATTAATGTCCGTATGTTTCTTGGAGAAAGAGGATATACAAATATGCAGTAGAAAATATAAAAATCTGAGGCCCCTGAGAGCATGTGATATACAGATCAGGATTTAAAACAACAGAATAGAGATACGGACTCTCAGTGTAACTGATTTAGATATCTTATGTATCCTAAAGGACCGCCCCCCCCCCCAAAAAAAAAGAAAATCACTACTTTTAAAATACGGTAATACTAGAATTCTTTCAGTCTCCCACTTCTCAAAAAAGAAATGATTTAATTGTCAGCATTTTCTATTAAGCTTTCCAGTGTCACAATTTATTAACAAGTTATTTAATTTGGGGGGGGATCTTAATTTTCTTATCTCTAAAATAGAAAAAAACACTACTTTTAAAATATGGTAATACTAGAATTCTTTCAGTCTCCCACTTCTCAAAAAAGAAATGATTTAATTGTCAGCATTTTCTATTAAGCTTTCCAGTGTCACAATTTATTAACAAGTTATTTAATTTGGGGGGGGATCTTAATTTTCTTATCTCTAAAATAGGCATAACAACCATACCTACCCTAGAGTATTGTGAAGATTAAGTGATAAAATTCCTGTAAGAAACTTATTGTAGTCCTAGACACATAGTGAGTGTTATATGTTATCCATGGTGGTATTATTATTATTATTATTATTATTTGGATATTGGAAAATTCCAGGTATTCAGATTGCCGATATTTTACTTCATCTTGATATGAATAGAAGACAAAACAATTAGCAGTGATAGTTAATAATTTTTTAAAAAATAATAGATTCCTTGGGGAATCTAATGATCCATAGGCCTTCTCCCCAGAAAAAAATTGTATAAAGTTTTAGGGGAATTCATGGACACCCTGACGATCTTAAATCAGATCAGATTTGAGCAATGTGAAAATCAAAGACCATTTTCTCTTAGTCTGACATTACATAATCTGTGTGCATGTCAGGTAGGGATCATGGAGTAGCAAACAATGCCCAAACCTGTCAGTCACGTGTTCCTACAGAGTCATCTACTAATCAAAATGAAACCATAGTATCAGAAACAGGAAGAGACTCGCCTCGGCCACACTTCACTTTTTCCTGAGCAGGATGGCTGAGTGGTGGGCATTTATACCTGAAGCTCCATGAGGACCAGCACAAGGCCCTGGCAGGAGAACCAGTAATTGTACTTGTTTCCAGAGCCCCCAGCAATGTCCCTTTGGGCAAACTCTCCATCAGTGATTTTTTACTTGTATGTGGTTATAATAACATTTTCAAAGTTGTTGACAAGATTGAAAACTGGATTCTTCAAGTTAAACTTAAGCAATTGGCAGAGTGAATTCTGAAATTACGCCAATTTTTATTGTGCTTCTGGGAAGTTAACTGTATCCTTATAGCTACTTGTGGACCCTTTTGGTCCAAAAATACTTTGTGAGCATCTATAGACTCTGTACTAGAGCAAATTGCTGAGCAGATTAATGAGATACTGCTGTGGAGGGATTTTTGGGGATGTCTTTTTGATAGCCTTTTGGCCAGTATCTTATGTTGAATAACTATTGAAACATGAACAAGTAGAGCTGCTGTGCTGGGATTGGAATGAGCAGATGGCCTGGTCTGTGAGTCCAGCTGAACAGGGATGAGAGACATGTCTTGTCCAGCTGGTGGGTAAGAAAGGATCATTCCAGAAGTGAAGGACCTAAGACTGAGAGGTATTAGGTGGCAATGCTCTGGAAGCTAGTCAGAGCTAGTCACCAGTGAGTTAGGTGGCTTAGCTAGGTCCAGGTTAGGGGAGCTAAACATCACTTAGGACAGCGGTTCTCAACCTGTGGGTCGCGACCCTTTTGGGGGTCAAACGACCCTTTCACAGGGGTCGCCTAAGACCATCCTGCATATCAGATATTTGCATTACAATTCACAACAGTAGCAACATTACAGTTATGAAGTAGCAACGAAAATAATTTTATGGTTGGGTCAAACATGAAGAACTGTATTTAAAGGGCCAGAAGGTTGAGAACCACTGACTTTGCTTCTTCAAAGATAACTGCAAAGACCATGCTTGGGAGCCCACGCTGCCTGAAGAGGAAAGTGAGGGAGGATAAACGTCAACAAGAAGTCAGACCTCTTAAATAATCAAGGCAAAATGGGACTTAGAGCTATACTTGCTTGGCCTCCTCGTTCCATGGATATCTAAAGTTCCCAGAAGTCGCAGGGCTGTTGTGGCTCAGTGGTTGGGTGTCAACCTATGAACCAGAAGGTCTTGGTTGGATTCCTAGTCAGGGCACATACACGGATTTCAGGCTTGATCCCTAGGAGGGGGCGTGCAGGAGCAGCCAGTCAATGATTCTCTCTCATCATGGATGTGTCTATCTCTCTCTCCCTCTCCCTTCCTCTCTCTGAAATCAATAAAAGCATATTTTTTAAAAAGTACCCAGAGTCAAGCATGAACTAGACCAGTGGTTCTCAACCTTCTGGCCCTTTAAATACAGTTCCTCATGTTGTGACCCGACCATAAAATTATTTTCGTTGCTACTTCATAACTATAATGTTGCTACTGTTATGAATCGTAATGTAAATATCTGATATGCAGGATGGTCTTAGGCGACCACCAAAGGGGTCGCGACCCACAGTTTGAGAACCACTGAACTAGACAAACTGAATAGAGAAATTAAAATAAGTTAAGTCCTTGACACCTGTTTAAGATTATCCATCATTTTAAAAGTAGTTAACACTTTTAAAAATATCCTCATATCCATTATCTAATTCAACCTTCAGACCAATTCTGTGAAGAAGATATTACTCCTACTTCGTAGATTAAGGAACCAAGACTTAAAAATTTGCTAAGCGGAACTTTGTATGTGTTTTAAGTACATGGAATTACCTCCTCATATAACTGAATGTTATCGATTTTCAGAGTCATAAAGTAATTGCTCAACAGTGGGCACATGCATGTGTAGATGAAATACGACTGAGAAAAAGGCTGAAAAACAAGGCCAGCCTAAGGCAGCCTCCAAGGCCCTAGGGTAGTAGTGAATCAGTAAATCCCTCATCATTTTGTTACCAATATCAGAGGCACTTATTTGACTTTCTCTTATTTTATGAGACTTGATCCATTTCAAATAAAGAAAGAGATGGAAAACTAATAGAGCAGTCGCTGCAGATAACCAAGAGGCAAGGCATCCAGTGAGCCCTGTGGACTCTCCCTGGAGAACCACGCAGCCTGCTGTAGGGAGCTTGAGTTTTATTAGGACCTTACGGAGACCCTGCTGGGATTCGGAACTGCCCGTGTCAAAGACAGCTCCCAATCCTGCTCCAGCTTCCTCCACCCTCACCAGGTGGGAGCCTTCTCTTCTGGCCCCTCTCATGGTCAAGCTGTTTTCTTCTGCTCCACATGAGAAACAAGCATGTTCTTGTCTCTAGGGAACTAGCAGACAAACCAGAGTCATTATTTCCTCTCTGCTCAGTCCTTTGTATTGGTATCTCAATCACCATATATAGCATTGCCTTACCCAATTATCTTGTAGTCTCACTCTGAGGATGAAATGTGTTCCTTCTTCCCATCAATCCATCCATCCATCCACCCACCCACCCAGTCACCCATCCATTCGTCTGTCTGTTCATTTATTCATCGATCCATCCATCCACCCACCCAGTCACCTACCATTCACGCATAATGATCTGAGTGCCTGCTGTGTGCCCGGCCCTGTGTTTGGAGCTGGGGATATATCATGTTAGCCAAGAAAGACCAGGTCTTG
>NW_006295054.1:2508487-2508982 GCF_000327345.1 Myotis davidii
AGGGCTCTCAGCTGCTGCAGCTGCGAACCGGGATCGCCAAGGAACTGGCAAACCACCAGAAACAAGGAAGAAGCGAGGAAGATTCTTCCCCCCTAGAGCAGTGGTTCTCAACCTTCCTAATGCCGCGACCCTTTCATACAGTTCCTCATGTCATGTTGTGACCCGACCATAAAATTATTTTCGTTGCTACTTCATAACTATAATGTTGCTACTGTTATGAATCGTAATGTAAATATCTGATATGCAGGATGGTCTTAGGCCACCACCAAAGGGGTCGCAACCCACAGTTTGAGAACCACTGAACTAGACAAACTGAATAGAGAAATTAAAGTAAGTTAAGTCCTTGACACCTTTTTAAGATTATCCATCATTTTATTTTTATTTTTTTTTTTTTATTTTATTTTTTTTTTTTTTTTTTCTCTGTTTTTTTAGAGAGAGAGAGAGAGAGAGAGAGAGAGAGATTTGTTATTCCACCCATTAATGCATTCATTGGTT
>NW_006295054.1:2510048-2520240 GCF_000327345.1 Myotis davidii
CTTCCTCCCATTGAATATCTATTGATTATTTGCTAAATGCCAGGTACCCTGATATCCAGCAATAAACAAAACAGAATTAGTTCCTGCCCCCAAGTAATTTTTATTCTAGTAAAAAAAATAGATTTTAAGC
This sequence comes from Myotis davidii, assembly GCF_000327345.1. NCBI lineage: Eukaryota > Metazoa > Chordata > Mammalia > Chiroptera > Vespertilionidae > Myotis > Myotis davidii. The sequence continues at coordinate 2,510,179 of NW_006295054.1, forward strand.
TTTTAAAAATCATAGCCAATATAATTAGTGATGATTAGCAAGACAAAGGGTAAGGAATCTATCTGGGGCTAACTAAGGAACAACTGCTTTAAAAGTATTTGCAACTGCTTCATTATGTCCTGGAAAACCCAGCCGTACTGCCTTGGGCAAGTCACTAAACCCCCTCTGGGCATTAATCTCTGCACTGCAACGTAAGAGAATTGAACTAAATGGTGTTAAAATTACCATATTTCATTGACTTCAAGATGCTATCACCTGTAAGACACACTGTTATTTTATTTACCACTAAGAAATGCTGCCAATTAAGTTACAACATAATGCTTTCGTATTACTAAGTTGTTTTTCAGTTTTTCCTTACAAAATCACTCAAAGTTCATGCATGAAAGGGAACATGTAAGTTACATAAATGGGTTAAGGTAGCCAGCCCCACGTTCTTCACAGTCACGTTCTGACCCAGTGCACTGATGTCTGGATTTCCCACATGATGCTCTTCCCCACGTGAAGAACAGTGGAGAGGCAGGCTTCTCAGAGGATGCTCTGTCAGTGTCTCTTGGACTCTCTTCCAAGCTGCTGAGACCTGCTTGGCAAGTTTTGATGGTTGCGCCTCCTTGATCTTATGTGAAAGTGTCAACAGAATGTTTTAGACGACCCTTCCTCAGATGGTCCTTAAATGGTTTACTGTCTGTATCTTCCAGGGGTTCCACTGAGCCAATCACACCACCAGGAATTATAACCAAGTAAGGACACGCACAGGCAGTAATGATGACATCACGAACAACCATATGATGAATCCTGGTCCCACAGTTGTCAAAGTGTGTGTGTGTGTGTGTGTGTGGTATGTGTGTGTTGGGGGAGTGGGTCTTTGAATAAATGAAATGTAATATGTTCCTCCAAACTCCACTTTCAACTGAAGTGCTTAGGGTACCCAAGGAAGGTGGAGGGGGAAGGGCAAGCAGGCATATCTCTAAGTCCCTTGTCCCCCTTCAGCTAGTCTTGTCTGTTCTCTCTTCTGTTCCTCTATGTAAGATTTTGTTTGCAAATAGGTTTTTTACTGTGGAAAAGCAAGTGTGAACCCTGTCAGATGCCTCCCAGCTCTGGCATTTGGTAATTCTGAAATAATAATGAACAGGAGAAGCTACTGACTCTTAAAAGTCCAGGAATTTCACTGCCATAGGCATCTTCCAAAGCCCTGGGAGGGGCCCTAGCTATGTTCACATGGCCACATGGTTTTTAAAATTGGAAAAGTATTTTTTTTTGCTCTTAAAGAGCTGCCTCCCTCAAAGTTTACAAACTTCTGGTGCCACAAAACCTAGCCCCTCCTTTGACTGCGCCATTTCATACCTATGTAGTCCTTAATGCGCTACCTAGTAGAGTCACATACATTTTCTCATTTGATTCCCACAGAAACCCAGGATCTTAAACATGAAATATCTGAAGCTTTTCAAGGTTAGATGACTTACTTAAGGACACCATACCATGCAAATCATTTCGCTAGAACTTAAAACCAGGTGCTTTAACTCTAAGGCCAGTCTTCTTTCTCTTTTATTACTTTGTTTAACATGGTTGTCTTGGATCAAGAAGTTGCTAAACTGACTGTTATAAAAGGTTTTTATCCTAATTCTAATGAAAGGTTCTAACCCTATTCTTCTTTGACTTTTTTAATGTAAGTATGAAACATTAAAACGAATTGTGGTTCAAGTGCATTGTGAAAGTCACTTTCATACAACGGGTAAAAGAATATTTACTGGTTTGAATTGAGTCATCGATCTGCCAAACCCTCATTTGGAAGGCCACACCAGTTCCAGAAAATAACACCTTTGTGTTGGAATTCAGGAGAAATATGTCCTTCTGAAGATCTAAAGAAAAGGCTTACTCTTTTTTCTCTTGTTTAATCTTTGTTCAACCCAGTGATATATGCACACATAGGAACATATTTTTGTCATATCTGGAATCTGGATACATATTTCCTGGAAAAATATTACCCGTGTCTTTGGTTTCCATTGCAAACTCTCCTTTAACAGATTCATCATATGGCCTGAATACAATCTCCACCCTTGTTATCCAGCACGAACAGAGCAGAGGACAATTTCTTTTTAAAAGCACAACGCCCTACCAGTGCCTTTAAAATCTATTAAAGAAGATCTCACCAAGCCCATGAGAGCATTACAATAATTGCTTCTCTTACTCAGGTGAAAAAAAGGACATATCTGTCAACTAAAGAAGTGTAGAAGCAATTAGCACCTCAACACTCTACTGGGAGATTGCTTCAATTAAAGAAATAACAGGGATGCTTCATGCTTATTGTATCGCTAATATTTAGTTACTAGCATGGCAGTAGAGCCCCTCAGTTACCCTCATCCACCCTCCCGTGCCGTGAGGCCAGGAGCTAATGTGGGCATGGTCCAGGGTGAACGTGGGTGCTGGCACCTGTGGCACAAGTGGTTGTTTGGTCACAGTTTTCGGAGGCTGAATGCACAAATAGGGCTGGTATGTGCCCTGATGAAATCAACATGCAAGGCTGTGAATGTCTTACATCAATAAAAGCACATTTTTTTCCAGGCATTAAAAGAACATTTCTGGATTCTGTGCTATCTCAATGAAACTGCCTTATCTGTCCTTTTCAAAGGCTGGGCTACTAAAGAGAAAGTTTATAACAGGGAATTTGGAAAATGAAATGTATTTTAATAGACACTGCCTTTATAATTATTCAAAGGTGTGTATACATTTAAACGGGACACCTCAGGTTTACCTAGCCGTCCATATAAACAGAGGAAGCTTATGACTGAGCTGGGCAGTGAGACAGGCAAAGCCCTTGTTTGTCAGCAGCAAGATCTGGATCTCTCTAGAAGTCCCATCCATCATCTTTCCCGCTTCTGGGAGCCACCCACTCATGTTGTATGCAGCCTTTATCGAGTGCAATCTAGGAACACAAGCCTGATTAGGGTTTTGAGAGACACAGAAGCTGAAACCAGGGCCTGGGCTCCTGCAAGTCTTAGTGAAGCTAAATGTGGCTCTTTTCTTCCTTTCCACCCTCACGCCCACCCCAAAGCTTGGCTGTATAAGAGGGACCGAAGTCACACCGAGAATTCTCAGAGAAAATCATGTAGGATAGACTGGTGCCCATTTTTACACAGGTGGAGTCAGGTAAAAATGAAAAAGATAACACGTGAGAAGAAAGAGGCTGGAAGAGATTGGAGGAGGAGGGCCTGGTTACTGACTTAATCACATATGATCCTAAAGGTCATCTGGTTCAAGACCGGTCTCCATTTAGTGTTTATCATCACCCAGCACCTGTCTGACTACCCCAGTGTGAGAAACTAATCCTCCCCGAAAGCCACCCACATCTTCTTCAGGCAGCGTCAGTGAACCACCACTGCGTGTATTAGGCACTTAGCGTGCACGCGGCCTCACTGAGTATGCTGTGCCAGATGCACTCCAGGCAGCCATCATTCTTCCCAATGCCTGATCACAAGCCCTTGTGTTGTCTTTTCTTTCCTTCCTTCTTCCTTCCTTCCTTTCTTTCTTCACACATATATCAGAATGTCCAACAATTAATAAAATAGTAAATAAAGCATTCCTTCCTTCCTTCCTTCCTTTCTTCCTTCCTTCCTTCCTTCCTTCCTTTTGGACCATGGTTGACCATGAATAACTGAAACTGTGAAAAGCAAAACCATGGATTGGGGGGGCAGATTACTGGAGATGCTTTATATGCATTAACTCATTTAATCCTCATTACTCTCTCATATCATACAGAGGGAAAATTGATACATGAAGCATGAAATTAATATAGCAATAGATGGCAGGGCTGGAATTCAAACAAGACAGGCTAATTCCAGAACCCGTGTTCCTAGCAAGTAGGGTTGCTCCCTTTCTCTACTTAGAAACTTCTGTCTTAAGTTGCTTCCAAATCTCACTCCTATAACTTAGCCTTATAGCATGGCTCAAATATCCAAATGCAGGTATCAGTTAAATACATTAAATGAATAAAGCAAGTTGTTTGTAACCTGATCAGTAGGGTGTGGACATGAACTGGGGTGAAGAGCAGCAGATGCTGCTTCAAGGAATTTGCTGGTCAAACACATCTGTGGACTGCCCTCAGCCAGTGGGATAATCTGGCTGGTGACCCTGACATATGAGTTATGGTGTGCTCTGAGATCAAGGAGAACACACTGCTCCTTTTCCATATCACTTAAAATATAAGAAAACAGTTATCATTTTTGTTCCAAATCTTCTATTTTCTCCTGTTTTTATAAATGACAAGACCCTCGCATTAATGTTGTGCTTTCTTGCAGACGGTCTTTGGTCTTCTTGACACATGTATAAATATTTAAAAGGTCCAGGCTCTGTGTGGTATCAGCTGGCAGATATATCTCTCTCCTCTTCTCCACCTGCCGGGTTGGGTCTGGTAGGCCCACAGGGATATGGTTCTGCTAGGTAGCTCTAATCCATTAATATTTCTCTTGTCTTTATAGCATTTTTACAGAAGTCACTAAGGTATTACACAAACACATTTTGGTATAAGATTCAAATGATACATAAGTGCAGGGAGCAAAGCCTATGCACTTATATTCGCCCTATACTCCTCTCATCGCAGAGGAAACTACCACTGGTCTTTGGCTCAATCTTTCATTCTCTGTTGAGACACTAACATTTCACCTAAATTGGATTAAACAATAATTATATATTCAACCAAACAATATGACTTGGAAATCTTTTCATGATATGGCCTATAGGTCTACCTCATACTTAAAAAAAATTTTTTTTAGCAGTTTTATACTATTTCTTAGAATGGCTGTGTCCTAGTTCGTAGGAACAATTCCTTAATTGATAAACATTTTAGGTAGTTTCCAATATTTTACTAACAAGCAACGCTTTAATGAACATCTCTGTAAATACTGATATGCTAGCACATTTTATTCCTAGTTCTGCCCATTTTCATGGTCAACCATACCCCACCTCACTCATGACTGACTGAAGTGACTCTCAGTTTCCACTTGTTAACAACGAGGAACCTGAGTTGGGGGAGGTCCCTTTCTATTCCCACAGCCACCCTCCTCCAAGTCAATGATGTTTGCCTCAGAGATAATGAGTGATGGTAAAAGTGGTTGATGGGTGGCTTCTTAAATTTAAAATTTTTTTTAATTGATTTCAGAAAGGAAGGGAGAGGGAGAGACAGAAACATCAATGATGAGAGAGAATCACTTGATCAGTTGTCTCTTGCACACCGTTCCCCCCACCCCCCAAGGATCGAGTCCACAACCCGGGCATGTACCCTGACCTCCTGGTTCCTAGGTCGATGCTTAATTACTGAGCCATGCCAGCCAGGCACTACTTAGATTTTTTCCAAAGCATTTCTTTATCAAATTGAGATGATTCTCAAAAATTATCACATCTTGAAAGTAGGCAAATATGGTTACATCTTTGTGCACAGGTGTGAGGATTACTGTAGGATATATTCCCAGAAATGCTGGGAAAAGTGCAACATTTGAAAACATTTTGATTGATGTTATCACAGTGTCTTCCAAAAACATATTTTTACCAACAATATATGAATGTTTCTATTTTCCTATGCTCTTGACAGCACTTGACAAAATCATTTTTAATATTTGTCATTTCAGTTTTTTGCAAGCTCCTAACATTTTTTCTCTTTATTCTTGGTGCCTGGAGAACAAAAGAGGAGTTCTTGCCATCAAAGCTATTGCCACCTTCATCCGGTCTCCTAGAAAGAATAGTTCCTGAAATATGTTTTATTAGAATATGGACAACTTTATCATGTGAGGACTGTAGCTAACAAGAGTGTTAAGGATAATTGGAAGACTTTTTCCAAGTTCTCTAGGCCAGAATAAGAAGAACATGGAGAAGAAATTTGCTCTTAGAAGCTGGTATAAAGTTCCTTTTAGCATGGTGAAATGCTGAGCTACTCAACTCCCATGATGCATCTCCAGTGGCCCCTAAGGAGATCTTGTTCAATCTTAAACTGGAAAGGATAGGATTTAACATTAAAGTAAGAGTAAACTTATGCCAAAGGTAGGAAAGTGACAATAAGAGAACACTTTAGCTGTTTAAAATGTATTTGAGTTTCTAGAGTCAGATAAATTACCTCCCCGACAATTAAAAGAATGTGCAGATGTGATGGTGAAACAAAGAGAAAGATGAAAAATGTGCCAAAAGGCTGGGAATGAGTGAGCATCTCAATTTCTACAATGAGGGGCTCTGGAAATCCTAGCTCTCTGGAATTGATGGCATGTTTTGGCAAAAAAAAAATGTAGAAAGAATTATTGTATCATTGAAGAATAAGGTCTGCAAACCAACATTATGTATAAAGACAGTTTAATGAGATTTCAGAATTTCAGTGGGCTTTCAGAGACATCTGTCATGATAACCTGTGGGCAGAACAGAGTACTGTGAGCTGAAAGTCTAGGAAGTTCATTAAGGATGCAAATCATTGTTAATGGGGAAGGATCACAGTTTCCGGTGGGGATGCTGCAGAGCTTTGTTCTTGGTATTTCAAGGTTCAAAATTAATACTCTCAGATGTTTATTAAATTTGTGGCCAATCCATTGCTAAGAAATGTAATAAATGTATGTGATGATCAGGAATAGAACTATTTCCACTATGTTGAAAAGATGAGCCAAAAATCATTGGAGAATTGGGTACATAGCTGAAAGATTAAGGCAATTATAAACTCAAATACCAGCTATGTTGTTGTTGGGATAATTACTTAAGCCTCTGTGAGCCTCAATTTCTTCCTCCATAAAATTCGATGATTAACTATTTATCTTGAATAAATAAGACTGGTACATGTCAGATGCCCAACAATTGTTAGTAACCTCCCTCTCCTCCCATTCTCAAACTTTATCAGCTGAATATAATAGAAATAAATGTGCAGATAACTGAACGAAGGGTGTAGAGTTGTCCAGCATTGCACAAAGTGCTATTACTCAAGGAAGGAAGCCTGACTCTTAAGAGGAAGTCATGAGGACAAGATTTAAAAATTTTAGTTGTGCGAAAGTTCAATGTAAATAAAGATCATTATTGCATGTAAAATATAACCTTGATCGGCATTAATTAAGTAGAACATCCCGATCAGGGAAGGTAATGGTTTTCTTGCACTCTGTTCTCTTTAGACCACAGCTGGGGGAAGGGTGCAGTTTTGGCTGCCAGATGCTACAGAGCACTGAAGAGCTGCAGAAAGACTCTCAGGGTGATGAAAACATGCCACAGAAGGCAAGGTGGAAGGAAGGAATATGCTTTACCTGGTTAAACCACAACGACTGTGACGATGACACAACACGATGACAATGACTCAGGGAAGAGATTACTGGTGCATTAAAGTACCTGAAAAACTTAATTTGGGGAAGTTCAAAATAATCAGAGCCAATGGGTAGAGGTACGGGAGTTGGGGTGGGGGGACTTCAGTCCAATGGTATGAGGAATATTTCTTAACAGGAAGACATATAAAAAATGGGGGCTACCTTGTAAGATAGTGTTGAATGCACAAATAGGGATGTTTTTCCTGTTTCTAAAAATATTGAAGCAGAGGAAGTTAGACGTGGCATTTCCTATATTGAAAGAGGAAAACAGAGAAAGATGTGTGTGCATGCATGGTATGTGTGGTAGGTTTAGTGTTTATTAGAGAAAGAGCAGTAAGGGTACTAACAAGGTGCATTCCTTCATTCCATCTCATTATTTTGTAAGGTTTGATGCACAGTAGTAGTCAGATCCTAAGGTAGATGATGAAAGGAGAGTCTAATTCAGCAAATGTGGACCAGTTCAGCTATGAACCCCGCAGGGTACAACTTTGTGGAGGAGTTTTTAATAAAAATATTTTCTTGAATTTAAGGGACTATACCTTTAAATTAGAGATAAATCTAGAACCCAAGAAAATAATTGCAGAGAAACTTGATATAGAATGAGGTAAATTGCCAAAAGATTTAACAAAAGTACATAATATGCTGGGTATTCATAAAAAGAAGTGGTTGTGGAAGGAAGAAATTGTCAAGGAGCTCCCAGGGGGAATGGAATATGGGGGACGACATGGGACATGAGCATTAGATAGGTAAGTTCATTTTAAAAAGTATATTTGTATTGATTTCAGGGAGGAAGGGAGAGTGAGAGAGAGACAGAAACATCACTTATGAGAGAGAATCATTGATTGGTTTGCACAAGCCTACAACCCAGGCATGTGCCCTGACGACCGTGAATCAAATTGTGACCTCCTGGTTCATAGGTCGATGCTCAACCACTGAGTCACGCCGGCCGGGCTATGGGTAAGTTCATTTTATCCCTTTTATATTTGAAGAGGTTGGATATGTAAGAGAGAAAAGGATACTATTTAGTTAAGAATCTACAGGGCTGCACAGTAATCCTTGGCCATTGCCTTAGGCAATCCACTTTCCCAGCCTTTGAAATGACACCACCTCCCCTCTGCACTAAGCTAGGGCATGCCCTTCCCCTCCTTCCTCTCTCTGATGACCTCACCTGCATTTCACTGAGAAACCCAGCAATCATTAGAGGACTGACACATCCTCTCAGCACGAAACCTACCATCCTCTAGGCCTGTGTGCCCTTGGACCTTTGTCTGCCTTCCCTCCTGCTGACACTGCCACTGCAGGATGGATGTCCCCCTCAAGCCTCTTCAAAGGCTTTGCTTTTCCCCCTCCATCTCCCTCCTCAATTTCTCAAACTCCACTAGACCAACCACACCAGCACACAAACATGCTGATGTCTAGGTTTTATCCAGGAGCCACTACTCTCCCGCCCTGTGACTTTGGACTGGCTTCTTTAGCTCTCTGAACTCAAGTCTGCTCACCTGTTAGAGGGGAATGAACAAAACTTACTTCCTGAAGGTGTTGTGAGGAAAACATGAAGCAGTATTTATGAAAATGCTTAGTCCAATACTTGGAACATAGCATGAAATGAATAGCAACTAGTATTTTTACTATTATCTCTAGCTTCCCTCACTCTCTTTCTAGGTTAGGTTACTCTGGTGATCAGGACATTCTTGCTACTCCCCAGGCTTTGGGTGAATATTATTCAACAACTGCTTTCTCTTTAAGTATTTCTTTTCTCTTTATAGCAAAGCTCTGAATGCCTTTCACTCCCATTCAGATCACCCACTTCTGCACTATAAACCAACAACTACTTATCAATATCTCGACAAAGTATATAGCATAGGAGTTCCCAAAGTCATTTTTTCTGAGAAGAATCTCCTTCCAAGCCAGTGTTTGACAAATTATGGTGTAATAAACATTGATAAATGTTTTTGAAGAGGACATATAAATCTTTAAAAAATTTCAGAGTTAAAAAATTTATAATTATTTTAGAAAAATATAATTACCATATCAAATCATAAATAGTAAAGGTTAGGATAAAGCTAAGTAAATGAGGAGAAACCAAGATGCTGGCATAGGTAAACACGGGAAATTGCTGCCTTGCACAACTACTTCAAAAATACAAATAAAAGACAAAATGGACATCATCCAGAAGCACAGGAAGGCTGGCTGAATGGAAACTCTACAGCTAGAAGGAAAGAGAAAAGCACACTGAGACTCAGAGGAGGTGCAGAAGTAAAGTGCAGAGGTATGGAGGCGCACGCGGAAAGGGCTGGCAACTGAGGACACCGTTGTCTTTTCAATCAGGAGGGAGTCTCAAGCTCCTGACTGCTCTGAACTCCAGTTCCATGCGAGTCTCTGGGGACCCTGACTCATATGGGGAGAAACTGGACTGTCTGGCATCAATCGGAACTCGAGGGCTGCTTTCTCACAGAGGTGCCTGCAGCAATTACCAGGATACTGAGACTCGGGGCTTCTTAGGGTAGGACTGAGGAACAGCCATAGCTGCTTGTTCCACCCTGTTGATCCCCTGAGAGCCCGCCCTGACCAAGCTGTGCACAGAGGCTTTTGCATATGAAAGGCCTGGCCCTTTGCAATCTGATAATTAACTAACAAACTGCAGCTGGCCCAAGGCCCCAGGGCAACTTGCATTGCTTCACAGCTGGCTCCTGCTGGATAGCCTCAGGCAGAGGCTAGATTAGCACCTACTTAGAGATCCAGGAGCCCG
>NW_006295054.1:2521395-2540934 GCF_000327345.1 Myotis davidii
CAAGGAGGGGTGTGAGGGGTGTGGGAGGAGACTGGACAAAAAGTGTACACCTATGGATGGGAACAGGGGGTGGCAGGGGTAAATGCAGAGGGTGGGGTGGGAACCGGGTGGAGGGGAGCTATGGGAGGGGGGGAGAGGAATAACTTCAGTAATCTGAACAATGAAGATTTAATTTTTTTTAAAAAAGCTAAGTAAACAAGTGAACTAATTTAAATGTACCTAAAATATTAATCATAATACAGGTGGAACACAGATATATAACAAACATTATGGATTTGACCTGTGAATGACAGAAATTTGGGAAGCTGTTCTAAATCATGTAAGCCCAATGGGTAAGAAAGAAGTATTAATGGCCTCACAGAAAACTGTGTAAGACAATTCTTTACTTTCCCCAATGCCAATAAATACAACCTGTACCCAAGCCAATTTTCTAAGGTCACTTCATTAAAGCTCCCTGGGTTGAAGGTCTCCCTAACCCATAGAGTGAGAGAATTAGTTTTTCTTCAATGCAGAGTAATAGAGAAAGAAGACTTTCTTCTTGTAGCTCTTCTGCATATGTTGTTGAGCCTCTTTGTAAGATTCTCTTTAGACCCGGGGAGACTGTGCTGGCCATCGCCCGTGTTACTCAGTCTGGATATTGTGTGTACCCTCAGAATAACACTGACCAAAGGCCACTACTCCTATAACATAGGGGGCACAGGCAGTATCAAGGCACAGTACTAATTCACTATAAAGAATCCCCCCCTAAGTTGCATGCTGGAAGAATTAGTGTTTAAAAATCATTTGCTGCACATGTATTGGTTCATTCTATTTCACCCATGTTTACTAAGGCATGAGCAAAGTTCAAACATAATAGACTCATTTCTCTGAGTCACTAATGAAGCCACAGCCCTGCACAAATCAAGCTGCCCACCTTGCCCAGTGCTACTGGGGAACTCAGTATGTACAAGCAGCCGCAGAGCAAAGTGGATCAGTTCTCAGGGAGAAATCCTGAGTGTGTACCTGCCATAATAAGTAATAAGTTCTGCTTTGCATCACTCTATTTATAGACTCTGGCTATTTTCGCAAATTTTTAGCCTTTTCGGTAGCTGAACACTTGAATTAATCATTCTGATCTTGTCAATTTTATTGTTAAATGGTGCTCAACCTTTCTCTTAAGGTGTTCCAGGCCTGCAGACATTTTCTGCTCAAACAGAAACAGATGAAGCTGTGGGGAGACCTCTGGCCTTTAATATTCTCTAGCTTCTAGCTGACCTATATCTCACTCATTAGCAGTGGGCAGCCAACGATTTCCTTAGAAATGTCGTATTTTGTGCAGCCTCAAGGCTAACGTGCACAGCATATGAGTCACAAAAAGTGTTGCACGTTTTGGTAGGAAAGTGTACTAGTCATAAGGTAACAAAGTCTGCACAGAGAAAACCTGCTCGCTGCTCTCCGCCTGCGCATTCAATCCACAGGTGGTGACAACACCTACCACTGGATAAGCACTGTCCTATGCACAGACACGATAGTAAATGAGACATAAAGCGCCCGTTCTCAGAGAGCTAGCATTTTAGTAAGGAAATGAGAAACAAATGCCAGTTAATTTCAGGTAGTGACAAGGACTATGGAAGACACAAATCAATAAACGAACAGGGGTGTGAGCAGAATCTCACACATATTTGCAGTGCTACCAAGAGTCTCAATCTATGATCTTAGAAACTTCTCTCTAAAGAAGTAATACAGTGTTGCTAATTTCTTAAATATTCAGTAATTTCAACATATGTAAACATCACTGTTTTGGGCTTTTAATGCTGACTCTGAGGGCTCTGGTGAGGCACACTCTGAGCCTTAGGTCCCTGATGTCCTCACCTTGGTCCACTGGGTGCTTTTGAGGATGCAGGGACAGTCCTTGTCCCTTGGCATGTTCCCACGTGGGTCATTCCCTCACTTGACAACTTTGGGCAGCATCTGCAGCTCCATGTTTTTTTTTTTTTTAATTTATTTTGAAATAATTGTAAAAATGTATTAGTTGCAGGAACACTATAATGCATTCCTTCATACACCCAGAGGGACACTTAGTTTTTTTCTAAATCACCTGAGAGCACATTGCAAATGCAATGGCCCTTCACCTCTTATTTTATTCTAGCTTTACTAGGTGTACTTGAATATTTAGAGTGCACAGTGTGATGATTTGATATACATATGCATTGTGCAGCACTATTATTTGCATGACATTTCACACTTGCTTCATTCAACTGATTTTGGTTTCCTATTCATGACATTCACCCATTTTTTGGAGGAGCTCAATGGTGAAACTAAACAGAAGAAGCAGAACCAGGCCAGAAAACTAGAGTAACTGTCCTTCATACACCTGAAGAGTGCTATAACTCTAAATATTAGGGCAAATGTCACACTATATACCTGCTATAATAATGAACATTTCTCTCTGGCCCTCTTCCACTCTGTAAGCATGCTCTCGGGTGAGAATTAAAACAAAAAAGGAAATGCAATAGAGGTGAGTGTTGGACACTATCCTGCCCTTGTGAATTGCCCAGAATTCTTTGGAAGACCAGCATAAGAAAAAAAGCTGTCCGACCTGGAAAGGTGAAGCAAATCAAATAAATAATACATAAACTCCAGTTTTTGAGGTCTATGTAGTATCCTGTTTTCCCTTCACTGGCACTAGAGAGACATGATTAAATGCCTCAGCTCTAAGTGGGTAAAGCCAAAAATACTTGCAAAATCTGTCAAGAATCTGTACGAATTTCCTCTAATAATTTGGACAAACCACTCAAGTGGTCAAACTTCAGTACACCAGTAATATGTCAAATATAAAAGAATAAAATCAATACATTATTTTTAATAAACATAGATGTGTGGTAGAATCTGTGAGTTAAAAATATCTCCATACTTGAAATTCATCTTCTCTTTGAAAAAAAAAAAGGGTAGAAATGAGATTGAAAATAGGCATCCTTAATTATTTTTTTTTTTTACCAGATGTTGTCTTTTATCTAAATTTAAACTTGTTTTAGGGACACTCGACATTTTTTAAAATACCCTCATTATTAAAAATTTTACAACAACTTAGGAAAGAGTAAAAATATTTTTTTACACACTTTATGCCATAAGAGGCATGATTAAAATGACGAGTTTCCAAATAACATGAATAATGCATTTCTCCTTTATCCAAAGCAAATGTACTTTGCTCCTAAGGGATGTTTAATCCATTTTCTTTTTTGAGAAGAGCAAAAGAGGGTGATGAGGGATTTATACTTAGAATTATCATTCAATGTAGGCACATATTTGACTTGTGATTATAAAATAATTGTTGTAGTAATTTTGAGTTTAAACAAGGGTAGTGAATTTTGATATGAATGAAAAGCAAATTATATTTCTATTAGTATTCAAGGTTACCTTTTTGGGACAGAATTATGAAATGGTACTGTTTATTATGTTATGGAAAATGTAGAGCCCATGTTAAGAAATCTTATGTATTACATGTGAATAAATATTTACTCCAGGAGTAGCAGGACTACATTTGTAGGTCTACATAAGTTTCAAAGAACAGCCTACGCTTTCATAAAACTTGGACAGAGAAGCTTAAAATCCTTCCACTACCCTCCACTTCCCCACCCCCTTCCACCAGAAAAAGTGGTCAGTGGTCAAATCCAATCACCATCCTTGGATCCCTGGGAGTGGAGCTGTGGGGAGCTGTGAGGAAAAGCCATAGATCCTTTGAGGTTTCAGCTCCTTGTGTTTGCTTACTCCCCAGTCACAGGGAAGGGTAACGGCGGCGGGGCTGCCTCTGTGCTGAGGTGCCTCTGCACTGGGGAGATTCGGGGGCTGATAGGTGAGCTGAGCTCTCCTTTCTGCCTTCTTTCACTTCATCGGTGCACTTTTCTCTAGACACATTTTTCCTTGCTCCCGGGGTAGTAATACTATCTTTGAGGGAAGTAAGATGGGACATGAGCACAGGAGAGAGAATCAAAGGCTGTAAGCGTGCATTTTGCTCTTATAGCCCCATGTGGTCCAACTTAGTTCATCAGAACACTCTGGGATTTTTCAGCTGAAGCTCCAGCAAGTAATAAAGATTGTGCTTTCCCTGGCCTTTCCATTTCTCTCTTGTGGACTTAGTAAGGGTAAAGGGAGACATGGTAGGTGATGGGTTAAGATCTCTTCGTTTTAAGTGACTTTTTGGCCAAAGGTCAGGGAAGACTTCTTTTTGTCAGAAAAAGAGTAGTTTTTTATTGATTTTATTTTTTTTTAGAGAAAGTGAAACATCAATTAGCTGCCTCTTGGGGACTGAGCCTGCAACCTGGGCACGTGCCCTGACATGGAATTGAACCGGCAACTTCTGAGCCACACTAACTGAGCCACACCAGCCAGGGCAAGAATAGATAATTTTAAAATGACAGTAAGGTTTCAGAATTCCATGTATCAGAAGTCAGTTAGGAAGCATCCAAGAAGTTCCCTGATTTTCTCAAGAGAATAGTGATATAGTAATAGTAATAGCACCAGAGGGAAAGGGGAGTAGAGGTGGGTAGAAATACATAGAGAAGATCTAGTAAAAATGTGACAAATCTGGGCCCACATTCCCCTAGGCTTGATACATTTCTTTTCTTTTTTGAAAAAAGAAAAATCAGAAATCCCTAGTTTTTAATATAATATCTCCCAAATTTTAAATATTGGCTATTCATTCAGAATTTTAAAAAAGATTACGTAGGCCAAACGAAAAGAGTAATAATCAGCTCCTAACCACTTTGTTTCCTTAGCCCTGTGGCTGGTGGGGCTTTTTTCTTGGACTGTTCTAAACAACTAAGATTTTGCCCTTTGGCCCTTTGACCACTGTCTTCTGAGAGGTGGGCAAAAGGTGTTTGTGCCTATTTAAAACCCCAGGAAAATAACCCAAGAAGCCTACAAAACAGGCTCATGATTGCAGTGACTTTTATACTGTTATAAGGAGGAACAAAAGGAAAAATTACACAGTGAAGAATCACTAAAGTGTGATGAACCCTATGAACCAAGGATTACGATGAACGACTTCTGTATATTCTCCCAACCATAACATGTAATTTTTAAAATTACTCAGTGACTTTAAGGCAAAGCCTGGCCCTCAGACATGTGTTATAATTTAGGACACACCGTTAGAGAACCCATGAAAGGAAAACATGATGACAGTCGGCGCTTTTGTTTTGTGTCATACAATGTGGTAAGGACAGTGGTAATTCTCTTCACTCTTCCCCACAGAGGAGTGCCAGCTACTGTAGAGAAGACAAGAAGGAATTGATGGGTAGCTAGCATTCTTGAACTTCAAACCTTGTACTTCCTTGATGCTGACAAGGAGAAAACAGAGAACACAGCCCACAGCTAGCTACAATAGTTTTTCGAAATGTGACCAGCACAAAGACGGACGTTTTCTAGGATGGAACCGAAGAAGTCTTAGGCCCGCAGGATGCCATCTAATTACTGAATTCAAATTACTTTAGCATCTTTAAAGCACACAGACAAGGGTACATAACATATTCACAACATGCCCCTTTTTTATAAGCCATGTACTTTCATAATGAACCTAAGCCTTCAGAATGAGAACAAACATGACTACATGTAGTTCTTATACAAATAAATAATAATCACGAACAGGGCTGCTCAGAACGAAACTCATCTTACTCTTTATTCAAATGAAAGATTCCCCTTTTCACTGACAGGCAAAACCATTCAATTTACTGTTGAGGACACTGCCTTGTTTCTCCTGAACTGCTAAATCTACTACATAAAATCCTGTAGTGAAGGTTTAGCTGTACTCAATTTCCTTGTATTAAATATATAAAGACATTATTTTTCATAAATGTCTAATGTATTAGTGCTTTTAACCCTTCCCTTAAGTACAGTTGCCTCCATAGAGGTTTTCCATAAATTACCTAGTTCAGATGAAGTTTTAATAATATTTTGAATACCCTTCCACCTTTAACTTTAAGAAGATATGTTATTATCAAAGTCAAAGCTTTAAAATATTGAAGTTCGGGGGTAAAGACATTTAAAGATAGCTCAAAATGTTTTTGTTGAAAAAACAGGTGTCACTTAAATATTATAAGAATCCTCATCACAGCTTCCTAAGGAAAGGAAATTCCAGAATTTTCCAGGAGTTGTCCAGTGGAAGTAAGTTCAAGTTCAAAGAGCTAAGAAGAAAGGAATGATTTTTATTCAGCACATACACAATCGGCTACAGTGATTTTGAGCCTCTTTGTTCTGCTGGTTAAATCTCAGTAAAGAAATAGATGCTTCTGTGAAAGTCATCTCCTGAAAACAGAGGTGAGAGCAGGAAAATGAACGTGAGCTGATATAACTTCAGGTCATTTCACAGAGAATTTGCACACAAAATGAATTCTCACAAGTTTGCAAGCTTTTCCAAAGTCTAGCTTTCATGAATATTGTGTGAACACGTTGTATAGAATGCAGTCTATGCCCTATGGAACAGCATCATGTTTATTACGACGGTGGGATTATTTGGCATCACCAAATAGCAGGGTTCAAATGTCAAACAGCTGAAAAATCCAACAATCTGGTCTAACCTGGGATGCTCTGTCTCCTCACAGCCAATGCTCCATCAGGCGGCTTTGTCTGGCTGGCGGATTTAGTGTAGGGACTCTCATCTGCAAAGGTACAATGAAGGGTTTGGTTAATTTCCATCCAGTTTCTAATGCAGTGAAGACTCTTAGTGGATTGCAGTCCTTCTGCCAGAGAGAGGAGATATGGCATGGTACAGCACAAAGAATCGGTAGACCTTGGTCCTAACCTTGGCATAGTGGTGGGGCCAATTATTTAAAATGCTCTGGGCATGGGTTTCCTCTCCTCTAAAAGAGGGATATATTTCTCACCCACCTCTTAGGATTGTCAGGATTGAACTAGAGTGCACACGAAGACATCAAATAGTAAGAAGTATGCAAATAGAGTATGCAAATTATTTGCCTGTCAGCTTCATTCATTGATAAATAAGTATCAGTGAATATCAGTAACAGGAAGACAAAGAAAGAATTAAATGGCTCGATGGGCACTAAGAATAATCAGGTAGAAGGACAAAGGAAATGAGAAGAAATGTTATATTTCCGATAAGCAGATGACAGATCATTAGTACTGCAGGGAAATAAAGACACACAGAATTAGTGGGTTCCTCAGCGTGTGAAGTGGCAGCCAGCGCCAAAAGGAGGGAAGAGGGGCATTCAGAGTGAGACCAGAGAAGGGAGGTTGAGAACAGGAAAGGAATGATGGTTTGGCAAAAGAACAGGTATACAGCAATGAGCTGATTGGCCTTCTTTTAGAAAGAGATGGAAATAATCTGAAGAACCATAAAAAAGCAACTGAAAAGACAGAAGCTCAGTGTATCTGTGAGAGTTAGGCAAGAAGCTGAAGAGATGACCAGATCTTAAGTGGTGACGGATTCATCAGATTCTGAGTAAAATGATTTTGTTAAATCTAGAACAGAAGTTAATCTGGCTTGGAATATAGGAGTAATGATCTAGGATGGCAAATATTACGGTTAAAACAGAAAGGAAGATTTCTTCTTCGTTTGCATGCAGACATTTGTATAAAGTAGAAGAGATGTCTGAGTAAAGATTAGCATGTATATGGCCTGAGTAAACATAATGTAAAGTACTTAGCGAGTAAATCTAGGCAAACTAGATGACCCAAATGTTACTTCTGGACACACCGTACGGATGGTTTGATGTAGTTATAATAGGAAATCATTAATGGATTAAAAAGAACGATATTGCACTTGGCAAACTACTAAATGTAACAAGGATTTAATTCAGCAACAAGGCTTTGTCATATGAAAACATTAATTCTCCCAACTAAGTGGTTTGTGTTTTAAAATTGAGGAACTCGATTTCTCTCTGGAACGTACTTCTGGTTGAAATGATTCATGATTTCTTCATAAAAGTAACAAGGTCTTTATAAGGAATGACAAAAAGGAACGATGAACACTGCTGTAAGCTGCAATTAACTTAAAAAATGAAGTCACACTGCTTCATGTTTATATTCCATTTGTCACACAATTCTTTATATTCTCCCAACCATAAACTACCAACTTTCAGACACCAATACAATCAGCAGCATTCCTTTTGCTTATGAAGCAGTATCCCAGGTCTCTGACTGTTTACTTTGCAAATGCAATGTTTAAAAAATGTATTTTTTTTATTGTTGATAGTATTACAGGTATCTCCCATTCCTCCCCCTTTACTCCCCTTCTCCCAGATCTTCTCTACTCTATTGCCTGTGTCCATGGGCTATGCATATCTACTTTGGCATGAATTTCATGCATTGGGCATCCAATAAGTATATAAGTTCTTTGGTTTATTTCTTCTCGTCCTACCAACCCTACATCGAGGTATGTTAGTCTGTTCCATGCCTCCATGCTTCCGGTCTTATTTTGTTGGTCAACTCATTTTGTTCATTAGATCCCACAAATAAATGAGATCATGTGACATCTCTCTTTTCAGATTGGCTTATTTCACTTAGCACAATATTTTTGAGTATAATCACAAACCACAAAAGGTAAGCATCACAGTACAAAAGTCTCCATTTCCCCCACCGTTCCCACCTGAATATTTGAGTGTTTTTCTCACAGTGTTGATTTAATAACCAGGCAATGTGCTTTACATATATATATAGCATCTACTAACAAATTTTCTATATGTTAAAATATTAACTCTTAATAAAGCCAATTAAAAATACATTTTCTTTTATTATCCAAAAACTTTGAAACAGTGTATTTATGGGTACAGCGCAATGAACCAGAGGATATAGATCATAACAACCAGTTTTACCATAGGCACAGCATCTCAGAAGCTTAAACGTTTTCTTCAGTTTTCAACTTGTCAAAAGTCCAGCCAATTAAAACCTTGGTTGAATCCAGTGTTGGATATCTTAAAGGGAAGTCAGAGATTTGCACAGGAGATGCTGATTTTTTTTGCACTTGATACTCTATATTTTAAGGAGCCATTTCTTTAGAAGTTTACCCAGTTTGCATTCCAGAAGTAGTCAACCCTGTTAAATTGGTTTCTTATTTATAGTGAATTTGAAAGTAGAGCTGAGATAGTTTAGTTATGCACATCCTTAAAAGGTTGAAACTGAATTATAGATGGCTACCTGACCAGCTTCTACATATGCATTCCCCAGCTCCCGCCCTCATTCTCAGGATTCAGTGTCCTTACTGAGATAGATGGAAGTAGACAATTATCTAGAAGCCAAAAGTTGTACTGGTCAAAGGATCTGACTGAAATAAGTTCCATATTGTCTAAACGTAACTTGCCAAAGTCAATCTGGACGAAAGCAGTAATAATTCCTAATGGAAGTGAGGAGAATCTTGGCAACATTTATCATGAGAGTAAAAGGACAGCATAGCAACAGAGCACCATTTAGCACTTTTTTAAAAAATATATTTCATTGATTTTTTACAGAGAGGAAGGGGGAGAGATAGAGAGCCAGAAACATTGATGAGAGAGAAACATCGATCAGCTGCCTCCTGCATGCCCCCCACTGGGGATGTGCCCGCAACCCAGGTACATGCCCTTGACCGGAATCGAACCTGGGACCCTTCAGTCCGCAGGCCGATGCTCTATCCACTGAGCCAAACCGGTTTCGGCAGCACTTATTTTTAAAGAAAAATTTTCTAAGAACGTATCTTTATTTTAAATCACCAAAAGACACTATGGACTTTCATAAAAAAAGCAACCCATTACAGAATGAACACATCAACTCCCATGATGTAATTTGCTCAACATCAACTCTTGATTCAAACATTGACAACAGTAATGGATGGAAGACACTGAATGTTTCAGTCAC
The DNA here is from genome assembly GCF_000327345.1 of Myotis davidii. NCBI lineage: Eukaryota > Metazoa > Chordata > Mammalia > Chiroptera > Vespertilionidae > Myotis > Myotis davidii. The sequence goes on from NW_006295054.1 coordinate 2,531,218, forward strand.
AGATAGCCCCATAATAGGATACTAAAGCACAAGCATGTCTGGAGTATAGTTTTAATCCACCAAGTCATGGAGAGCTATGGAATCTACTGTCAGGGTTTTTCATGCGGCCCCTAGTGGAGATGTATAGATATAATCACTAGAATTTCATGATATAAGGGATGCTCTAGACCACTCTTTCACTTTATAGTTGAACTTGAGGCCCAGAGTGATACATTTATAGAAGGACATATCTAGAATGCTCCTAGAATGCATTTCTTTTATTTTTGTTCCCATGCTATTTCCTCTTGGGTGGACAATGAGATTTGATAGGTGATCAGGTACACATTTCTGTATCACACAGGTAAGTGAATAGACACAACCCTCCAGCAGAGATCTTGCATGATGTAAGTTAATCCTTATGGAGAAGCCTATGCGTGAATATATATACATGTGTGTATATAAACTTCATTTCCATCTCCTCCAAATATTTGTCTAAAGTGAAGTACATATAAATTGTTCTACAAAACCAATTTATACTTTCCATTTGTTTTTGCAGACAAAATTTTTAAATAAATTCTAATACAATTCATGTTCCTTAGTAAGGGCCTCAAAGGTTCAGTGAATTATAAAATCTGTGTTAATACTTCTCCTTTATCAGGGAGACACTAACTAGACCCGTGGTCGGCAAACCGCAGCTCGCAAGCCACATGCGGCTCCTTGGCCCCTTGACTGTGGCTCTTCCACAAAATACCACTTGTTGGGCGCACACGTACAGTGCGATTGAAACTTTGTGGCCCATGAGTAGAAGTCAGTATTTTGTGGAAGAGCCAGTATTTTGTGGAAGAGCCACAGTCAAGGGGCCAAAGAGCCGCATGTGGCTCGCGAGCTGCGGTTTGCCGAGCTGCAGTTTGCCAACCACTGAACTAGACTTTCAGGTTCCATCCAAATTACATGAGTTAAAATATTAGCCAAATAACAAAGAAAGGAATCAATTAGTAGATAAGATCTCTAAAATGGTACCCAACCCATAGTATGCATTCATCAAATGTGTGCTGATAGATGAATGAATTATATTCAACTTTTCAAACTAAAGCATTTATTATAAACTAGAGGCCGGTGCACAAAATTTGTGCATGGATAGAGACCCTAGGTCTGGCTGGGGATGAGGGCCGCTTGCCAGCCCTGCCCCCCACTGCCTCTGGTCACCTCCATCTGTGGGGCAACCGGCAGGGTGACTGGGGACAGGGGGCCCCTGTTGGCACCTGCCTTGGCTGAACTGGGGCCTGCAGGCTAGGGGCAGCTCCGGCGACGAGCGTCTGCCCCCTGGTGGTCAGTGCGCATCATAGCGATCGGTCGTTCGATGGTTGTTCTGCTGTTTGGTCAATTTGCATATTAGGTTTTTATTATATAGGATAAGCAATCTGAAGGAAGTCAAATATTCGCTATGAGCTTTCCTCCCTCTTCCTTTCTCCCTCCGATTTCCCCCCTAGTTTTATAGCCTATTCCATTTAAAGTCACAGCATCACCCAATAGCTATTGAGTACTGACCTATGGCATAACAATCTGTGACTCTTTATAAAATGGATATTAAAATATTTCCTTTAATTTTCATTTAGACTACAGAAGGATTTATTGAACAATCTTTAAAATAATGCCTTTAAAGAAAATAATTCTGATTTCCATACCAGACTTCCAGCCTTGACTTTGATGGTGGATCATATTAACAGGGGTCCTTACTGACATTCACTATGAGAGCAAAGCAGACATGCAGTTGGAGAGCTAGTGCTCAATGAAGTGAATGTTGCAAGTAATCATTGTGTGCATCTCAGAGACTCAGAACTGTCAGCCTTTTCTAATGACATCTTAGCAGATAGATAATCACTGTCACACATGATGGCCAACCACTGTCCAAAGGGTTGCATATTGGTCACAACAAGGAAAAGCATTGATCCCCTTTACAATGTCATCCCATGAGGCCAGAAAAAATCCCCTCCATTAAGTGAAAAGTCAACACCATGACAGAGGCACAGAGAGGGCTGAGCTAAGCATATACTTAAAACAGAGTGAAACGATGGGGGTGGGGAGACATCTGTCCCTGACATTCCATCCATTTCGGCCAATTTCCACACGTGCCAAACACAGGAGGGGCAAACACAGATCATTTGTTTTGATTCCATTTTCCAAGTGAGGCTGGTGTATAAACTTGGGAAGCAAACAGCAGGCACCTAGAGAGCAATGCTTCATTCTGCATCACAACAAAGCCCTGTCGGAGCCGAACCACATCCTGTGGAAGAGACTCAGGTCCCTGCATGTCATAACCTCGAATGCTGCCTGGCATCAAATCGCTCCCACGCGTAGTGAGGCTGGTTCTTATATCCCACGTCTTGCCTCTCCCATCCCCAGGGTCTGGGCAGATGAACCGGATATGACTGTGGTTTCAAGACTCTCTAGCTGTGTTCGGGGCTTTGTTGACGGGAAAAAAATTTAATTTCCTTTGGCTGAGACTAATCAGCCTAGGCTCAACAATTCCTAGCAACTAATTATGCAGAATTGAGGCACCTGCTAAGCCAGCAGATCCCATAACTTCTTGATTAGGAAAAAAATAAAAGGCACTTTATGCAATTAAACATTATGGCCATTTCCTAGCAGCAGGGAGACAGGCAGCTCAGACCACAACGTTCATGCTCATCATTACAAACTCTGAAGAAAACTCTGTTTTTCATGAATGAACCAAATGAAATCCATTGTGAAGGAAATAATCCTTCCCTTGAAGTCAATTACATCCCACAAATGTTAGTGCCTACTATGTGCAAACAAAGAATCAGTTGGATAAAAGAAAATAACGCTCTAAGTAGAATGGTGATGGAGAAGTCCTTATTATGCCAAAGGTTTGAGGCAAGAACATGTCCTTCATTAGCTGAAGGGGAACAGAGCAGGGGCTTGGGTTGCTGGTGCAGGGTGTGTGTGTGTGTGGAGGGGGATGGGGGTAGGAGGCAAAAGGATGCTTCATGGCAATGAATTGATCCAGAACTTGCTATCAGAAAAAATGAAGAAACAGGCCATTTTAATTTTCAGCTAACATGGAAGTTTTGTGTGGTGTGGGACCATGACCTTTCCAGTCCTTGGGGGCCCGTGAACACTTCATCTCAGCCCAGCAGGAAATTCTTGCACGTTGGCTGTTTCTTACAGACACTAGCTCTCCAGTTCAGTGTGCTGCCTTGGGGGTTTGATGGCACACTACCATTTAAGCAGCGGTTCTCACCCTGTGGGTCGAGACCCCTTTGGCGGTCGAACGACCCTTTCACAGGGGTCGCCTAAATACATCCTGCATATCAAATATTTATATTACGATTCATAACAGTAGCAAAATTACAGTTATGAAGTAGCAACGAAAATAATTTTATGGTTGGGGGTCACCACAACATGAGGGTCGCAGCATTAGGAAGGTTGAGAACCACTGATTTAAGCAAGGCTTCCTGAAGGGGCAGTGTCAAAGGGTGCTAATAGGATTTATGCAAGTATGTCTTTCTCTTCTTGTTAAAATAATGCACAACTACAAGCTCAGTGCCCTGCATAATTTTTATATATTTTTATTGATTTCAGAGAGGGAAGGAGAGAGAGAAACATTCGTGATGAAAGAGAATCGATTGGCTGTCTCCTGCATGCCCCACACTGGGGATCCAGCCCACAACCCGGGCATATGTCCTGACTGGGAATTGAACCGTGACCTCCTGGTTCATACATAGGTCTACTCTCAACCACTGGGCCCCCGCATCATTTAAAGAAATGCAAACTCAAAAGATTTGATCAAAGACTCCTCTTTAATCCTACGAAGTTCTTAGCCCCAGGTTAAAATAATGCTGTTTCTCTAGTGTCACACAAACAGTGCACCCTCAATCTTTCCTAGAGTCAGGGGATTCTGGATCCTACATAGTCTCAGCTCTATGGCACTGGCATATTGAAGCTCTGACGGATAGCTGCTTATAATTGATCTCATTGGAATTAATTTCATCTCCTTCCCCAATGGTTTAAAGCAGTCCACACAACTTGGTTTAAACCAGAGGGAGTGAGAATGATCTGAGCTTGGTGGCAGCAAGTAGAGGCAACTCCACTATAGTCTCTTTCCTCCAAGGTCTACTGTCCTTCCTCTCCTTTGTTATTGTTTTGCATTTGCATGGCATTGATGTCTATTCTTCATGTTGCAGGATTTCTTACAGTTTTATGGTCTAGACCAGTGATGGTGAACCTTTTGAGCTTGGCGTGTCAGCATTTTGAAAAACCCTAACTTAACTCTGGTGCCGTGTCACATATAGAAATTTTTTGATCTTTGCAACCATAGTAAAACAAAGATTTATATTTCGATATTTATTTTATATATTTAAATGCCATTTAACAAGGAAAAATCAACCAAAAAAATGAGTTCGCGTGTCACCTCTGACACGCGTGTCATAGGTTCGCCATCACTGGTCTAGACACAGATGTGCTTTATATTCTTAAAGGGGACCTGGTCTTTTGCTTTTGAACATGAAAAAAACACACATCCAAAAGAGCACAAATTCATTGTTAAGACACATGTACACTGGTTTCTTCACAATGACAGAACGTCCTCAAAATTATATAAATCACAACCACACAACCATTCTAGGGATTAAGTATTACAGCTAAAATATGCCAACTATACAGCTCAGGTTGCTGAAGGCCTGTCTTACAACCCATTTTCTCCATCCCTGGTCCCTTATCTAGGTTATTGCAACTCAAAGTGTGGCCCATGGGCATCACCTTGGAGCTCATCAGAAATACAGACACTCAGGCCCCAACCCAAACCTATGGAATCAGAGCCTACATTTAATTAAACCTCCAGGAGACCAGCCAGTGTTGCTCAGCGGTTGAGCATCCACTTATGAACCAGGAGGTCACAGTTTGATTCCCGGTCAGGGCACATGCCTGGGTTGCAGACTTGATCTGTGTGGGGCGTGCAGGAGGCAGCCAATCAATGATTCTCTCTCATCGTTGATGTTTCCATCTGTTTCTCCTTCTCTCTTCCTTTCTGAAATCAATAAAAATATATATTAACAGAAGAAATGCAAACTCAAGGATTTGGTCAAAACTCTTTGCACAGGGAGAAAGAAAGGTCCTGTGGCGGAGCCTCTGGCCAACCTTGTGGAGGTGGTGAGAACGGTGCTCGGTGATGCCTGCAGGCCTTTGGAGGAGTGGCTGCTCCAGTCAGGTCAATTTGTAAATCCTCTGTGAAATGAATGAGCATGAAATTGCACATTTTCTGCCTCCAGTATTCCTATTGCTCATGTGCCTGAATTGTGACGATAACTCCTATGTTTCTTCCTGGAATTGTTTCCAGTGAGGACTGATGAGCAGGAGTCCCAGCAGTCCCAGACTGGCTCTCTCACCCAAGAACCAATAACATAAAGCTTGTTTTCATTACCATATCAAATCCCAATTTAAAGCTTTAAAATATTAAATTCAGTACAGCGTTTACATTTTCAGTGTCAGGGGGCATAATCTGAGTCATTCTCAGTATCTCAAGACTGTGAAATATGCACAGGTTCAATAAGGTCTTGGCATTAGAATAATACTCTGGTGAAAAATATGAATTACTTCAGGGTAGTGAGTATTGGCTTTTTAAAACCACACTTGATAATCCTCATTTAAAAAGTGCACAATTCTTCAGGAAAAAGTATGCATTTATGTGGGCATTAACAGGCTATACCAGCAATTTTCAACCTTTGCATCTCATGGCACACATAAATTAATTACTAAATTTCTCCAGCACACCCCAAAAATATATTTTTTGCTGATCTGACAAAAATAGCTATAATTTTGACTCATTCACACTAGACAGCTGTTGTGTTGGCTGTTGTCAATTTTTATTTGACAATGTAGAGGAAAAGATGTCAGTGCCCCTGACTAAATAGTTAGGTATTGCATGCTTTAAAAAGTCTTGTGGCACCCTGGTTGAAAATTGTTGGGCTAGACCATTCTTTAAGTATTCTTGGAGGATAAGAGTCAATTATTTTATGTAATAGCAACAAGAGCTGGATAGTAGGATTAATAGAAATCAATAACACATTTGGAGAAATTAAGGTTCTGCAGTTTTTTAAACCAATGAATGGTATGCAATTTATAAATTGGAGAGGAAAAGATATAACTTTTTAAAAAGTCAGGGCTCTACTAGAACTTTCCTTTTACATGATATTACTGCAAAGATTTCTCTATTTAGAAAATTTCAGTCTCAGAGTTGCTAGAATGACGTCAAGATGGATGGGAAAAATAAGAGAAAGCCAAATGCACCCAGGACGGCTTTAAGAGGTCTGCACTTTAAGGTGTGTGAATGACCATGGATGCCATTAGAAAAATAATGATTCACATATATCTGTGGGGAGGACCATCTGGGTCTAGGTTTGATTATGGAGAAAATAGCCTTTAAAGACCTCACCTGTCGCTCTGACAGTGACAACGAGGAAATTTTATAATTTAGGCCACTTTCAGCCACGGTTCCGTGGCTCAGTATTTTCCTTGTTAACCAAGTTGGAGTGAACTGAAACAAATGTAAATTGATGGTAATTAGTTTATACAAATCAATGATCAGATACTGCTGATAAATTTATAAATGAAACTGAAAAAAAAAAAAAGCATTAGCAGCACTGTTGAGGCTCAGTTTCCAATACACAAGCTGAAAGTCTTGTTCTAACCCTAGCATCCCGGAGTAACAGAAGGGGAAGTGCATAGTGCACATTTATATCCTTGAGTAACATTCTGGAGCTCGGGGAACAGACTATTTTCCTCAGGCTGACTGGTGGGACTGAGACATGAGGACCATATGTGATGGCCTGTAGGTGCCAAGATCCGCTTGGGACTCCCAACACCCTCTTCGTGTTGACCCGTGTGGTGGCCTTGGAAACAATGACCCCAAAGATGTTTGCAATATGCAGAGGAAAACGAAGCTGTTTCTGGGAGCCTATTTTAATTCATAATTAAAACAGTGAGCTACAGATGAGACTTTGTGGTAACGGAGAAAACGGAGTAAGCCAGAAGTTATCAGAGTGCAGAGAGAGAGCTCTCCAGCTTACATATTTTTATGTTGAAGGCCCTGGTTGTGTATAAGAGGTGTAAGTTATGTGAAGAAATATTAGGGCTTGATTCTAATCTTATAACATTTTTAGATGCTTCTTTCATTATATATCAGTGCTGTTGTTTTCCCCTACAAGTAATCCAAATAACTTCTTACGGACGCTTTCTTTACTTCCGAGTTGCACATGGTTTAATAAGTAGTTCAAGCATACTTGAATCAATCAGAGACTGTTAAAAATGTCAACAATACTAATAATGGTATAACAATTAGAGCTAATACTTATTGAGTACTCATTAAATGTCAGCATGAAATCTTATTTCTTCTCACAATAACTTATCAACATTTAAAATAACAGGAAAAGTTAAATTCACTTTACAAAAGGAGTCCTGGTTTTAAAGAACTTGCCATTGTTCATCCTAAATCATAGATTCCAAGTGAATTTTAATGAAACTGCTATTATGCTAGAATGAACACTACAGCAGTGTGGGTGTGTGACATGCCCAGCGCTGTGCTTAGTACCTCATAGACACATATTATCAATAATCACAACAATGTAATTGCACAGGTACAGTTATAGTGCTTGACATATAAGGATTCAGAGGCTTATAGAGATGAAATGATGCTCCTAAATGTTCCCAAGGAGAAAAGTGCAGAGAAGTCTTTATAGAGTCTGCTTTTCACCACCATATACTATTTATCAAAATTTGATTCACATATATTTTGAGTGTGTGTGTGTGTGGTGTGTGTGTGTGTGTGTGTGTGTGAAGAGAGGCACTCCTTCACATAGTACTCACTGGGTCAACTCTGGGTGACTATACATCCTTGATATAGGGGCTTGAGGCTGCATTTGAAGATTCCCTACCCTTTCAGGTTAGAAGAGACAATATCTCTCCCAGTTTTCAGATCTCCCTTCTTTGTCATGAATTCTTGGTTTAATTTATGACACAAGATTCAAGGTTTTTCCTGGCACATAAACAAATCACTTGAAATAATGCCTTTTAGTCAAGAAGCTTCCAGGATTTTAGGGGATGAAATCTGGCTGAATTTATCTCTCTAACTCCTGCACTCCATGCCAACCATTTTCTACTGATAGGGCACTTATAAACTGGCTCCTACAAGTGGTTTATCATCGTAAAATGAGTAAGTGGTGGGACACTCTCTTTTCTCCGTTAGTATTCCAGACCACATACTTATAGCCTGCTGCTTACAATATTTCAAACCTTTCATTAGCGTCATGCAGCTGGAGGGAGAAAATAAATCTTGGGCTAGGCGACATCCAGGAATGCAATGAAGAAAATGGTGGTGTGACTTGTGCAGCTGGCAGAAGAGATCATCGAGTCTGTCTTTCCTCTCCCTCTGGCTCTCCAAGTCCATGTCTACAAATAGCCAGGCTCCAGAGCTGGGGTGCTGCAACCTTTGTTCTCAACTCACGAGTGCCTTCTGTGCAGCAGGGTTACTAGGCAGACAGGTGTGCAGCAGGGTTACTGGGCAGACAGGTGTGCAGCAGGGTTACTGGGCAGACAGGTGTGCAGCAGGGTTACTGGGCAGACAGGTGTGCAGCAGGGTTACTGGGCAGACAGGTGTGCAGCAGGGTTACTGGGCAGACAGGTGTGCAGCAGGGTTACTGGGCAGACAGGTGTGCAGCAGGGTTACTGGGCAGACAGGTGTGCAACAGAGTTACTGGGCAGACAGGTGTGCAACAGGGTTACTGGGTAGACAGGTGTGCAGCAGGGTTCCTGGGCAGACAGGTGTGCAGCAGGGTTACTGGGCAGGCAGGTGTGCAACAGGGTTACTGGGCGGACAGGTGTGCAGCAGGGTTACTGGGCGGACAGGTGTGCAGCAGGGTTACTGGGCAGACAGGTGTCAGCAGGTTACTGGGCAGGCAGGGATGTAGCAGGTTACTGGGCAGACTTTGGGACTTCACAGGGAGCTTTTGAAACTCAGGTGATAACACAACCATTAGCCATTCTTTCCAAGATTGTCACCTCTTCTGGCCTTGGCCCATATCAGAACCTGTCTCTGAACTCACTTTGTTTTTATAGTTTTGAAAACTTCCAGGTTTCTAAGTGTGAGCCAGTCTCCTTATATACCATTTTAGAAACCAAATCTTCTTGTCAGGAGGGCGGGAGCTGAGAATCACATGTAGATCCCTTGGGAATATTTCATACATATGCCTAGAGTTGTCAGATATTCAGCTTTATTAATTCATTGTCAGGTCAAGCAATAGCAGAGGACTGCTTATCAAACAGATGACACATGTTTTTAATGCATGATTAAAGCAGGATTTATTGTGGTGTCAGAATCCAGGGAGTTTGTGATTATTGTTATTTAAAGCTGTCCTTTGAATACTCTGGTTTTACAGCGAGAGGCATTGATTAGACAAACAAAGCACTACAAGGGTGTTAGAACAGAAGTAATTTTTTTTTATGGAAAACACTAAACCCATTTTTAAAGCAGTAAAACTTTACTGTCATATAACTTTTATAATTCATCCTGCTCTACCACTTACTCGCTGTGTGACCTTGGATGAGTTACACATTCTTCCTGAGCTTTGGTTTCCTCCCCTATAAAATGGAATAGTGCCTACCTCATAGGATTGCTGTGAGGGCTGGAAACACACAAAGCATCAGACTTCAAGAGGTGGCTCTTTC
>NW_006295054.1:2541025-2550853 GCF_000327345.1 Myotis davidii
TCCTTTGAGAGAAGATTTACTTTTATAGGCATAGATATTATTATCCCCATTTTTACAGATGAGAAAATGGAATCTCAGGGAAGTTAAACATCTGTCTAAGCCGCAGTGGTTCTCAACCTTCCTAATGCCGCGACCCTTTAATACAGTTCCTCATGCTGTGGCGACCCCCAACCATAAAATTATTTTCGTTGCTACTTCATAACTGTAATGTTGCTACTGTTATGAATCGTAATGTGAATATCTGATATGCAGGATGTATTTTCATTGTTTGCAACCCACAGGTTGAGAACCGCTGGCAGGCTAAGCAGCTAATGAGTGTCAGACACATGATTCTGACACCAAGGGCCTTCTTTCCCCAGTATGGCTGCGCTGCCTCAACAAAGAGTTTGCACCACAAAACAACCTTCAGTGGAAGGATAGTCTTTATCCGACCACTGTAAAACGATCTGAGTGTTGTCTAAACCTGTCTATTGTAATAAAGAGGCAGATACTGGACACTTTTTTTTTTTTTAAGGCTATGGGCTACCATTTGCTGAGCTATTAGTTGGAGAAATTCATTGATATTAAATGGTCTATTATGACTCAATTTGTCAGTGGCAAAAGAAAAATTAAAGCCCAGGTACCTACATTTAATAGTCCAAAGATTATCAAATTATCTTCATTTGCTTCTGAGACAAATTATTCAGACGTAATTTCTTCCCGAATTACTTGCTTGTCTAACTCTTCTTGGGTTATGTCTACTTCATCAATTTTACTACTTTTCCCCATAAATTTTGCCCTTACAAAGATTCAGCTTTTATAGTTAATTAGGATGAACAAGTAAAATGCAATTCAACTTCACAAAATGTGAATGTTTAATTTTGAACGATCTTGTAGCATTACACTCAATAGGACTCTTCTGATTTTCCAATGAACATATTACTGACATTTACAATCACCTGGCATAAAGGAAACCTTTTTCTTCCATCACTGTTTGTTAGTTTCATTACTGAATTTTGGGTCTGCTTTGGGGACACTTCAATCATGAAAGTAGCCATGTAAAACTATTGGATTCTATTAGCACTAATACCTTAGAGGAGTTTCATTTATGATAACTGAAACTTTCTTAGATCCACTCTCATCTGCCATGTAATTGCCTTAGGTATTTTAAAATTACATCGTCAGAGCTTTAGCAGAGTACTCCTAAGCATTTAACTCTGAGCTGCGTTATATTTTAAAACAGATTTTTATGAAATTTAATAATGACTGAGTGACAGGCAACTTTGTATTTTTCAATGTAAACAATATTTAAAATTTCTAGGTAAGTGTCTATCAGTGCCATATGAGACAATCAAAAAGGTATATAACCACAAATACATGCATACATACATATACTAGTATACTTATATATTTCATAGTTGTAGTCATCCCTTCTCTCCTATCCCGCAGGGCAAAATACAATGGGTGAAAGCTGTATCCCAGTGACTTCTTTAAAATATATATATTTTTATTGATTTCAGAGAGGAAGGGTGAGTGAGAGAGAGATAGAAACATCAATGATGAGAGAAAAATCACTGATCGTCTGCCTCCTGCATGCTCCTTACTGGGGATGGAGCCCACAACCCTGGCATGTGCCCTGACCAGGAATCGAACTGTGACCTCCTGATTCATGGATTGATGCTCAATCACTGAGCCACACCAGCCAGGCATATCCCAGTGACTTCTTATTGAGCCTGCAGTAGAATGATCAAGAGCTTAGGGATAATGGCAAGACCCATGATGGTAAAAAGCTTCTGTAATAATCCAGAAACTTCCACTTTTAGAGAATATATGAAAACTTGTGCATTCATTTATATAGTTCATAGACTTTAAAATTTGACATTTAGGATTGCCACATTCTATCAAAAGATGCTTTAAGAGAAATTGCAATTTAGCTTGGAGACAGCTTACAAATTGTAATGCAGGTTCACAGCTGGTAGAAGAAGCTCACAGCTATGGGAGAAATTCGTTCATCTCAGTGGTCCACAGTGAATGATTCAAGCAGAGCACAGCAGACACTGTTGAGGTGGGCATGATTACCATTTGACAAGTGCTGTCTACATATTCCATACATAATGTAGTAGCTTAGAAATGTGATCTACTGAACAATTCGGGTGCTGGCTGTAAGCGTAGCCTGCCTTCACATTTCTCCACTGTAGTATAACTGCAGCCTTTATTGACTTCTATTTTGTTTAAGACAGGCTTAACAAAACACTCGATATTTATTGTGTTAGAAAGAGTAAACAACACATGATGGTTATTCTGGGTACAATAAAGCTGAGATATTTGCTTCTTTGACAATTAAGGGTGTATTGCTTGAAATAAGTAAAAGCATTCGTGCTTATCTGAAAAATGTCACATTTATGTAAACAGAGACTATAAAACTGAAATATGTAAGCATCACTGGTACAACTCCTGTCAGCATCTTCCCTCTAGAAAACGATTTCAAGGGATATTGTCTTTTATTCCAACGATGAGAGGTTTTAGCTAAAACCTATTAGGTCAAAAAATTCTGTGTTAAACCAAATAGAAAGCATTGCCACTTTTGTTAAATATCTACGAAGTTAATTGAGAAAAAAAGTTACATTTGGTAGAGAAATATCAGAAAGCCTCAAGCAGCTTACATAATTAGACCACCTTTTAAAATTTCCTTTGATCATTTTTTCCCTTTAGACCCCAGAACTTCGTCTTGCATTGCATGTTTGTATGTAAGTATGATGCAGTATAATGTAAAAGCTGAACTCTCGTTCTATGAGCCCTTAGAATCACTGGCGGGTGAGCTGCTCAGTGAGTAATGTCGATTAAACTTAAGGATTAAATGTACATCCACTAAATTGTTTTGTCTTATTTGGACGGTGAATCCTGTGGGCCTATTACAAATTTTAAAAATATAAAAGAGGCGGCCTGGCCAGTGTTGCTCAGTAGTTCAGCACTGACCTATGAACCAGGAAGTCATGGTTTGATTTCTGGTCAGGGCACGTGCCTGGGTTGTGGGCCTGATCCCCAGTAGGGGGCGTGCAGGAAGTGGCCAATCGATGATTCTCATCATTGATGTTTCTATCTCTCTCTCTCCCTTTCTCTCTGAAATCTAAAAAGGAAATATATATATATGGAGAAAGGAAGAAAGAAAGAAAGGAAGGAAGGAAATAGATATTGACCACATTTGTTTTTTATCTGCCATCAGCAAAGATAAATCAATTGGAAATAAATGGTAGAGGATTCTTTTTCATCTAGAACTTTTCTTCTTTTTTGTTTAAAAATATATTTTATTGACTTTTTACAGAGAAGAAGGGAGAGAGATAGTTAGAAACATCGACGAGAGTGAAACATCTATCAGCTGCCTCCTGCACATCTCCTACTGGGGATGTGCCCACAACCCAGGTACATGCCCTTGACCAGAATCGAACCTGGGACCTTTCAGTCCGCAGGCCAATGCTCTATCCACTGAGCCAAACCGGTTTTCGGCAGAACTTTTCTTCTTAAGGTTTATAGCAACAGAGTGCATTTGTATGCTATCCTTATAATATTGCATTCATGCGATGCCTACTCGGCTAATATGAATGCAAACAGTGTGAACACAGGGATGTGGGCTCTTGCGAAGAGTTGGCATGGCAATGTGGAAAGCACACAGGCTTTATATTCATAAAGTGCTAGAACCCTGGTTTCTCTGTTGACTTCGGACAAGTTACAGAAATTCTCTGAGCCTTGATTTTCTCATCTCACAAAAGGGGGATAACAATATCTATTTTTCAAACTTGTGATAATTAATTGGGAAAATGCATGGAAAGACCCTGGTTAGCTATAGCACAAGCTCAACAGCACTCACTTCCTCATGCCACTCTGGCCAGGTATGATTTCATGCAACACTTTGGCCTTTGATACATGTTAACTGATCATACTTAGTAGAAATAAAAATAATGCACATGGAGATTTTTAAAAGGATAAAATATGTCTTGTTTTCATTTGTTTTTATTTTATTATGAGGGAAAGACAGGATCCAAACAACAGAGAACAAAAACTGCTGTTTCCACATAACTAAATTAATTAGAGATGAGTTCTGAGAGGGCTAAGCATGACTCCTTAAAAGAGTAGTTAATTCCCCAAATACACATGAAATCTACTAAGTATAAAACATAATTTTAAACTAAATTCTCCCAGAGGCATAACTTAGTCCCCTAAACTAGATACGTAAGGTGGGCAAATGCCTGTTCTTTTATGGCACTAGATCAGTGATGGCGAACCTTTTGAGCTTGGCATGTCAGCATTTTGAAAAACCCTAACTTAACTCTGGTGCCGTGTCACATATAGAAATTTTTTGATCTTTGCAACCATAGTAAAACAAAGGTTTATATTTTTGATATTTATTTTATATATTTAAATGCCATTTAACAAAGAAAAATCAACCAAAAAAATGAGTTCGTGTGTCACCTCTGACACGCATGTCATAGGTTCGCCATCACTGCACTAGGATCTCATTTATGAAATTACGTTTATAGTGCCCTGGGGGCCCTGGAACTAACCCTCCTTGTAAAGGTTTAAGTTAGAATGAGGGAGATGACTTGCTCCTCTGGTGTCTTTTGCAAAAGTCTCACTAACTGCACAAATCTGGCTTGTATTTGTGCCATTAAGTATCTCAAGTGACATTGTTCTGTACACAGCCCAACTCTGAGATGCACACAGAACATTTCCTACACGTTACAGTTAGGTTCAAGATTTTAATTAAACAAATTGAGAAACAATTGAACAACAAGGCAGCCAGCTCTTTTAAATAATGAGTACTAGTATGCACGATTCTCCTTGCTTTACATGATAAATGATGACAAAGGACAGGGGAGTACCATTACCCAATTGGCAACAACTATGAAAAAGAAGAAGTTTTAAATTTCTTTCTATAACATTTTATTTTAAAAAGTGAAATACAGCAAAAGGTGAGTACTCTGTGTATTACAACTCATCTCCGAGCCACGAAGAGAGATCTGTTGGAAGATCTGTGCAGGCCACGCCGATCTGTTCTCTTTTCCTGAATCACTATTAGGATGCACTTACTTTTCATTGGATTTAGGTTTTTTCTGTGCAAGCATTGAAAATAGGCTCCCACATCCTGGAGTTTAAAACTACAGAAACAGCGCACACTTACAATGCAGTATAGGCAGCCCCCACTTCTGGTCAGAGGGTTTTCTAGAATCATGTCTTCAGACATATCATCTTTAATGTAATTTTTAAATGTCCCTTATTTCTTTATTCTAGACATTTTGACAGCATTTCAGGAGTCGATCTCTCAGTCCCCTTGGCTCTGGATATATCAGATGGTCCTGCTTCCCACCCGCCTCACCAACCCTTCGCAGCCTCTGTTGTTGCCACCCTCCCATCCTCCCTCCTTTCAGACCTGTAAGTGTGAACATGTCCCTCCTCTTGTCTATATTCCCCCACCCCATCTCATCCATTTCTATGTCTTTCAGTGCTAATGACTCCCCATATTTATATCTGTACATGACCTCTCCCGCAGCTCTAGACTCAGGATATAAGCTGTATATTGGGCATCTCTGCTTGAATGTCAAAAAGCCTTTCAATCTTCACATGCCCAAAATAGAATGAGTGATTCCTCTGTTACCTTAAGCCCGTGGCATCCCCATTCAACAAGTTACTCAGGCCCAAAACCTCTGAGTTATCTTGGATCCTCTCTTGCCCTTACATTCTATCTTGAATCAGTAAGCAGGTTCTGCTGGCTCGCTCTTAGACTATAACTCCAATCCATCCACGTCTCACCACCTACAGACCCACCACCCTGACCTAAGCCACTATCACCTTCCTGCACTACTGAAACAGATTCCAGAACTTGCCGACCTACTGCCCACATGACAACCGAAGTTAACTACCAAAGTTAAAATTTAAAAAACACACAAAAATATCATATTACTCTTTGGCTTTAAGGTCTGCAGAGGCTTCCCATGATACTTAGAGTAATATCCATACAGCTGACCATGGTGTCAGATATAATTTGGTCTCAACCCGCTTTTCTTCCCTTGTCTTATATCTTTCTCCTCTCCACTCCACTCCAGCGACACTGGTCTTCTTTCTGTTCCTTCACCACGCTACAGTCATGCTCCCCTTAGAGCTTTTACCCTTGCTCTTCCTTCTACCTGGAACATAATTCTGCAGGTCTTTGCACAATCAACCTCTTATTATTCTGATCTTGCTAAAATGTCATCCCTTCATTTTGAGCATCCTTTCCCAATTTGTCCCTCTCTTCCCAAGTCACTCTATCCATTAATTTATTTTATTTCCTTTCCAATACCTAAAACTATCTGAAATGTCTATACATGTACTTGCCTGGTGTCTGTCTCTCCCACTAGAACTCCATTAAATCAGGAGCCTGGCATGTATTGTCCATATGTCTTAGGTCACAGTAGATATTCAATAAGTATTTGTTGAAAGAATATTTTGAATGCATTCCTGATCAACATATCTATGTAAAGATGTATAGGCATATCATATAACAAAGTCAAACATAACAACTTAATTCCTTTATAATAATTTAAAATAAAATCATGCTCCTGGCAATATAGTGCAAGAACTGGAAAGGCCTTAGAAAGTATAGTGCATTCTCTCAGAGAGGGTCAGAGAACACTGAAAGTTCACAGCATGAGAGAGGCAGAGTCAGGCCTGGCCAGGTCCCCATCAGGGCATCAACTACAGCTGCTGCTCCTTGTACATTACACATGGGCGACTGTGTGGAATCACTGACAACACAAAGAAATCCAAATTCAGCACCAAAGTGCACACCTACTATGCACAGCAAGCAAAAATATGATCTTGCATCATAAATTTGATTTATCTTCAGTGCATACATTAGTGCTCATACTACATTGTAGTCTTCTAATAAGCAGTGTACTTGCATTGGAATTTATTATTATTATTTTTAATTTAATTTAATTTTTTATTAATCTCACCTGGGGGTATTTTTCCATTGATTTTTAGGGAAAGTGGATGAGAGAGGGAAAGACAGAGAGAAACATCGATGTGAGAGAAACACATCAACTGGTTGCCTCCTGCAAAAGCCCTGACCAGGGCCTGGCTGAGGAGGAGCCTGAAACCAAGCTACGTGCCCTTCACTGGAATTGAACCCAGGACCCTCTGTTCCTCAGTCCAACGCTCTATCCACTGAGCCAAACCGGCTAGGGCTGCATTGGAATTGAGAACGTCTTTTCAAATACCATAAATGACACATATCTCTTAAAAATATGAACAGAATAGTTTTAACTGACACAGTTTCTCTCCACAAATGTCCATAAACATCACTTGCAAATATCTGCATAGCTACATCTCAATATCTGGGTGGCATTAAGTTAGGAGACACAATGATGCATGTAATGTAGCCCTCTTGAGTACCCAAGACAAGAGAGCCTTAAGCCACTTTAAATTTTTGAGACAATTGGTATTTTTAAAAATCAACACATATTGAAATGGGGTTATCAAAATTATGGAATATTTTAAATATTTGCATTGAACAAATGAACTTATTAACCCCCCAAAAAAGTGCCTTATAGTTGTAGGATTTATAAAAAAAAAAAAGTCTATTCCTCGTGCTCTAGAGGTACTTTGATCTCCTGCAGAAACATGTGATGTGAAGCTGTTAAGAGGCGCACCTCCTTGCAACACTGTTCTTGAATCTCTGGGACATGTATATGGAAATAATGGCAAAAGTCTAAGTTTGAGGTTCTACATGAAAGTGAGACTGGCCCCAAGTGGGCCTCCTAGCACCCAGACAGGCCATGAGTATCTGATTTGCTTTGCTTTCCACCTTCTTCAAGTGGGAGCAAGTGGTGTGGGGAGAGGGTGGGAGGGATGGGAGAGACAATAGCTTCAAAAGGCAGCAGAAACCAAATGTACACAGAGTGCGGGAGGGACAGAATCTTTCTAGTCTCAGAACTTGAAAACCATCAACCAAACAAGTTAAATGAACTGATGTAACTCTCCTCATCTCTCTCAACCCACTGCCTCTCTGATTCTTGGGGGAAAATGAGTAGCTGTTTGGGATTTACAGTTACTGTGGCCAATTCCCCAGTGAAGACAATCTGTTCTGGCCATGGCCAAATCCCACCATGCACATTCCAGGCATGGCTTGAAATGAAAGCAAAATACCCATTTATTAGAAGAAATCTCAAAAGGTATTATTGGAGTTGCATGTGTGTGCTCTGAAATGTCTATGGGGTCCAGAAAGGTAAGGTAACTCATAGGAAAAATGAAACAGAATTCATTTCCTCAAAAGTTAGGGAGCAATTTGAAGCAATAGATTGTGTGTGTGTGTGTGTGTGTGTATGTGTGTGTGTGTGTGTGTGTGTGTGTGAGAGAGAGAGAGAGAGAGAGAGATTATGTACAGTCCTAAGTTCCTTTCATTTTCAGAAAATCAGCTCTCCAGTGGAAATGAGAAAAACTCAGCTTTAATTATGCAAAGAGACCCCATCTCAGGTCTGCCTCTTCCTCCCACATAGCCAAAGAAAAAAAGAGACATTTGTAAATTACTGCATTGGTGGTCCTATTCATCTTTTTAAAGTGACATTATCCAGCTAATAAGTCTTAGTTCTTAATTGTTCTTACAAGAAAGATGCTTAATCGAAGCTAATGATATCAGGGTACTTGAATCACCACAGGAATTAATTTAGCATTTTAAATGCTTCATCACATTCCCTTATTTCTGTCAATATTAATTAGATCATTTTCCCCAAATAGTGGGAAGTCCCAGGGATTACCCAGATATCTCATTTTTCTACCCACAGTAGGCAATTCTAAGAGTCTGACAGCCACAGAAAGACTGGTTTTGGTTAAAGATCAGTTTCTCAGATTTACCCAAATCTGGGATATTTACATGTACTTGACTTTAACACACCATAACAAAATTCCAGCAGAAACAATGGGCCTGTGATATTAATGAAAATTCACAGAAAAGGAAATACCAATGACTCATAAAAGTAAAAAAGCTGTTCAGACTTACTCATTAGAAACACAAATTAAAGCCACAAGAAATATATATATATATTTTACTTTTAATATTAGAAGTAGTGAGACTGTGGGGAAGCAGGTATTATCATACATACAGGTGGGGATTTAACCTTCATAAAGGGCCATCTGGCGATATTAGACAAAGGCTGCAGAAAAGGACAAGTGACACAACCATCTAATACAATAATAGAGGAATATGCAAATTAGCCAAGATGCCATAACAGTGGAGAGCTACAGGAGGGCAGGGCAGTGGCGGTGGGCAGGGTGGACAACTGAGGCAAGTGGCAGTGAGCTACTGGCACAGGGATTTGTGTGCAGGGCTACTACTCCTATCTAATAAAAGACAAAAAGAGTAATTAACCATACCTCCACTACGCTTCCCATTGGCTAATCAGGGCGATATGCAAATTAACTGCCAACCAAGATGGCGGCCACCAGCCATGCAGCTGAAGTGAAACAGGAGGCCTGCTTGCTTTAGTGATGGAGGAAGCTAACGTTCCCCGCCTGCGTTGCCGGCCTCTGAGCTTGCCGTTTGAAACATAGTTACAAATATAGAAGCTAAACAAAACCCCAGAAACCTGCTTTCAGTGAGCCGGGATCTCAGAGCTGGAGTCAGAGCTGAAGTTATACATTGTTTTGATTACCTACTTACAGCAGCGGAGGCCTAAGAGCTGGAGCCTCAGAGCTAAAGCTGGCCCAGAATTAAAAAAGAAAAAGAAAAAAAGGAGCGGTTGGGAGCTTCAGTCACCCTCCAGGCTGAAAACAGCTCTCAGCCCCTCACCCAGACTGGCCAGGAACCCCAGCGGGGAC
>NW_006295054.1:2560277-2563006 GCF_000327345.1 Myotis davidii
TGAGACTGTGGGGAAGCAGGTATTGTCATACATTACAGATGGGGATTTAACCTTCATAAAGGGCCATCTGGCGATATTAGACAAAGGCTGCGGAAAAGGACTAATGACACAACCATCTAATACAATAATAGAGGAATATGCAAATTAGCCAGGATGCCGTAAAGGTGGAGAGCTACAGGAGGGCAGGGCAGTGGCGGTGGGCAGGGTGGCCAACTGAGGCAAGTGGCAATGAGCTACTGGCACAGGGATTCGTGTGCAGGGCTACTAGTCCTATCTAATAAAAGACAAAAAGAGTAATTGGCATACAACCGCTACCCTTCCCATTGGCTAATCAGGGCAATATGCAAATTAACTGCCAGCCAAAATGGTGGTCGGCAGCCAGGCAGCTTAAAACTAACATGAGGCTTGCTTGCTTCAGTGACGGAGGACTCCAACGTTCCCCGCCTGCCGCTGTAGGCCTCTGAGCTGCAACTCTAAGCAACTATGTAGCAAATACAGAAGCTAAACAAAACCCCAGAAACCTGCTTTAGTCCACCAGGCTTCAGCCAGCAGGATCGCAACATCTGGTCACTATGACACACACTGACCACCAGGGGGCAGATGCTCAATGCAGGAGCTGCCCTCTGGTGGTCAGTGCGTGCTCACATGGGAGTCTCTGCTCAGCCACAAGCCAGGCTGATGGCTGGCAGTACAGCGGTGGTGGTGGGAGCCTCTCCTGCCTCCTCAGCAGCGCTAAGGATGTCTGACTGCAGTTTAGGCCTCCTCCCTGCTGGCAAGTGGACACCCCCCGAGGGCTGCCGGGCTGCCAGAGGGATGTCTGATTGCCATCTTAGGCCCAATCCCCCAGGGAGCAGGCCTAAGCCAGCAGGTGGTCATTCCCCGAGGGGTCCCAGACTGCAAGAGGGCACAGGCCAGGCTGAGGGACCCCCCCTCCCTCCGAGTGCACAGATTTTTGTGCACAGGGCCTCTAGTCTATAATAAAAGACAAAAACTGAGATGTTCACTGGCTATCATATATCATTTTGGCAAGATAAATAAAGGACGTGTTTATTTGATTTCTTTACAGGTTTCTAATATTGGGAAGTTAAAGCTCTCATTACTCTAAAATATGATGTCCAGGCAGATATGAACCTCACATTAAAATACTAAGATAAAAATATAAAGGGCATTTTCTCACAGTTTGTTGTTGTTGCAGTTATTTGAAGTCTTGTCTGGATAATTAAAAAAGCAAAAGAACCCAAGGTATCGATATCAAGATATAAGACAAAATAAGATTAAATAGAATGTGCACATTACTAGTAAATTCAAAGGGAGCAGTGAGTAGAGGAATACTTTGGGAGCCGCAGAGCAAGCAGGACTACAATGAGTTACATTTCTGTTTTAAAAGGCAACCAAAAGCTTACATAAAATAAGTTTAGATGGACATAAAATGTTCACAATTCACAATTTTAAAAGGACACATTGAGAGCCAGGCACTATATCACAGGGCCCAGGGGCCAAGGTAGAGTAGGAAAAGGTGGGCATACGTAGACAGAGCCATAATGGGTGGTTTTCCTTGGTATCTCTGGATGAACAGCACACATTAGGGAATTTTTGCTTTATTCCTGGTGGCAACTTTGACAAAAATAGCTCCCAGGATTTGTACTCCAGATCCATTTCAAGCAGAACAGATCAGTGAGCTGCTAGCATTTGCCAAGTATTGGGTAAAAGAAAGGAGAGCAATACATGAACTGAAGGTGAAATCAATGAAGATTATAAAATGGCCAGAACATTAAACTGTTCCCTTTTTATATGTCTTGTACAAGAAAACCAGAAGAAGAAAGAAATGGAAAAAAAAAAAAAGAAAAGGCTTAAGGGTAATTATAAAGTTACAATGTCCTCCAAATAGTTACAAAAAGCAGGTGACTAGATATTGTCCATCTAAATTTATTCTCCAGTGAAAGAGCAAACATCTAATTCTCTATGGATAAAGATGAAAAGAGAGGATAAAGATGAGTAAAGAGGTAAAGATGAGTAAGAATTAAAAAATACTGGTTGACTATTATATGGTTTTGATTGTTAAAGGGGGAGTAAAGTAATTGATTTAGGGGAAGTTGAAATGACTGCCTCTTCCCGACCTCTACTAGAAACAACTCTTATTTATGTACTAGAGGCCCAGCACGTGAAATCACGTGTGGTAACCTGCTGCTGCTCGCAGCCCCACCCACCCACCCACTGTTGCTCACATGCTTACTGCCCTGCCCACTCACCACCCGCCTTCCTGTGATCAAAGCCTGTGGGCCACGGGGGAGGGGCTGAGAGGTGCTCAATGCACCTCATGGTGACTGGTCGTTTGGTCATCGTGGTTGTCACGGACACTGGCTATATATATATATTTAATATTTTTTATTGATTTTATAGAGGAAGGGAGAGAGATGGAAACATCAATGATGAGAGAGAATCATTGATTGGCTGCCTTCTGCATGCCCCCTACTGAGGACTGAGCCTGCAACTCCGGCATGTATTTTGACTGGGAATCGAAGCCTGACCTCTGGTTCATCAGTCGATGCTCAGCTACTGAGCAACACCAGCCAGGCAGAAACACCTCTTATTCAGAAAGCACTTTACAATTTTAGTGCAACCTTACATCCATTCCTTCATTTGATGAGTGGGCAATATCATCCCTGTAATACAGATAACATATAAAGATCAAAGTTCAGAGGCATTAAACTACCTGAGAGGTTGCACAG
>NW_006295054.1:2564064-2570376 GCF_000327345.1 Myotis davidii
AAGTTTGGCTACTCTAGGTACCTCAGATAAGTAAAGTCATATAATATTTGTCCCTTTGTGTTGGGCTTATTTCACTTAGTATAATGCCTTCAAGGTTCATCCATGTTGTAGTATGTCAGAATTTTATTCTTTTTCATGGCTGAATAATATTTCATTGTATGTGTAAACCACATTTTGTTAGTCCATTCATCTGTTAATGGACATCTGGGTTGGACCCACCTTTTGGTAACTGTGAATAACGCTGCTGTAAACACTAGTGTACAAGTATCATTCCGAGCCCTATTTTTAACTCTTTTGGTTACATACCTAGGAGTAGGGTTGCTGGATCATATGGCAATTCTGTGTTTAACTTTATAAGGAAGCCTAAAACTGTTTTCTAAAGTGACGACCCATTTTATATTCTCACTAGTAATACACAAAGTTTCCAGTTTCGGTACATCTTTGCCAATATTTGATACTTGTTATTTCCCATTGTTTTTGTTTTTGGGTATTAGCCATTTTAGTGGGCACACAGCGATATCTCACTGTGGTTATAATTTATTTTCTCTAGTGACTAGTGATGTTGAGTACTTTTCCTTGTGCTTATAGGCCTTTTCTTTGGCAGTATCCTCTTTGGAGAAATGTGTATGCAAGCCCTTTGCTCACTTTTTAATTGCGTTATTTTTTGTTGTTGAGTTGTAAGAGCTCTTTATGTATTTTGGAATATATTAATCCCTTATCAAATATTAAATTTGCAAATATTCTCCACTATTGTGTGGGTTGCCTTATCACTCGATAGTATACTTTGATGCACAAAAATATTTAATTTTTATGAAGTCCAAGTTATTATTTTCTTTTGATGCCAGTACTTTTGATGTCATATCCAAGACCTCACTATTGTGATTCCACCTTGAATAACCATCATTGAGCAGTATTTTTGGGTTACACTACAAGTCACCTTAGCCCCAAATAAATCCCAAAGGCAATATGATAGGCTAAAGAGCAAAAGATGCATGAGTGACTTCATATTAGCTTCTCATTACCTTTAAGCACAAAAATATGTAACAAGATGATTTAAAACTTTAAGTCAAAGTGTATAATATGTAACCGTAGTTTTGAGTTAATCCCCCTAAAGAGAGAAAAAATTAGAAGGTAAGTAAATTTTAAGGATGGATATATTAGAAATTTACCATTGGATAGATTACAAAACCTCTCTTGCATATGGATAATATAAAAATACTTTATTGATTCTCTCTGTATGTATTAAAGAATTAAAGCATACAAACTAATCATTTTATACTAAGGACATACAGTGAAGAATCAAAATTATTCTCTGTAGCAAGCACTAGGCCAATGGTTAATTGCACATGCATTCATTTTCACACTGCTTTCCCTTTTTAATATATCTCACAGGAAGACAGTGGTTATTAGTTGGTGTTCCCATGTGAACTTTCTCATATACTGCAGTAAATCTTAAAAAGTTATTTGAAAAGTACATTTTTCTTTCAGGATTCTCATTCGGAGTTAAGAATGCTTGTGGGCATATTTCATTTAGCATGGACAACATTTCCAATTTAACTTGTTCCAGAGAATGTAACATTTGCAGCTAATTTCCAATTTAACATTTAGAAATAGCTCAAAGTGAAAACCCATTATTGGTTTTTGCCATGTTTAAAAGCCAAATGCAAATGAAAACCAAGGCAAGACTATATTTTACTTTTAGAGCATGTATTTCAGTTGCTTTTCCAGGAAAATAAGTTTGGTGTAGGTGGAAAGCCTGTAATGCCATTCTTGTTTAAAACACAAGGCAGAAAGGTCACAGAGAGGAGAGGACACACATTAACATCTGTCAAGACCCTATACTTAGAAATCTGCCATCTGAAGCCAGGTCTTCAAATGACCAGATGGGTGTCCATGTTCTCTAAGCCACTTACATTGGCTTCACTTTCTGTTAACCAATATAGCTTGTTTTGTCTTTATGTTCTACTAGAGGCCCCGTGCATGAAAATTCATGCACTGGAAGGAGGGGGGCCCCTCAGCCCAGCCTGCCCCCTCTCACAGTCTGGGAGCCCTCAGGGGTGGGAGGTGACCCGGCGATCAGGGGAAGGCGATGCCCCCCTCACACCTCTGCTGCTGCCACTGCCAGCAGCACGAGCCTCGGCTGGTCCTGGGCGGCTGGGCAGCTGCCATCCAAGGCTTGCCTGTGCCTTGGGCCGACCCTGGGCAGCTGGGGGACTGAGGAGACTGGGCGCTGCCATTTTGTGGCTGTGGGCGCCACCATTTTTGAGGGCGTGGCAGTTAATTAGCATATCCCTCCTTATTGGCTGTGGGTACTGCCATCTTTGCAACAGCGTGCTCAATTAGCATATTCCCTCTTTATTAGATAGGATAACCTATTCATCATGGATGGCTTCCATTTTGCTTTGCCCAAATTGAACTGACTCCCTGATTTGGCACATGAATCCTACTTGCAAAAGGACAGATTTTCACATATATACTTTCCCATATGAATTGATGACCCAACTAGGTCATAATATTCTTTTCTGAGTATTTATCATGTTATAAATTACTACATTAATTTTCAAAGGGACTCAATAAAGTAATAAAAGATTTATAAACTTAGATTGAGATGCAGTCATTTATACTATAAAATAAGAAAAACCATAGTTACTATTAATTATTTTTAATATAATTACCCTCTGACAATATCCATGAAATGAGGGAATTCAAAATGATGAAATACCTAGATGTTTGAGCTAATATAAGTAGCTTTTTAAGCATTAACGTTTAATGGGAACTGTCATTGAGGTAGAAAAATTTTGCAAACATAAATTTTACATGGAGTTTAAAATTTAAAAGAGATAATTTTAAGATAATCTAACAAATTTAAGGAGTCAGGGATTATCAAGAACTTTGCCAAAAAAAAAAATAGCATAAAGAGTGTATAGAGACATTTGCATAAGGAGTATATAGATGTGCCTTCCTTTTAGGATTCCACAAATATTAATTCCATGCCTAGATACTGGGACTCCTGAGAGGGAGGGAGAAGGCACCATCAAGTAGGGAATGCCTCACTGTGGACTCCAGTGAGGACAAGGATCCAGTCCCCCTCTAGAGAGGAGGGTTCCAGATAAGGTAAGAACAAGCACATGAGTCTCAAAAGCACATTAATAGTATATTTAAAAAAGCAAACACTGAGTCCAACAAAAGTTCAATGAAAAATTAATATATTTATGTATAATTAAGGTATATATATTACTAGAGGCCTGGTGCACGAGATTCATGCATGGCGGGGGTTCCCTCAGCCCGGCCTGCGCCCTCTAGCAGTCCGGGAGCCCTTGGGGGATGTCTGACTGATGGCTTAGGCCCGCTCCCTGGTCAGTCGGACATTGTTAGCACTGCTGTGGAGGTGGGAGAGGCTCCTTCCACTGCCACTGTGCTTGCCAGCCATGAGCCCAGCTTCTGGCTGAGTGGCACTCCCCCTGTGGAAGCACACTGACCACTAGGTGGCAGCTCCTCCGTTGAGCATCTGCCCCCAGTGGTCAGTGCGCATCAAAGCAACCGGTCGTTCTGCCATTTGGTCAATTTTCATATTAGCCTTTTATTATATAGGATATTCTAATAATATACATGTATACATATATATGTATATGTGTATATATTTATTATGTAATTTATATTCATATACATAAGTAATATTTCTATAGAGAAAATGGAGGATACATTTCTTAAATGTTTGAATATCAGCATCGGAAGCTAGGAGTACCTGGATAGCTTATACACTAAAAACATCTGCTCACAGTTTGTCCTAATAAATCTGCTAGGTCCTTATTTCTCTTGGCCTCTTCTTCTGCCAGGATCTCATATTCTGTCCTCGTCTCCTGAAAGCTGCGGAAGGTGAGAAGGCCTTACTGTCTCAATTAAAAAGAAGTACTGTCAGCATCGCAGAGAAATGAGCATAGTATCCTGAGGAGAGAGAGGCCTGCTTCTTTCTACAGAGGTGGCCCTGCGGGTGGATAAAAGAAAGGGCGCTGAGCTGGGCCACCCAGGGCCTTGGCATGGCTGCTATTTTGTCAGGATTCATGCTCTTGTGCTCTCTGACCATCTCTGTCTGGTCCAGGTAATTTATTTGCATGGATGTTAAGCTCCAAATGTCACTGCACGCTGTGCCTTTCCATTTTCTAACCACAGGTGCTTACAGATCAGGCTCTTGCTCAAGCTGCCACTGGCTGCCGAGCCATTATCTGTCCTGCAGAGCATGAGGACAGCTGCACTCTCTCCTTTGATGGAGGATACTTAGGTGTTCCACCTTATTGCTCAAGACAGTGTGACACTCAACTTAGCAAGACTGTATTAATACGGGCTTTTCATCAGATGGTTGCTTTGTGGGAGAGATCGGTGTCTAACCTTGGGATGTTATGTTCCTGTACTAGGAAGGAGACTGCAACCCTGAAATTCAACACAACGACGAAGTCAACCAAATCTCTTTATCAGACTCCCAGACTCCCAACTGGTTTCCCTGACTAATCTCCCTCAATGATCAGAGCTCTAAATGTTAAACAAAATGGTAATGCCAGTTCATTGGCTCATTCACTCATTCACTCAACAAATATTCACAGTATTTACTGAATATTGTCCATGTGTCAAGCACCTGCCTTACAAATGTCAGAGGGACTGTAGCAGGGCTCATAGTGCAGCCAGGCAGGCTGCGGTAGTGGACAAGGGATGCTTTTGACTACTTAGCAGCCATGTTTCCCTTTCTCTCAACAGTACTTGGATTTTCCTGTAGAAACATTTTCTCTCATTCTGATGCCATTGGGTGAAGCTATGTCTACCTGCAGATTTGGGGAGACGGGGTGCTGAGACCTAATGCTTGCCAATCAGAGCACTGTATCCTCCAGGGTACAGTGAAGTTTGGGATCTCTGGTGCTTTGGTTGGAACTGTTAGGAAGAAATAGCAACTATGGCTGAGGGTGGAGCTAAGGTTGCAAGGCCACTACAGGAAGAAACTTGCCTGTCTGGGAATGAGGATGGGAGGGAGGGAGGGGGCCTGAGGGTAGGTTGGATGGACAGAGAAGAGGGAGTGAGGGGCACACATATATAGCTATATGGACTAGATAGACATAGATATATATATACATATATCGATATATACATGTATAGATATATAACTATATAGATATTCTATCTATCTATCTATCTATCTATCTATCTATCTATCTATCTATCTACCTATCATCTACCTATATGAGAAGGGCTAATTCCAACATTTGAGTGTTTAGATCTAATTGTGGGCCAAAGCTCTCAGGGCAATGATGGAAGTACTGACAAACCAGAAAATGAGCACGGGGGAGGGAAACATACATCCAGCTGGCACTTGCTTATTCTTCATTATTCTTCAAATGTCACCTTTTCAGGGAAAACTTTCTCTCTCTCCCTGCAACCTCCAGCAGGAGTGCAAGCTTTCTATATTATGTTCCCAATAGATTGTGAGTTCACAGGTACCAGAGCATGGCTTGGTCATATTTATGTCCCCCAGTGCTCTGCACTGTTCTTGTTAGGTTGGATGTATATTATGCCTTTGATGAAAATCCCAGGAGTGCCTTCAGGTTCTCAGCCCTACAGTGAATGCAAGGGGTTCAAACAGGAGCAGGACACTGGCCCTGCCCTTGAGGAATTCACCAGGGTAACTAACATGTACAGAAAACCAGATTTTAACCTTAAGTAACTTGTTTTCCCCCCTCATTTCCCCTCCTTCTCTCCATGTCCTTTCCACCTCCCCAAGCCCTCTTGTCTAGTCAGTCCCATCAGAGCTTAACACACATATTCCCATGTCACTTCTCAGAGTTTTGCCAATTTAGGTCCAATTTCCCTGTTCGAGGTTCTCCAAATGCCTTGTATTTCTCCTTTATATAATCAGTGCTTCTCAACCAGGGGTGAGAACATCTAAAGACCTTTTGATTGTCACACTTGGAGGGGTTGCTATTGGCTACAGTGGGTAAAGAATAGAGATGCTGTGAACTATTCTACAATGTACAGGGCACTCCCCACCACAGAGAATGATCTTGCCCCAAATGTCAGTAATGCTGAGGTTGAGGAACCCTTACATAAATCATCACAGTTTAGAACTACCGATCAATTTTTGTCAATATTTGGTGAATGTATTTTCCCTCACTAAACTGTAAGTTCCAAAAGGGCAGATACTAAGTCTGTTTTGCACCATTATTTTCCCAAAGACTCGCAAAGAGAAGGGCCTCAGCGCTCATTTGTTGAACACTGCCTTTAAAGAAATGTTAAATCTGCTCTCTGAAACAAATTCAGAATTTGAATCAT
>NW_006295054.1:2570415-2580636 GCF_000327345.1 Myotis davidii
AACAGGCAAAATTTAATTCTCTGTCCTCATGTATCATTATCTAGAAACAAAGGTTGTTGGTTGCAAGGTTGTATTTTAGCTTAATTGAGAAGGCTTCATACCATATGAAAATATGAGTATTAACATTAAGAGATTCTGGGCAAAGCTGACAAAATCCATGAAAACATAGCCGTGGCACAATAGTCCCCAGAATTCCAAGCCTCATGACACAAATAAGAGGACTCCGGATGTGTGTGATGACTAGCATACCTCAGAGTTACCAGAGGGCACCATAAAAATATCCCTGAAGTCAACGATAATAGAGGCTCTTATACTTCATACCTGCTACCGAATAGCAATCAGCTTGGGTTCTATTTAGCGGTGTCTTCAATGACCAGTAATTCTAAAGCCTCTAATTATAACCTTGAGTCATAATATTTGCTTTTAGGCTTTACCTCAAGTGTAATTCAAATGTGATTTTTATATAGAAGTCAATTTCTGAAAGAGCTGTGATATAAAAACACTGGAGAAAGGATGTGGCCAATTATTAACCTGCATCTAAAACGATGTACTAAAATGTACTACAGTACTTTATAAAAATAAAGCAATGAGTTTATAGAGGAGACTGTCCTTAAAAGCATGTTACAAATGCACCCTGGGCCTATTTTCACCAACAGATGCTTATCTTTGGCAGGAGGCAGTGAATTATTTAAATATACACAAGGCCTTCACTTGAAAGCATGCTAAACATTCATCTTTTACATTTCCCCGGTGAAATTTTGTATGAAAGATGTCTCAAGATTCTAGTTTCAAATGATACAAACTTAATTTTGACTTAAAAACACAAAGGTTTTGCCCTAACTGGTTTGGCTCAGTGGACAGAGCATCGGCCTGCGGACTGAAAGGTCCCAGGTTTGATTCAGGTCAAGGGCATGTACCTTGGTTGCAGGCTCATCCCCCAGTGGGGGTGTGCAGGAGGCAGCTGATCAATGTTTCTCTCTCATCGATGTTTCTAACTCTCTCTCTCCCTTCCTCTCTGTGAAAAATCAATAAAATATATTTTTTTAAAAAAGGTTTGTTTCCTCCTCAATGCCCCACCTTCCCCCTAAAATCCTTAAGTCTCTCTCTGGCTCTCACTCATTTGTGTGTGTGTGTGTGTGTGTTCGTATTTGGCAACAACAATTTGTAAGGCCCTTACTGTTGGGTAGTTAAAATTAAAGATATAAAATTTGGAATCCTTGTTCTCTAATTCCAACTCAGAATCTCCCTAGATTCCCTCCACCTCTCTGTTTTCTGGACTTAAGATACTTAAACTCTTGAGGGGTCAGAAAAACATGGACTTTAGGGCTCAATTTGTGCAAATATATGTATATATATATGTTTGAGTGAATAAATGGATCTCATTTGATAAGTGAGAAAAGTAAGACTTAGGGAAGTTAGTTGAAAGTATCTTCAAGCAGAGGATTTCTTTTTATGTCTTTTAAGGGCATACGTTCAAAACTTAATTTGTCTACCATTATGAGACTGCCAAGTCCATGCGAAGGCAGGGAGCAGAGACTCTTAGAATGGTCTGGTTACACTCCCATGAACCACAGAGCAGTCTTCTGCATCTCATTGCACTTTCAGGGTGGGAAAGGTGTTCTCCAGTAGATGAAAATCACTGTTGAAGGTTGTATGTCAATTCTTAGGATTTTATTGTGAATACCACCCTAGAAAGAAAAAGGCCCAAAATACTCTTGCCGAGCCAAGTTTCCATATGTTGGCTGAATTTAATGTGATAACTTTGGGAATAGGAGATGAGGAAGGTAACACTTTCTCTTACTATCATGCTAGTAAGTTAATTGGGAAAGCTAGTTTTTCCCCAGGCATAGGCTTGATTAGAAGTTCATTGGAGCTGGGACTATTTCTCATTCATATTTCTTCCTTACACAGTAAGTTGCACATTATAGGTACTTAAGTATTTGTTCATTGAGTTTGCTTACTACTCAGATAAAAGGGTTACTAAAGGTGCTATTTAACTAGGACATGAAAATTTATTAACAAGAAAAATAAACACTATCTATACACAATCTTTTTTTATCACTATAACAGCAATACTAAAGACATATATAATGTATAGTTTTTTGTTGTATTACTCAATTTTAGTAAGCATTAGAAAGAGGTAAGATTTTTCTCCCTCTCTTAATACAAAATCATCCATTGTGGACATCTGACTTTTTATTTTTAATATATATTTTTATTGATTTCAGAGAGGGAGAGAGAGATAGAAACATCAATGATGAGAATCATTGATTGACTGCCTCCTGCACATCCCCTACTGGGGACTGAGCCTGCAACCCAGGCATGTGCCCTTGGCCGGAATTGAACCTGGGACCCTTCAGTCCGCAGGCCAATGCTCTATCCACTGAGCCAAACCAGCTAGGGCGACATATGACCTTTTATGCAACAAAGAAAAAGTATAAGTGATACATATTCCTGTGACTATTATGGGAGACTGGTGACAAATTACAGAGGGTTGATATTGAAGGGACAGAACTAGAGCAGCAATGAAATGAACATTTATCAACATTATGACAAGGCCTGGCTCAATAGTTTCAACATATTTTATTCTACTTAAATCTTGTATAACCTTATGGTGTAGGCATTTTTTAAAGATATTTTTATCGATTTTTAGAGAGATAGGAAAGGAAAGGGAGAGAAAGAAATATCCATGAGAGAGCACAGCATTGATCAGCTGCCTCCTGTATGCCCCCTACTGGGAATCGAGCTGGCAAACCACGCATGTGCCCTGACTGGGAATTGAAGTGGAAACCTGTGATGACACCCAACCGACTTACACCGGCCAGGGTGAGATAGGCATTCTTTCTGACAGAGGTTCAACATGGAAATGATTAGGAAGTACTGTGATGGGCAGTGCGTATACTGAGAGAATCTCAGTGAGCACAGTCAACTTCTTGGCGAATCTCATTGGAGCCCTTTGCCTTGCAGGATTCAAAACGATCTGCACACTCAGAGTGGTCCCATTTCTCAGAGGTGAGAAACGTATTACCAAACAGAGGAGACTGATGTATATTGAGACGGATGCCCAATAAGAAATTTATTGTCCCACAAACAAGAATACTCACTGTAAGCAGAACTACGTGGAAGACAAAATATAAGCAGAAGTTTAATGAGTAGAGAATGAAAAGAAAAGGAGCCATATCTAAAAGGATGGCCTTTATTATGTTAAGTCCATCCCTTTAAAAATAAATGGAGAAAACAATTCCTTTTGCAATAGCAACCAAAAGAATAAAACACCTGGTAATAAACTTAACAAATAATGTGAAAGACCTATGTACTGAAAATTACAAAACATTATTAAAAAAGATTGAAAAAGATACAATGAAATGGAAAAATATCCCATGCTCATGGATTAGAACATAGTTAAAATGGCCATTTTACCCAAAGCAAATCTTGCTTTTTAAGAAGTTGTTAGTCTCATGTGGTTTTTAAACATTTTTGAGTCATAAACTTTTTAAAGAATGTTTTGAAAGGTAAGGACTTTCTCTCCAGAAAAAGGTACACAGAAAAATACAAAATACTTGAATCCAAGATTTTAAGCCATTGTTTAAGATAAATATATATTCATAAAGTGGAACTCTCACAGTCCATGGGGCACCTAAAATTAGGAAGTCACATGCAAACGAATGAAACTAGATTGCAGTTTGTCCCCATGTACAAAAATTAATTCAAAATGGATCAAAGACTTAAACATAAGACCTGAAACTATAAGTCACATAGAAAAAAATATTGGTACCAAACTTATGGACATGGGTGATAGAAAATATTTTATGGACTTGACCCCAAAGCTAAGGGAGGTAAAGGCAAAAATAAATGAATGGGATTATAGTAAACTGAAGAGCTTCTGCACAGCAAAAGAAACGGACAACACAACAAACAGGCAGCCAACCAGATGGGAGATGATATTTGCAAACAGCAGCTCTAAAAAGGTTCAGTTTCCAAAATATACAAAGAACTTGTAAAACCCAACACCAAACAAATAAACAATCCTATCAAAAAGTGGGCAGGGGACCTGAAAATACACCTCTCCCAAGAAGACATATAAACAGCCAATAGATGTATGAAAAGATGTTCAACCTCACCGGCAATCAGGGAAATGCAAATTAAAACTACAATGAGATACCACCTTACACCAGTTAGAGTGGCCATTATCAACAAGACAAGCAATAACAAATGTTGGGGAGGTTGTGGAAAAAAGGGAACCCTCATTCACTGTTGGTGGGAATGTAGACTGGGACAACCACTATGGAAAGCAGTCTGGTGATTTCTCAAAAAAATTAAAAATAGAGCTACCATTAGTTAGGCCTATATGCCTGCATGTAAGTCCTTTGGTTGATCTTTCCCCCTTACCCCCCCCCTCCACTA
Organism: Myotis davidii; assembly: GCF_000327345.1. Lineage (NCBI taxonomy): Eukaryota > Metazoa > Chordata > Mammalia > Chiroptera > Vespertilionidae > Myotis > Myotis davidii. The sequence continues at coordinate 2,574,820 of NW_006295054.1, forward strand.
CCCTCCCTCCAAAGCCGGACAGTCCAATCAATGCCTCTCCGTCTCTGGATCAGTCCTTGTTCATCAGTTTATGTTGTTCCTTATATTCCACAAATGAGTGAGTTCATGTGGTATTTATCCGCTCTCCAGTTCCATCCATGCTGTGGCAAATGGTAAGAGTTCCTTTACGGGGGGAGGGCGGGGGGAGGGCATGAGCGGGGTGGGGGGGGTAGAGGGTAATGTGGGGACAAGGACACATATGTAATATCTTAATCAATAAAAAATATATTTAAAAAAATAGAGCTACCATATAACCTAACAACCCCACTCCCGAGTATATACCCGAAAAATTCAAAATCATTTATACACAAAGATATATGCACCCCTATGTTCACTGTAGCATTACGCACGGTGGCCAAGAGTTGGAAACAGCCAAAGTGCCCTGCATTAGAGGACTGGATAAAGAAGATGTGGTACATATGCACATGGAATACTATTCAGCCATAAGAAAGTGAAATAGTGTCATTTCATGAAATAATGTCATTTATAACAACATGGATGGACCTTGAGAACATTATGCGAAGTGAAATAAGTCAGACAGAAAAAGCTAAGAACTATATGATTTCACTCATATGTACAATATAAAACTGAAATGTATGAACACAGTAGCAGTGTGGTGGTTGCCAGAGGGAAGGGAGGGTGGGGAGAGAAAGGGGTCCTAATATGAGGTGACAGGAGAATATTTGACTTCGGGTGGTGGGCACATGGTGCAATATACAGATTTTGTAACTTAGTAATCCACACATGAAACCTATATGTTCATGTTGACTAATGTCACCCCAATAAAATTTATAAATAAATAAATAAATAAATAAATAATAAAGGGATGGCGATGCCATTGTAATAGGAACCCTTTCCAACAAGAACAACTGGACAGCGCCTCTGTCTTTGTCTTAGGGATGATCTAGATCAGCGGTTCTCAACCTGTGGGTCGCCAATATAAAACTGAAATGTATGAACACAGTAGCAGTGTGGTGGTTGCCAGAGGGAAGGGAGGGTGGGGAGAGAAAGGGGTCCTAATATGAGGTGACAGGAGAAGATTTGACTCGGTACAACATACAGATCTTGTAACCTAGCAACCCACACATGAAACCTTTATGTTCATGTTGATCAATGTCACCCCAGTCAAGTTAATAATAAATAAAATAAAAACACAAACCACTCATCTAGATGTTGGCACTGGAACTCCTCAAGACCATGAGCTAAGATTTCCTCTCCTCCCTGGAGGGTGTCAGTATTTACTGCTGTGACCTCCTTTTTACTCTACTTCCAGTGAGGACCACGCCCTCTTCAGATGAACACTTTCCTTATGGTCATATGTTAACACGTCTGGTCAGGTTATGGTCATCTTTGTTAACACGCTGGTCAGGTTATGGTCATCTTGCTTTTTAAGAAGTTGTTAGTCTCATGTGGTTTTTAAACATTTTTGAGTCATAAACTTTTTTAAGAATGTTTTGAAAGGTAAGGACTTTCTCTCCAGAAAAAGGTACACAGAAAAATACAAAATACTTGAATCCAAGATTTTAAGCCATTGTTTAAGATAAATATATATTCATAAAGTGGAACTCTCACAGTCCATGGGGTACCTGTGACCCTTATGAATTGGTACCGTTTTGATTTGGTAAATAAAAAAAGTGAGGCTCAGGGAAGGTGACTTTCTCAAGGGCCAGAAAGGGGCAGAATAAGGAATCTACTAGTTTCTAGAGCAGAGATAAGAATGTCTGTAATTTTTAAGATGACTCCTAAAAATTTCATCCCAAATTTTAAAAAAATCAAAGGAAGAAGTGGAGGAAGAAGGAAATGGCTGTTTTATGACTTCTGAATATTTAAAGATGGCCACAACTTTTTTCTTTTTAATCAGCAAAGATGTGGCTTAAGTTGCCACATCCTCAATTTACCAAAGGGTAGGAATTACCTGAGGCTAAATAACTTGCCCAAGTTTTCTTAGCTTTAAGGGACAGAATTAGAATTGGAATAAGGAAGTTGTTCAAGTTTAAGGCAGTCAGAGTCCAGGGTAACCCTCAGATAGGTGGGAAGAATAAGATTCATAGGCTTCTGTTCAGTTTTTCAAAGAGATGTAAAAATAAAAAATAGATGTTTTAGTTCAAAAATGGTCTGTCTTTGCATTTTCCTTTTGTGTTGTGTTATATTTCATTAGACAACAAAGGCTTCTCTTCTTCCTCTCCTGGTAATAAATAGTGATTAATCACGACCACCTGTCACGCTCAATTTTGCATTCATTTCATGGGAAGATTTTCCACACTCTCCAAGGTGAAATTTACATTTTAATGTCCATAGATATAAAAGGAAAGCAGTGTGTGTTACATTTTTTCCCCACTACGAAAACCATTTTCAGGAATTTAGAATGTTAAATAATCATTCTCTTTATGGGACTAGCTCTAAAGATACATATAAATTTTGAAATCTATAGTATTACTTAGCAATTTTAGTGCTTTACTTTTTGCAGCCAATCATGGAAGACTGGCTTTTATAACTTTCTCTGCAGAGTCATCTTAATTATAGGGAAATCCTGTTACAGATGGCTCCCCATTTACAGTGCTTCTGCTGGAATCTAACGCTGGTTTTATTGGAAATGATGAACAATTACTTTTCCTAGGATGCAGAGTTAAGAATCAGGATTGGAAGTGAACTACATTTTTTCAGCTTTGGTAAAATTCAAACTTACGTATTATTTCCTTCAAACTTTATCCCAAGGAGCAAAAAAATAAATAAAGCAAAAAACCTTTTAGATTTCTCAGAATCCTGGAAAATTTTTCAAGATGAAAGGAGTCATACATATATTATCTGATTCAATCCACACATTTAACTGGCAAGGTGAGTTTCACCCAATTGCAGAAATAGTGACAGAGCTGGGCCTGGGAGCTTTATGGACTATCACCACACCTTTGCGTCACACTTTGCTACAAATGTACCCTTCTTCTTGTGCTTTTCCCAAGGAAGGGTTCTCTGCCCCTAACGACAAGAATTTCTTTTATTCTTTCATCATAGCACGATGACAAGCTGGCATTAAGTTATATATTCATTTATTTATTGTCTTTCTCCTCAAAGAATATTAAGTTCCAAGAGGGCAAAAAAATCTGTAGTTTCTAATAGCGTTGGGGCACATAGCAGGACTCAATAAATACTTGATAAAGTTTCAAATTTAACATTCTCATGTATCCCATGTTTTCTTTAATTAGGATTTTGAAAAAATATCTTTTAAAAATATTTTTTTTTATTAATTTCAGAGAGGAAGGGAGAAGGAGAGAGAAATAGGAACATCAATGATGAGAGAGAATCATTGATTGGCTGCTTCCTGCATACTCCGTACTGAGGACTGAGCCTGCAACACGGGCATATGCCCTGCCCAGGAATCCTTCCTGGTCCACTGAGCCATGCTGGCCGGGCAAAAAAATAAAATATCTTAATGTACTCAATGTAGAAGACTTCTTAACAAGATAAAAAGTCATAAAAATAATTTCTGTTACATTACAATTAAGGGCTTCTGATCATAAATACAAGTCACAAATCAAGAGAAAACTGCCACACAGATAAGCAACAAAGGATTAGTATCCAGAATACCTCAATAACTTTTAAAAATAAAAACATGTAATCCATTAGGGAAAAAATGGTAAAATATACGAACAGATATTTTAAAGAAGAGCCAGCACAAATGGCTAGTAATGGCCTATAATAACCAATAAAAATAAGATATTCAATTTTTCTAGTAATGAGGGAAACGAAAATTAAAAATCACTATGCTATACACTCAAAAGAACTGAAAGCAAGACTCAAATAGAACACCCATTTTTGTGCACTTATTTGCATACCCATGTTCATAGCGTAATTACAGCAGCCAAAACCTGGCAACAATCCAAGTGTTTATCAATGGATAAATGGATACACAAAAGAAATTCTGTCATGCTACAATATGGATGAACCTTTAAGACATTATGCTAAGTGAAATAAGTCAGTCAGAAAAAGGGCAAAAACTATATGATTTTACTTACACTAGGTATATAGAGTTGTGAAATTCTGCTTAAAAAAAGAGTAGAATGATGATTGCCACGGGCTTGGAGGAGAGGGAGGGGGAGCTTTTGTTTAATAAGTATGGAGTTTCAATTTGAGAGAATGAAAAGACTTACAGAAATGGATTATGTGATGGATGGTTGCACAACAATAGGAACGTACTTAATGGCAGTGAATTGCACACTTAAAATGGTTGAAATGGTAAATTTTGTTGTGTATGTTTTATCATAATAAAGAAAAAGTGACATTGAGATATCAATTTATATACACTAGCTTGACAAAAATAAAACTTCTGACAACAGCAAGTATTTATCATTGCTATGGACTGAGTGTGTCTCCCTCAACCCCCCAAATTCGTATGTTGAAGCCAGACCACCTTCCCTACCCTCCACCTGACTGTGTTGGAGACAAGGCCTTTAAGGAGACAATCAAAGTTAAATGAGGCCATAACTATGGATTCCTGATCTCATAGAACTGCTGTCTTTATAAAAGAGAAAGAGCTCTCCTTTCCACCAAGAACATAGTGGGGAGGTGGCTGTCTGCAAGCCAGGAAGTGAGCACTCACCAGGAACTGAACCCTGCTGAAAACTTAATTTTGGACTGTCCAGTCTCCCGAACAGTGAGAAAATAGATTTCTGTAGTTTCAGCCAGCCAATCTATGGTATTATGTTATGACAGCCCAAGACAGTCATAGTAGAGCAGTGGGATCTCATGTGCTGCTGAGAGGACTGTATATGGGGACCATCTGGCCTAGTCTAGCAAAGCCAAGGCCATGTAAACTCACAATCCAGCAGCTCCATTGCATGGCATACATTCTTGAGAAACTAGCACATGTGTAACCATGGATAAATACATGGAAGTTAAATGGGACAGCTTATGTATTAGCAAAATCTGGAAATAACCAAAATGTACAGTGAGAGGACAATAGGAACTATAAAGAAAAATAGGTAAATGATACAAAACATAGGATGACATTACATCTGGGTGATAAAGAACAATGCTTGAGGAGAGTACATGGGCTTCATGCAGTCATCAATACTCTATAGTCTAAGCTGGATGGTGGGCATATAGACATCTTCTTATTATTATTTAAAGCATATGTATCCACTCTGCATATTCTTATTTCACACATGTAGAATATGTATTAACAATTAAATAAATAAAACAAATGACAATCTTCAATACCCAAGCACAAATAATTAAGAGCATAAAACTTCAAGTTGCAGGGCATAACCAGGATAGATAACAAAGCAAACAAAATTCTTATATAATGAATTATTTGAAATGCTTAAAAAAGTTGGCTACGTAAATCACAATTTTTACCAGAAGTACTGCGAAATCCATCCTGGCTACCAAATGCACTATGAACAGTAAAACATGTTTGGTATGCTATCAAGGCAGACCCCACATCATGTATGCTAAGTCTGAAAGCCATTTATTTATACATATCACCATCAAGAGCCATATTTTCCCCTCAGAGTGAGAATGGAGTTGCCCACATGAAAATATATTGTGTATTTTGTATGGCCAGAGGTGGGTGATGAGATGTTAGAGTGAGAGCAAAGAGTTAAAAAAGAACATCGAAACCATTAAACAATGCCATATTTTACATTTTATTCCTCCAGGGTAAACAGATTATTCTGGGGCACTGACAATGTGATATATAACTGTTTTAGGTGCATTCACATATATCATTTTATTTAATCTTCACTACATCATCCTTGATAGGTATTACTTTTCTCATTTTAT
>NW_006295054.1:2580754-2582203 GCF_000327345.1 Myotis davidii
GAGTGTTGGAATTCAAACCTAGTTCTCACTCAAAGCCCAGCACTTTGGCTATTACACAGTCTTTATGATTGCCTTAAAAAACAGGTTTTTGTAAATGACAGCAAAAATCATTAACAAATCAAGAGTTAATCAGCCAGGCTCTTTATCCCCCTTCTTCCCTCCCCCCAATGTAAGGGCTTTTCCTCTCTCTTTGGCTATATTCTTGCTCATTGTTTATGTCTTAGTAAGATGAACCAAGGAAATAAACTATGGAATCGAGTCTGTCAATTTAGGTTCTTCTTGGAAATGCAGATCATCATGTCTAAAATGTGTCTTAGGATTTTTTTTTCCATTTGTTCTTAGCCATACATCCTGTAACATACACAAAATACACGTGGTACAGTGCTGCCCAGAGTAGGGGCTTTGGAGTGCATATGAATCCAGAGGCAATGCTTAGAGCTCCGTGTCCTCAGGAATTTTATAGTCCTCTCTGTGTCTTAGTTTGTCAGATCAGGATAATATCTCATAGTGTGGTTGTGAGGATTAAATGATATAGTGCACATAAAACATTTAATAGTTCTCGATACATAATAGGAGCCTAGGAAGTGTCAGGCATTACAATTAGTAGCAAACATACATATGCATGTATCTTATATACACTAATAAGTTGTAGGTATTGCTATTAGGATTATTAGAATATTCTAGCATTAGTATGCTCAGGTGCCATGCAGTGAGGTTGTGGGGAGGGGACAGAAGCACAGAAGCAAGGTATCTCAGCAGAAAAGGATTAGAATGACCTTCTGGCAAAGGCTAATCTTGACCTGGATTTTGAAAGGTGAGAAGGAGTTAGATATATAAAGAAGGTAAGGTGTATGTGCTGGGGGCGGGAGGACGGGAGAGCAAGGAAACTTCAGGCAGGAGGGAACGGCATTAATGAAATCCCACAGCATGAAATGGCATGATGTATAGGGTAGACTGGTGGGGCAGGATATCAGCATCAAGGGACCAATTACAGTGAAGTCGTTGGCATGGAGATCAAACTGAGGTGGGCCCATAAGGGACTGGTGAGCAAGTAGAAAATGACTCTTTCAGGGAGGCACACTGTGAAGAGATTCAGTCATTGTTCTAAGTTAGAAAGAAACATAGAAAAGACTGGTAAGTAGTCCAGCAAAGTATGGCTACTTGAACTGTGATCCAATTCTTACTTAATTTTTGTATTTTCTAGTATGAGAGTCTAAAATTTCAGAGATAAAAGTTGTAGAAAACATCTGCATCAAATATCCTCATTGCCATTTTTCTATTAAAAATTGTCACAGCCCTGTCAGGTGTGGCTCAGTTTGCTGGGCATTGTCCCTTGCACTGAAAGGTTGCTGGTTTGATTCCCAGTAGGACACATCCCCAGGTTTTAGGTTCAGTCCCTGGTAGGGGGCATTCAGGGAGCAGCTGATAGATGTTTAACTTTCACATCAA
>NW_006295054.1:2582350-2584556 GCF_000327345.1 Myotis davidii
ACATGAGAATGAGTGAAATCTGTTTTCTCATGGCCCATATGAGGAACTGGATGAATTTACTATAAGCACAAATATACCAGTAGAATTAAAACTGAAGTTAAGACAAGCCCTTAGGAGATAAAATTCAAGAACATCACTCTTCTTTCTATCCACCCTGAACTACCAGTAATTAATTAAATATACAACCTTGCCTTTCTGCATACCCACACCTATCCTCTCTTCTTGGCCTTCAAAATTAAGTTGAGGGTCATTTCTTTTGGGGGCTTTCCCCAACCTTCCAACATGCTTTAGGTGCATGTTCGCTAGTTCCCAGACCTCATACATGCTTCCATCTTAGCACTAACCACACTGTAGTGTAATTGTTGGTGTTATACTAATTTGAATTACCAGTAAACTATGAGGTCCTTGAAGGCAGGGATCATGGTTATTCAGAATAGAGACCATGTTTATCCTCTACCCCTATTACTTAGCACATATTTGGCACTAATTAAATGCATGTAGTTTGTTGATTCAACATAAGACAAGTAATGGATTGAAAAATAAATTTATCCTTAAAGTAAGAAGATGACTTTAAAACAGATTCCTTCTTTCTCCACCTCAAACCTACAAATAGATTCTATACCCCAGAGATACCCAAGGTCAGACAGAGACATTAGATAATGTCTCACCCAGTGTTTTAAGGGGTGGTATAAGAATTTGTTTCTTTCTTATGTCCACTGAGACTCTCATTTGATTTCCAGATCAGTCTACCTTCAAATCAATAGTTACAATTTTTCATTATTGTAAAAGAACAACTCTCTCATCCACAAAATAGGCTGTTATAGCATTGCTGGGTCATTTTCTCCATATATGAGCATAAAAACTAAAAGATGAATTTTCAAGGGATTAATGTTTCAAGTAAAACCCATGCAGGGTTTGCCATTATCTTTCAAGAGAATCGTCTCTCAGGTTCTCCCAAAGCACATTTTCACGTCAAGGAAAATCACTTGACTTTCAAGGCAAAGACAGACAAAATACTGCCTGGAAATAGTTTGTACACCCCATTGGGGCAAAAAGTTCTTTATACAATAAGAACAGAAAAATATTACAGTGAATGAGACAACAAAAGTCCAATGCAAAGAGTGTCAATCCCCCCAATTTCTATGAAAAACTTGAAATATGCTAGAGTCGCCTGAGTGTAAGCAGAGGCACATTTTGTTCTCATTGTAGATAAATACACTTTTGTCCGACACACTGAGGTAGCAATCCTTTAGGGTTATTTGTCAGTTTGTTCAATTGACTAACTATGCCACACTCCATGGAAACAGTAATAACAGAGACAGACACATGCAGTCAAGAGCACAGACAGCAACGATCTACACAGGGGCCACCACAGCTGAGGAGCCACAGCTAGTGGGTTCTGAGAAAACTGCGTGACATGTGAGGTGAGTCTTACAGGATGAGCCTAAGTGAAGTACTCAAGTAGTGATGGGTGTGGATCTCTGAGGAGTTGATCCAAAGACATCATCAGCGGAGAATTTTGTAAAGAACTGAAAGTATTCTCAAGGGTGTTATACTATGGGTCATCTTTCTCCCTTGTGCCCTTAGACGTATAAGGTTCCCAGCCCGGTGCAGATCACTTTCCTGTTGATCTGATAAGAAGGCAAAATAAATATTATCACTCTTTATCCTGACTTAGTAAATCATCTATAATAATAAAAGCATAATATGCTAATCAGATGACCTTCCAGATGAAGGTGGGGATGCGAGGGAAGCTCAGGTCCCGGGTGCCAGAGGGAAGCCGGTGCCGGCAGCTGGGGGAAGGAGGCCTACTCTTGCACAAATTTCGTGCATCGGGCCTCTAGTAAATTATATTGACAATGCAAAAACTGTGGGGGAGGGCAATAGTTTCTATAACAGCCATACCATCAATAGAAAGAGAATAAGAAAAAGAGCATGGTGTTGTAGATACACACAACACAGTCATAGCAGCAATGTTTCGCTCACAGCTACATTCATCAATAATAATGGACTGTGCACCCTCAGTGTCAGTTACAGGGGAATTATAATGGTAAACAAGACATAGAGCTTAGATGGTCTTATCAACCTAGTGGGAGCGATAAGCCAGTGAATAGGTTCTTTCTATATAGTGTTAAATGCCATCCTGGGGAAACCTTACAAGATGCTAAGGAAGACAGAATGGGATCAACTAAACTGAATTTTGTAG
>NW_006295054.1:2584619-2597002 GCF_000327345.1 Myotis davidii
GAAAGAATTTGCCAGAAGAAGGGGAGGATGGGGAGGAGAGAGGAGTTAGAGGAAACATTTGCATTCCATTGGCTGGAGGCAGCTCGGGTAGACTGGGACAAGGAGTTCAGCGTGCGTAGGGGTGGCGGTGGAGATGAGACACTGAAGCTACATAACTAAGTAGTAAGAGTCAGATCACCCATGGCCTTGAGACGGTTTTAAGCAGCTTGAACCTTATTTCCAGGAGAGCAGGGAGCCACTGCAGTACTTGTGACACGCAGACGACAAGCATACCTGTGCTTTAGGGAGACCTCCTTAGTGTAGGGTGGACAACAGCCTGGAGGGGATCAGGCAGGACCCAGGCAAGCAGTGAAGAGTCCGATCCAAGTGATGCAAAGGCCAGCATTTTGAAATTGTGAAGAATGCTTTCTAAAGCCCATTTGGGAGAAGGAACAAATGAGAATGGACATAACTCCTTCTAAGCTCTCCACTTTCTGTCCTAGCCAAGGCATTAAATTTATTTTAAAACTACAGCAATTAAGAGAGTGATAATAGCGCAGAAATGGTCCAGGCAGATGAGTGGAACAAAGTCAAGAAATAAGCCTAAGTATATATGGAAATTTAGGCTATGATAAAGATGGCAAGCGGAACTGTTTTAAAAAATAATTAGGCTTTCTCTGTACCTAACAGACGTATAGTTAAAAAAAAAAACTGCTTAAAAAAATAACTCTAGATGAAAATTTAAATGTACACAATAAAAGCTGGCAAAAAATCATTATAGGTAATTACAAAAGAAGAAAAGCAAGTGCTTAATAAACATAGATATCAATTTTTACACAGAAGACTGGCAAGAATGAAAAATAGTTCATAATATTCATGGGCAGTGAGATTAGAGGGAAATCAGGTTCCTTCTACTGCATGGGTAAAAATGTATAAAATTGGTATGTCCTTTCTGGAAGACAACTTAACAATATGAATCAAACCCTTGGATATGTGCATAAAGTTTGACCCAGAAACTATACCCTTAGGCATTTATCCTAAGGATGTTACTGGAAAACTACCCAGACATGTATATACAATGGTGGCAATTACAACACTTTGAATGATACAGAACTTTTTAAAGGCATGAAAAGATATTCACAATATAGTGTTAAGTGAATCAACAAGGTTATGAAACTGTGAATATTACAACTCTACATACACACACACAGAGAGAGAGAGAGAAAAAAAAACAGAGAAATTGATATAGAGTTATTAACAGTCATTTTCTTTGGTGTTGAGATTATGGTTGGTTTCTGTTTTCTGAAAATTTCTTGCCATAAGTACGTATTGCTTTTATAATCATAAAAAGTAAAGACTCTTATCCCTTTACAAAGAAATGTCAAGAGTAACAGTGATGGTGGAGTTAATAACTCAAGAGAATGCGGGAAAGAGCAAGTGCCTGTATCACATTAACAAGTGCCAACTATACTGTCTCTTCTCAGTGGATTCAAGACAAAAACTGACACAGAAAGAACTCTACCACCTTACCTCAAAAAAAAAAAAAAAAAAAAAAAAGGAATGGAAATCCTTGTCAGGAAAACCAGCAGTATTACTGCATAAATTATAATACATTTTGCATTTCAATTGCATAGGTAACATAGATACTTAAACCACACTTTCACATTCAACCCCACATCATGCCTGCCCATTTATCAAACTGTGTCAAATATTACAAACAGTACAACTTAGCTTAAAGAACCCAGGTTGTTTTCTTGTGTAGGATTATGGTACATTTGCACGAATCTTCCTGTCACTCTGTTTTTTCACTCATAAAACAGTAAGGAGATGTTTCAGGTATCTAACTTTGCATGCCAAATACAGCATGCAATAATATGGCAAATGTTTTCATAATAATCTAAATTCAATACAATAAATGACACCTTGATGTTATAATGTATAGTTTTCTAATATTCTTTGGTTCACACTAACATACAGTCTTTAAAAGTCCATGTATAGTACAGGAGCAGGCATTTTTACTATTATTACTATTATTATTATTATTCCTATTTATATAGAGAAGTCACAATCAGAAGAGTTTATTGCCTCAAGGGTTTCATGGTTAATTGGCCACCAATTTGGATTCGTGTTTTGCTTTCATGATGGTATTTTTTCAGAATTGGTTGCCTCCCACACTCATCCCGACTGGATTGAACCCGGGACCCTTCAATCCTCAGGTTGATGCTCTATCTACTGCGCTAAATCAGCTAGGGCAATGGACACTGTTTTAATGAGAAATACTGGAGTTGACTGATTTTATTCTTCTGCCATAATATAGAATTTTAAAATTATGAAGCTCATAAAGTCCAGTCTCCTTGCCTTATTGACAGAGAATCTAAAGCCCGGGAGAATAAGTGACTCTTCTCACATCTCAGCTGTGACTAGCAGAACAGGCGCGAGACCTCAGGTCCCCACACCTGTTCTAGTGTTCACTGTGCAACAGAGAGAGCCAAGGACCCTACAGCCATAACGACTCATAGAGCATCTTCACATACATCTTCCCCCACAATTACCCTCTGAGGTCTTATTATTTATTCTTATTTTATAAAAGGATAACTGTTACTTGGAGAATTGAAGTGACTTTTGAATACTTTCAGTTACAAAGCTCAAGGTTTCTATACCCGAGGCCAGTGCTTTCCCACTCTGAACTCCAGACTGGGATGCATTTCCCGTAATTTCCTCTCAATTCAAGGGAAACCATTGCTGAAAAAGTTTGGAAACTTAAAATGATATATCAATCTTAGGACAAGATTCATGAACTGTGTGACCATTATTTACCAAAAAATATCTTTTAGATCATATCTCTTCTCAAAGCATTGGCTTTCTACAGATCATTAAAAATCGAACTCAGCAAATAATGAAAGCTTACCACTGTTGAGTTTAGCAAGAAATGGCAGAGGGCTCTGATCCAAGCCAACCTTTGTGTCATTAACCTCGGGAAGCTCACAGCTTATGTGGAAATCGTCAATGTAAGCATCCAAGGCTTCGGAGGCAGAGGAGTACGGCTTTTCTTTATACTGGATGGAACCGTCAGTGTTAAAGGAGATGCTGCTGAGGGTGGGAAGAGAGGGCTCAGAAGTGCTCAAGTGATGTTTCTTAACTGACTTTGCCATGGCTTTCTCAACATGGGCTGCAATGTCCATTCATCTTTTAAAAAACTCTAAACACAGAAAAGGGTATACAAGATTTCAGTTACATAGGAATGGTCATCCGTGGTGACCCTTGAATCCTGTGTATTTACTTTTTACAAATTAAATCCCCACCTCCCCACACCCCTCTCTGCACTGTTTATATTGAATTCTCAAGCAATACTTGTTGACTGACAGTTTCACTGACATGGCCACAATGTGAACGGCACTTTAGCCACATGTTAAGAAGCTAGCGATATAAGCCCTGCCAGGTAAGGCTTCAAATAGAGGGGTTGCTTTCCTTGGACTTTAGTTTTACTCAACTAAATGAGTAGCTCTGGAATAGTGAGATACTTTTATTTGCTACATTTAAAATAAGACAAGGCCTCCAGAATCATGTCATGGTTTTTCATTCCCACACCTGTTCTCCTCTCATTCATGGGACAGGGAAAATCAGGGATGAAGGCAAGGAAGCAACAGGGGACCCTGGCTCAAAAGAGATGGCAAATGGAGACCAGGCAGCAAGATGAGGTGAGTGCCGGTCCTGGACCTTCTGCCACTCTGACCTTGGTGGAGGAATTCAGCCACTGCAGACCTTGTTGGTCCCATCTGGCCCCTACCACTTACTCTCCACAATAACTATAACAATTAAGTAGTACCAGTTTCCTAGTTTTCAAGATGAGAATAGAGTGGCACATGGAGACTGAGTAATTTGTCTGAAGCTATGGCGCAGGGAAGCAACAGCCATGGTTGAGCCCCAGTGGTCGGACTCAGAGCGTGAACTGAATTGTTTGCACCAGACCACCGTCTCATGTGTGCTGGGATTGCCCTATGACCCGTGATCTCTAAATGTTGGCCACAGCTCGTGTGCCACGAATGTCTGCCAGGGTTGGGCGCCTGTGTGCTGTAGTCTCTCATTTCTCCAAGAGTATTCATTGGTACGTGCAGGAGAAATGCCATTTATTTGATAAGAATACATATGTAAGTGCCAGAGAGAGAGAGAGAGAGAGAGAGAGAGAGAGAGAGAGAGAGAGAGAGAACTCACTTTTCCAGGCCTTTGATGTTCAAATGGACATGTTGTGGTTTCAGAATGTTATATTATATGACATCATAATCCCTAACATTTCCATCTGTGGGGTATTTTGAGTGTCCTCTAATGTAATGGAGTTATACTGTGGCTGTTGAGAACCAGAAGAAAACTATGGATCATCTTCCCACAAAAACGTACACTGGCAGACACAAATGCAATGAGTTCTAGGGTTCCAGAAGTTCATGGCCCTTCTGCATCTGAACCCTAGATTTGGAATTTTTGTCTAATTACAGTGGCAGATGTGGGAAGAAGGGAAGGGAAAGAAGGCTGGCTAAGGAAAAGAACAAAAAGAGATCCTTACTACAGACGGAACAAAGTACCCAATACCACAATTCTTGGAGCTTTTATGATAAAATCTCTTTTGACTTCAAAGACCCAGCTCAAAAGGCACTTTCTTTATAAATCATGAGCACGATCCTCTTCCTTCTCTGGATTTGTCAGTATGAATTAGTTACTATTGTGGACAATGGGCTTTAGAATGAGAGAGAGGTGGGTTCATCACCAATCATATTTGATTTTCTCACTTTTAATTCTGTTTAATAATACTGAGTTCATTGGGTGGCTGTGTTTAACCTGCTGCTTTGCACCAGGATGGCCACATCTGGGCTAAGATATGGAAATACTTTCAAAACAGCTGGAAAAAGCTCCTGCCCTTCATGTGCTTCCAACCCCAGCCCCCAAACCAACACACCAGTGTCTCCTTGCCACCCCAGCCCTGACCCCCTTCACCCAGAAGTCCTTGGACCTTCCCATGATCTGGCAACTTAAGAGATACTGTCTGCCTCTGCGGGACTCTTCTCCAGCTATGGCCAATGCCCACTCTGTCTGGTCAGTGTCTGACTATACAGATGGTTAAATGTTTAGAATATGGCCCCTGGTTTGACCTACAGAAGAGCTGGGTATATGTCTTCTTCCCTCTAAAAGCTCAAACAAAATAAGGAACAAATGGGTATCCCTCCTCCTGCCCCGGTTTTCCAGTCCATGGTAGTTGCTCAATAAATGTTTGCTGAATGTCAGCAAACATTTTCCTTTCAATATAAAGCAGTGTGATGACTGCAGTCATAAAAATGTTCTAAGGAAATCAATAAAGAAATATATTTTAAAAAGGGAGGGGCGCAAAAAAAATGTTCTGAAAGATCAAGTCCTGTTGGTTTATTAGTAGATGCTGAGAAGCAATGAAACAAGAGACTAGAATAATGTGCTCAAGTCCAGGATTTAATGAGAGAAAGGCAGAATGCAAAGAGAGCAAGAAGCTGATGAGAGCATTGGTGAGATTACCAGCCATGTTGGAATATTTTTGAGGTTCACTTAAGGCAAACCTTTATTACCCAATTGTTCAACATGCATCCACAGCTGAAAGTCTAGTTTTAAGTGAATATTTAAAGGCATTTTCTGTACCACCTAATTGCATGAACACCACTGTAAAGGAAACTTAACCATTACTATTTTTAAAACAACACAACAGAAAAAAATCAATGCATAAGATATACGTCGATCATCCTAATAAAACAAACCAATTTATTTTGTGACTTTCATTTTATCATATACATAGCAATGTGAAAATTCATTCTCTTGATTTTTCACCATGTGGATTTACAGGGGCTAAGCAATGAAAGAAATGAACACTTGTGACATTTAAAAAGCAAGAAGACCATATGGAATAACTAAGAAAGAAAACAGGATCAATACATTGCCTAATCATATATCAAATAAAATGCAGATTGCTTGGATATTTCCCCTGGCAATTTCATGTTTGAAGTTGGTCTCGCTCAATTCTCTTTGATAGTATTTTTTTAAAATGTATTCAATCTATAGACTTCTCAGAGTGCATCCATCTTCCAGGAGGCAAACAATTCCTGAAGAATACAGATGACTGCAAGTAGGAACACTAGGACAAGTCATCAGATCCATCTCCCTTATCACCTTAGGTTAAACCAGACTCAATCACAGAAGCTGAGTCCCTCAAGCCTGAGCCGAGAGAAAGGTTCAGCGATCTGCACAAAGTTCGGTTTCCTTCTCTCATTCAATTCAATTAGACACACAATTACTGACTGCCAGTGTGCAAGGAACCATGCTAAGCAGTGATGGACAAGACATTATTTCCCTCCCAAAGATGTAGTCCAGTAGGAAAAATAAGAGCAGCATATAAATGATTACAACCCAAGGAAAGGCATGCTAAATGCCACCGAGGAAAGGCATGCTAAATGCCCAACAGGGGCTGGAACACAGAGAGGAGAGAAAGTACTTCTGTTTGGTGGAATTGGGGAAAGTTTGACTTTAGTAGGGTATTTAAACTAGGACTTGCAAAAGAGGCAAGTTTCAGACACGCAGACATGAGGAAAATGGAAATGCTAGGAACACTGAAATAGAAAAACCGCGTACATATATGGATGGAGGAATAAATCTGATTCGCCTGGGTTGTCAGGTAGAGAGAAAAAAGGCTGGACATACTGTATTCCATTCTGTATAGACCAAAGTGGCAAGTTTTAGGGCTGGGTATTATATTTATTTCACAGAAAAGGAAAACTGAGCCTCAGAAAGCTTTTAGAATGCTCTAAGAGAATATACCAGTAAGTGACAGATTTGAGACTTAAAGCTTAAAAGCTCATATTTTTTCCCACCACACCACAGTGTCCACTCTCTGCCTTCCTCCCCCAATGACAACCTAGTGAAGGAAGCCAGGCAACCCCTTCTGCATACAGCATGGTGGTTAGCCCCAGATCCCAGAGTAAGAGTATCCCACCCACCTGTGCAGCTCTGAGAGCTCCATATGCCAATTTAAACCATCCATAGAACAATGATTTAAAAAGACAATTGGTTAAGATTTCCTTCTATTTTTTCAGCTGAGTACTATTCCAGAGCTCTTTACCCATTCATCTACTGATGGGCACTTGGGGGCTGTTTCCCAATCTTGGCTCTTGTATATAATGCTGCAATGAACATAGGGGTGCATATATTCTTTCATATCAGCATTTCAGGTTTCTTGAGATATATTCCCAGAAGTGGAATACTGAAACCTGTATAATTTTGTTAACCAGTATTACCCCAGTAAATTCATAAAACGGAAAAGCAAAACAAAACCAGCCAAACAGAAAAAGGCTACTTGGGTCATCTGGGCAATGAGCTACCTCCATCTATGCCAGCTCTATCCATCTCAGAATGCTTGAGGGAGGCAGGGGGCAATAGGAAAGGGTTCTTCCTTAATCTTCAGGGCTTTGTCCAAGACACTTAGTAAGAAAATAAGGCATATTTTATTAGCGAGATATTATCCTATCTCTTGTCAATCTGACTCTGGGGGAATATTGAGCTATTGAACACCAAGATGTGAACATGCTATGCTTTGGAATTTGAATTTTAGTAGCATAGAGTTAGTGAGATGCAACTTAGGTTTTATCAATAGATAGGACCTAATGGAAAAGATTTCACACACTGTCTCAGTCAATCACCAGGCACTATGAGAAGCAATACTTTCTTTGAAAGAGAGCTGATACATACTGGTCACTATTATTAACTGTTCAGAGTTTAGACCACAGGCTGATTTTCATTATCAAGAAAGAATCAGAGACGAAACCAATGTTTGAAACACGTAGGATATTACAGACCACACGCAGTCTTTTGAGATTGGTCTGGTATCAATTTGGTACATGGCATACCACGAGCACAAACATAGGCACTACCCTTGTGCTTATAGTTTTGGGTCTGTAACTATTTGAGATGAACAGAATATTGCAGTGTTGTGTAGTGCTCTTTTATAAACTCAACTGGCAATCCCTGTACACTTGAGGATGAAACACTTCCCTCAAGCTATGATCCCTCATTTATTCAATGAGTATTTACTGTAAATGTAGAAAGGTCATGCAGGTCAGAGGTCAGGAGTCTGGCTCTGGTACCACCCTGGCCAGCTTCAAATCTAGCTGCATGACTTTGGGCAAGCTACTTAACTTCTCTGTCCCTAAATGTCCTCATCTATAAAATGGCATGGTAATAAGACCCAACTCATGCCAGTACTGTATGGATTCAATGAGATATTATGGGTAACACTTAGCACAATGGCTAATATACTTGGAAAGTGTTCAGTAGATGTAGGGAGTAGTTGTTATTATTTATTCCCTTGCACGTGTTAGTATTTATTACCTACATGTCTTCCTGCTAGAACATAATTTTCCATCAGCATGTATATATTTTGTGGTTGTAAGGGAGTCTACTATGCCCAGTCAAACACTGTGCAGCAATTCTGGAATATGAAACATCAAAATAAGAAATCTACAATTTCATTCATTGTATCCATTAATCTCCTTACATTCACATTTCATAGATGAGAGGATTATCTTAAAGCAGGATCGATACTTGATTCATTTCACATCCTAGAATATTCTCTACAGTCCAGGAAAGCCTGAGGCTTGAGGAAAAGTGTCAGCAAAATTTAAATCATTTCCTGTCTTAAGCTTTAAGAGCAATTGTGCTCTGCTCTAGGGACTGCCTTTCTCCCTGTGTCATTTAGCTTTTCCCCCTCGAACATTTTCAATTTCTCTTTATTCCCAAATCAGAATACTCACAATTATTGTGTTGTTGCGTGTTTTTTTTAACAAGGATATAAGCACTTCAGCAAAAATAGCTGCCAAAAGACTTTAAAAGATGTTACTCACTTTAGTACACCATGACTAATTGAGGGAAAACAGCAAACAAGCATATTAGGATCCTATCTGCAGGCTGTAACCATTCACTGGCACACTGGCAACATGTTAAGTAGAGTTTGACAATACTGGATAATGAGGAAAAATATTCTTTTGCTTGGTAGAACTCTCTATGGGCATAATTTTAAGGAGGAAGAAAGGGAGCTTTTACTCATTCTTTCTAAACTAAATAATATCATCCATCACTTCTGAATACACTGTTTTTATTAGGAAAAAAAATTAGCATCAGGAAGGGAATACATGGACCACCCGGACACATTTCCTACTGTAATGCATACCATCCTTCAGGAGTTTTCTCCATGGAGGTTGTGGCATCTGGAAATTATTGTGAGAAAAATTAAAATCCTAGGAAGCAAAAGAGGTTTGAGTAGTATGTTCACATTTAATCAAAGGGAAGTATTCCACCTTTTGGAAAAAGTGAAAATTTTTCTTAATGAAAAACCAAAAGATGTGAAACAAATTCTTATTCTACTGCTTGTACTGCCGTATGCCAATCCCATCATGGGAGCTACGGAGGAAAACAAGGAAATAGAGGAGACAGTGGTCTACTTCTATGGAGAGAAAATGTGTTTGACCCTTATTGGCACTCTGGGTGGTTAGTGTTAGGGTGGCCACAAGTACAGGCAACATAGAGGGCACTGAGGAAACTGGCTCACTGGTGAGCGGATGTGTCCTGCCCTTATCTCTCCCTCCGGGTGCTCCTCCCCTCTGTGACCAAAACTGATTTGACTAGTGAGAAGTCTAGCCTTTCCTCTGAGAACCTGATGACAGATTGTCACTCCAGGGACTCTTGCTTAGCACTCTGACTTCTGGACTGGGGGAGGCCTCACCAACGGAGAAAGGCACAGGTGGGGATGCTGCAACAGGCTGCAGCTGTTCATTTCTAGTGCATCTGATCTGTAAAGTAGGAATGCCAGTTGCTTTCCTTGAAAGACTAGAGGCCTGGTACACAAAATTCATGCATGGGGGGGTGGGGTGGTCCCTCAGCCGGGCCTGCACCCTCTCTTTGGGGGATGTCCAACTGCCGGTTTACTGGCAGTCAGACATCACTCTCGCAATCCGGGACCACTGGCTCCTAACCACTCGCCTAACCACCTGCCTGCCTGATCGCCCCTAACTGCCTCTGCCTGCCAGCCTGATGGCCTGACCAACCCTAATTTGCTCCTCAGTCGGCCTAATTGCCCCTAACTTGCTCCCCTGCTGGCCGGATTGCCCTTAACCACCTCTGCCTTGGCCCCCCGCCTAAGCCGAAGTCTGGGCTCCTTCTGTGGGAGGTGACCTGGTGGATCAGGGGAAGGCACCGCCCCCATCACCCTGCTGCTGCTGCCACTGCCGGCCTGAGCCTGGGCCCTTTACAGCCACGCCTCGGCTGCCTGAGCCTCGGCCCTCGCAGTCATTGCAGCTTTGTCTGGAAGGACATCCAGAAGGTCGTCTGGAAGACGCCCGCCCTAATTAGCATATTACCCTTTTATTAGTATAGATTCCAGAGGTAAAGAATGAAAAAAAAGTCCAACACCAAGTGTTTTAATTTGTTTTTTCTGGGATAAATTCTATTGTACGCACTATTATAATACCATGGAAGAAAAGCTGTGGCTGGTGAGTGGGTGATGGCATTGCTATGATTGGGAAGAGCTGCATCCTTGGGCTCCTAGATACTGGTTTCTAGCTTACAGGCTTTCATACAAGTATTAATATGCAATCAATTGAATTACTCTCTTACTCTAAATTTAAATACATCGGTTTTAGGAGGAAAACACCAAGTAACTAAAACCAGACACTTTTTAAACTTCATGTGCCCCTGTAAGCTGCACAGCGCCCCTTTTCACAGGATACTTATCAGTTTCACAATAGCCCACCTATCTCCTGAAAATGTCACCTTGAGTGAGTACTGATTTGGAAATAGACTCAGGAAGCCATCTAACTCCCCTGGATTGGCAATGTCTCCATGTGTTAATCTGCTGTACCTTTTCTTCAGCTTCTTACAAGCCTCAATTTGCCATGTCAGCATTTATGTCACTGAGAGGACTTATAAAACCCAGGAAACTGTTGATCCACACTAGACCCGAAGAAAGAAACTATTTGCTATAAGACTTTGGCATAGAAAGTAAGAACTGGCTCTTTGAAAATATAATCAAAATTGCCCACAAATTGGAAAACTTAGAACAAATGGATAAATTCCTAAAAACATACAATCTACCAGTACTGAATCATGAAAAATAGAAAATCTGAACAAAAGAATTACTAGTAAGGAGATTAAATCAGTAATCAAAAACCTCCTAACAAACAAAAGTCCAGGACCAGATGGCTTCACTGGTAAATTCTACCAAACACTCAAGAATAATTAATACCAATCCTTCTCAAAATCTTCCCCCCAAAAAATGGAAGAGGAGGAAACCATTTCAAGGCTAGCATTACCCTGATATCAAAATCAGACAAGGACACACAGACACATACACCAAAAAAGATAACTATGGGTCAATATCCCTGATGAACATAGACGCAAAAATCCTCAACAAAATACTAGCAAATCAAATATAACAATATATTAAAAGGATAACACACATAATCAAGTGGGATTTACTCCAGGGATGCGAAGCTGGTTCAACATCCACAAATTTGACAATGAGATACATCGCATTAACAATATGAAGAATAAAAATCATATGATCATCTCAATCGTAGAAAAAGCGTTTGACAAAATCCAACATCCACTGATGATAGACAGAAACTCTCAACAAAGTGAGTGTGGAGGAAATGTACCTCAACATAATAAAGGCCATGTATAACAAACCCACAATTAGCATCATACCCAACAGCAAAAAGCTGGAAGCTGTTGTTCTAAGATCAGAAACAAGATAAGAATGCCCAGTCTCACCACTTTTACTCAACACTAGAGGCCCAGTGCACGAAATTCGTGCACTGGGGGAGAGGGGGTGTCCCTCAGCCCAGCCTGCACCCTCTTGCAATCCGGGACCGCTGGCTCCTAACTGTTTGCCTGCCTGTCTGCCTGATCGCCCCTAACAGCCTTTGCCTCAGCTCCTGCCACCGCAGCGTCATCCGGAATGACGATTGGAAGGTCATTTCCTGCCACCGCAGTGTCATCTGGAATGACGATTGGAAGGTCATTCGGCTGTCTGGCCTAATTTGCATATTACGCTTTTATTATTATAGATAGTACTGGAAGTTCTAGACAGAGCAATTGGACAAGAAAAAAAAAAGCATCCAAATAAGAGAGGAAGCAATAAAACTCACTACTTACAGATGACATGCTATTATCTTACCTAATAATAGACAAACATGGTAATTGACCATACCTTCGCTACGTCTCCTATTGGCTAATCAGCGAGATATGCAAATTAACCACCAACAAAGATGGTGGCCGGCAGCCAAAGAGCTGGAGCGAGCAGGAGGCTTGCTTGCTCCAGTGATGGAGGAAGCCAAGGTTCCCCGCCT
>NW_006295054.1:2597799-2604091 GCF_000327345.1 Myotis davidii
AAGCTGTGGTTCTCAACCTTGGCTGCACATTAGAATCACCTAGGAATCTTTTTAAAATCCTGATTTCTGGCCTCATCCTCAGGAAATTCTGTTTCTTTGTTACTAATGATGTGGTCCCAACCCATAACAAAGAAACAGAATTTCTGCAGGATGAGGCCCAGAAATCAGGATTTTAAAAAGATTCCCAGGTGATTCTAATGTGTAGCCAAAGTTGAGAACCACTGTGGCCTAAAGACTCAAAACACATTACAAACAATACATGAATTTAGTAATGTTTCAAGATACAAAATCAATTTTCAAAAATTGTTGTTTGTATACACTAATACTGAGCAGGGACCGTGATCCCTGCTTCTAAGATAGAGGGATGAGCAGAGTCACCAGGTACCAAACCAAGGTTTTAGATTTAAACTCTCTGAGACAGAATCATCCAAAGATCTTCTTGTCAACATTTGATTCCCAGAGGACAGGAGACAACTACAAAATGCTGAACACGGGGAGGTGATCTTAAGGAAAGAAAAAAAATTCAAAAATCAAAACAATAAAAAAAGCAACAACAAAAAAAACCAAACCAACACTTCTACCTAAGATAACCTTCCAAACCAAAATCTTAAATACAGTACCAAAGTGAATACAAGTGCCAAAAATATAATGACAATAAATATAGGTCAAGTCCTACAGAGGAGGCAGGACTTGGAGCAGACTTGTAGGAAGGAGTTTTGGAAAGGTAGAAAAGGAAGGGGTGTTTTGTGAAGGAGAAACATCTTGTGCAAAATCTTGAGAGTTGAAAGTGGAATGGTGCTTGTTTTGTGGAAGGCACTGGAGGGATGCTGAGAAGGTTAGGGATAGTGGGAGGGGGAGATATGCTTTATAAACTGAGATGGGGCCAAACTACGGTGATACCCAAGTGCCGGAAGAGGAACCGGAATGTGATTTGTGAACAATGCCTGGAATGTGTAGGACAGAGATGTGATGAGCGCGATAAGAGCATTGCACAGGACAGAGTGGAGGGGGAAATGCAGGTTGTCAGACATCTGGAGGTGATGACAGTGGATAAGGTGTTAAATGATGATGTCTGTGCCGTAATGATACAGTAAAAATGGGAAGAGACGCTCTGAAGGTCGATTTCATAAGTTATAGACTGGGTTAGCCACTGGGGACAAACAAGCGGGAGAATTTAAATATCTCAAGTCTGGGAGGCTAGTGCCATTAAAGCAATGGTGAAAATTAGAAAAGATATTCCCTTAGGAATAAAGAAAAAAATTCTAATTTAGTCATGCTGGTTTTCACATTCCTATTCTATTTTTATTATCTAGTTTAAATATTGTAAGCAGGAAGATGGAGAAAACACAGTCTGCCTAAGTACTTGTCATCAAGATTTAACAAATATTTACATTTTGTCAAAATTACATCAGGTATTTTTAAAGAAATAAAGTGTTGCACATACAATTACAGACCAATATCTCCATCTCATTTCCCTCCCTCTTCCCCCAGAGGCACCCATGGTCCCCAAGGGGGTGTTGTTATCCTTGGGCTGTAGACATTTTCATGCTTTTCCTGCGGATGCATGTTCCTACAATACCTAGTATTGGTTTGTGTGCCTTAAAAATTCACATAAAATCATTATGCTTACTTTTGCAACTTTTTAATTTCCTTTTTTCTCATTATGCTTTGAACATATATTCATGTTGATTCAAGAAGGCCTATTTTATTGATATACTAGAGGCTTGGTGCATGAGATTCGTGCACTGGGGGGTGGGGGAGGCCTCATCACGGCCTGTGAACTCTCGCAGTCTGGGACCCCTTGGGGGATGTCCGCCTGCCAGTTTAGGCCAAGGCCGGCAGTCAGACATCCTTCTCACAGTCCAGGGCTCTCACAGTCCGGGACCCCTCACTCCTTACCACCCATCTGCAGTGGGGGCAGGGGAGGATCCCGCCACCACCATTGCACTCACCATCCTTGAGCCCAGCTCAGGGCTTCTGGCTGAGTAGTGCTCCCCCTGTGGGAGTGCACTGACCACAGGGGGGCAGCTCCTGTGTTGAGCATCTGCTCCCTGGTGGCCAGTGTGTGTCATAGTGACTGGTTGTTCTGTTCAGTTGATTTGCATATTATGCTTTTATTTTATAGGATCATATTTGAAGGAAATTAGACATACTGAAGGTCAGGTGAGAGACTAGGACTGTACATGTTGATGTGAAGCCTATAGGCATACAGGGAATGACTGAACTGTGAGTATGGATCTGTTTTTTAGATGAGGGTGAGGCATTGCTGGACTGAGTTTTTTAAAATTCAATAGCCCTTATTGTTGAAAGCCCCACAGCACCAATCGAGATTGATACTCAATAAATGTGGGTTGATAAATGAAAAATAAATGGATGAATAAACAACTTTGTTTCCCTCCTGTGGGATATGCAAGGAACAGCTAGGAAACTGGCAACCGCAGGCAAAATTTGAACTATAAGTGAAATTTGTTAGCCAACACAGTATTTTTATTTTTAAATAGAATCAACATTTTATAATTGGGAGGTTTCCCATTTAAAGGCCAGGTTCCTGGCTTTTATTCCAAAATCTAAATATCTGACACAACCTGGTTTGTATTGCCTTGTACTTTTTTCTGGCAACAACCAAGGTGGGCAGCTGCAGCCACCCTTCCAAAGGCCGCATGTTTCCAGCGTGACACCTTCACTTCCACTGCTGTCTGACACCGAGGCCAATGGTCAGTCCCATGGGTCATTGCTGCCTGTTGTGTTTCCTACAGCAGAAATACTTCATTGTATTATAGCCCTTAAGAAAGACAGAACAAGTATATATGGGCTGAGAGGGCCCAATGTGTGATGCGAAGTTGAAGACAACACATTCCTTTGCAAAAATGGAAACTGTGTCCTTAGGTGTTTAACATGGTGACTATGTCCCAGTCAGTCAGTCTAGGTCAGGGAAATGGCGCTTATTTATTATTAAATTAATATTACATGCCTGGCTTCTAAACTATGTCTGAATTTGGGAGTCATGTTAGTGCCCAATCTTTATACCAGGACAGAAGAGAGCATCAGAAAGGGTGATGGTGATAGGCAGGCTTCATGCCTTTATGTGGGGTGTCCCAGCAGCCTAAAGGACTCTCTATTTGAGTTTTACTTTGATCATCTGTTTTAATACAATAGTCCTTTCAGTTCGTTTACGTCAATGGAAGATTTTTTTCTTGAGAAAAATGGTCCTTGATTAGAAATTAAATGTTTCCCAGCCCTACAAATAGGAGAATGCGACTCTGATTAGAAAAGCAAAACCCGAAAGCTGCACCATCCCTCATCCTGTATTTCTATGGGTTTGAGCTGGTTTATCTCCAGCTACAGCAGGTTCCCTTTCCACTGCATTTTAAAGATATCCCCACATTTAGCATGCTCCACACTTTCATGAAAATTAATAAAATCTTCATAGATGGCTAAGAGAATGACAGTACACAAAGCATGAGAGCCATTTCTTCCACATATTTTGTTTAAATTTGTTTATAGTGATATTTTAGGTGATTTTGAAGTTAACTCTTAAATGTTTGACAAGGTGATTTGTTCTGAGGATTTAACTAAACTTGGGTTCTTACAGAAATATAAAAGGTATTTAACATTTTCTAAGTTTACAGTCTTCTCTCACCCTCCTCTAAGGAAGGCAAATTCTCAGGTTTTAAATGTACCTGTCAATACAATCAATGGTAAATAATTGTCTCAATTATTAATAAACAATATATATGATGAAAAATTTTTACTCAATTGACATATTAATGCCAAAAAACCCCAGAGAGGTAAAGACAAAAGAAATCATTAATAACCATGGAAATGATGCACAACATTTTGCTACTATTAATTAGCTAATTACTTTGAGGACTTAATGCAGCTGATGCTGACTGTGGATCTGGTTGAGGGCTCTCTTGGCAACTAGGGAACATCCTTGTGAATGTGAAGAAAGGCCTAGTAAGTAAAGTCTGATACTAAATAACTTGAAGTCTTGTTTTCTTGTAATCCACACCTTTACGGGGCATCTCTGGGATGTGACTGCAAATGGATAAGCAGAATCAACTTAAAATTTCTCATTTAAAAAGCAAGTCCTGCTCTAACAATATTGCCCCTTGATGAACCTTGCACCCCAAGCTCATTCCTACCTCAGGGCCTTTGTCCTTGCTGTTCCCTTTCTATAGAACACTCTTCCTTCAGATACTCTCAGATATGGTTTTCATGTCTTGGCTCAATGTCCTCTCATCAGTGCGGCCGTCCTCGACTACCCCATCTCAAATAATGCCTTCCCGCTCACCCTCTCACCCCACATCCTCCTGTAACTTTCTGCATAACACTGAGCGTGTGCATTTATTTGTATATTTGTTTATTGTCTGACTCCACCATTAGAAGTCAAGCTCCATTGATGCAAAAACAACACTTGTTTTGTTCATACCAGTGTGAACCCGGAGTTTTATCTCACATTTAGTAGGTGCTCAGTAACATTATGGATAAATTAATGAATAAAGCTATCGTTTTACTTTCCTTTTCTTTTTTTTAAATATATTTTATTGTGATTTCAGAGAGGAAGGAAGAAAGCTTTATTTATCTCACATTTAGTAGGTGCTCAGTAACATTATGGATAAATTAATGAATGAAGCTATCGTTTTACTTTCCTTTTCTTGAAAGTAACTTGGCTTTATTTCCTTCCAGACAGAACATCTTTTGTTTGTGTGATGCTGATAAACCAATTTTTTTTTAAACATAAAACATTTCAAAGCTACATTTCTACACATAGTACAGTGTCACACAATCCTTGTGGATGTTAACGTACTACTTCCATTTTATAGGCTCCTAACAAGGAACATATGCACCAGTCTCTGTATAGGTTCCAATTTAACATACACCATATAGGTACACTGAACTCTGTCTAACAGAACAATTCTGTTTACTCTCAAATGGTTGTTCATTCTGACAGTGTATCCAGTATGTCCTCTAAACATGGACATTTACAAGATATACTTCTTGCAGGACCCAGTCTTGTACCATATACTCACCAGAGGTTCAATAACTGTTAACTCTTGGTGAATTGTTGCCTTGCAATTCCCCTGTAAACTCTCTCTAGTGGAAAAGAAAAGGAAGTTTTGCCTTGCTTTTAGACCAGAAAAAATGGTCTTATATAGTAAAAATGTATCTCAAGTTAACACACTTTCTACACGCAAAATAAACAAAGGGTTGTTTTTCTATTAAAATAATTCAGTTTGCTGTACAAAGATGACCATCGAAATAAATCCATGTTCATGCTTCTCTAGAGAGAAGAACTATAAACTACCTATTGTTTTCTATGATTCTCCTGTTGGTGCCTTCCTTGCTTTTAGACCAGAAAAAATGGTCTTGTATAGTAAAAATGTATCTCAAGTTAACACACAGTTTCTACACGCAAAACAAACAAAGGGTTGTTTTTCTATTAAAATAATTCAGTTTGCTGTACAAAGATGGCCATCGAAATAAATCCATGTTCATGCTTCTCTAGAGAGAAGAACTATAAACTACCTATTGTTTTCTATGATTCTCCTGTTGGTGCCTGAACTGTATAAGATTCACCGGGTTCAGCCCTACTTTTCTATGGTAAATGGTTGGCTCTCATTGAGGTTAAGGAATCCATATTGTGTCCTCAGTAGGATTTTCCTCATTTATCTTCAATTCTTCACAACCCTATATTTATATAAAATTTTACAAAACAGTTTCACATACATTTGTCATCCACCATTTCCAGTCCACTATTTCTTATGGTAACATATACTAGCACATTTCTACTTTGGGGGAAGATGTGTGAAGAGAAGGCTAAGTTATTAATTTTATTGTAAGTTCCATTTTATTTATTTATATTTATATTTTTATTGATTTCCTGATATGTTTTAGGCATTTCGTTAGGTGCTGAGAATACTGAGAGGAGTAAGATATGGGCCATGCCCATTACATTAGTGGCTATTTAGGTAGGGGAAAAAGAAATTTATTTTTGTGTTAATCCTCACCCAAGGATATTTTCCCATTGATTTTTAGAGAGAGTGGAGCGGGAGAGACACAGAAAGAGAAACATCATTATATTTTTATTTTTATTGATTTCCTGATCAATAGAGAGAGTGGAGCTGGAGAGACACAGAAAGAGAAACATCAATGTGAGAGATACACATCGATTGGTTGCCTCCCACAAGGGGATTGAGCCTGCAACTGAGGTACATCCCCTTGATAGGAATTGAACCCAGGATCCTTCAGTCAATGGGCCGACACTCTACCCACTGAGCCAAACTGGCTA
>NW_006295054.1:2605458-2610357 GCF_000327345.1 Myotis davidii
CAGGAATCAAACCCCCAATCTTTGGGTGCATGGGATGGATGCTCTAACCAACTGAACCACCTAACTAGGGATGGAGGTTTGAGTCATGAGGAAATTTTGCTCATCTAGAATTCCCAATGAAAAAGGTCAACCAAAGTCATAGAAGTTGAATTCTAAAAAAAGATTATTTCTCTCTAAAAGAAAAAAACGAACGAAACAAAACTAGCTCTGAGAAGAAGGTCCTTTGGAAATGAAACCCTGATTAGATTCTGGAAAACCTAGGGAGATGTAAAGAAACCAAAACAAACATCTATTAGTACTTTCAATCAGACTGCCTAGAAAATTTATCATAATCTTTATTAAAACACTAGAGGCCCGATGCATGAAGTTCGTGCAAGAGTAGGCCTTCCTTACCCTGGCTGCTGGCACTGGCTTCCCTTTGGCACCCAGGACTCGGGCTTCCCTCTGGCCACCAGCGGGCACCCGGACCCAGGCTTCCCTTGCAGCCCTGGCTTCTTTTGGAAGGACATCTGGTCTAATTAGCATATTATGTTTTTATTATTATAGATAGCAGAGGGACTTCATTTGAATATTAGACTCTATATAACATACATTTTACACTGTTTTATCTAAAATTTCACCAAAGTGATGGAAAAGATGGAATAATTTATACATTTTTTTTCCCCAAATTAGTATTTTTCTGAGTCCTTATTTACTTTTACTTTGTTTTATTGAAGTACTTTCTCAAGCCTCTACAATGACTACTGGCCTATTTATGCAATAAACAACCCTATTTTTCTTTCCATTTCTGCCTTTGACATTTTAAATAAAATAATTCATCCTAAAATAGTCTTTAGCACTTAATCTTTCACCATGTGTCTCAGCTGAACAGTGACATTTCAGCCAGGTGAGATGTAGGTAAAACAAGGCTCTCTTCCTTCCCGTAAGTAATGCTGCAGCCTCTCTCACGCCAGGTTCAGTGAGCGGATTAAGCCCCAACCTTCTAAGCTGTCTGTACTCCTGTGCTTGTAGAATTGCACTGTGTGTCATCCTTGGAAGAATTAGGGAAATAGTCACTGAAAACATTTGAAATGAGGAACCAAACTGAAAAATCCAGATTTAGTCCATTCAAAATGTCCTGCGGAGGTTTTCTTCTAACCACGGCTAATATCTGTTCATGCTGGTGGCCCCTTTGCTATTTTTGAAGTTCACTGTCTGCTGTAGTCAGGAATCCTGCTTCCTCCCTCTGCATCGTCCCCTCCAGATTCCCTATTTCCCCACTCCCTCCCACCCCACCACCAAAAATATGTACAAGTTAAACACAATACAGAGGAAATTGCGCATAAACTGTTTAACTTCAAATCTTTTCAAGGTAATTCCTTTGGGAGGGAGAGAGTTCTAAGAAACTTCTGAGAAGAACTTTTGGCTGAAAAGCTGAGATCCTTGTGCGCTGTCATCGGAGGTATGCCGTCTCCAGGGGGAGAGTGGAAGCACACGTTTCTTTAGATGACTGGGGGAATTATCTCATGATGCTTTTCCCACACGTTATGGTTTACAGACCTGCCTCTTCCTAGGATTTGGTTAAAACAAAACAAAACAACAAATCACCTCTCTGAAATATTTCTATCATTTACCTCAATGTTGAAAAAGATCTTGGGGGAAAAACCAAAAAAACCAAAAATGCTCTTCCTCCCAGAATTATAATGACTGTCCTGTGTGACTGCCGTTCCTGCCAGGCCACTTACTATAATGACTTTTTTGGGAATAATTCCTTCATGGTGGGCTCTCTTGTCAAAGTGGGAAACCACCTTACATTGCAAAACTATGACTCGTTTTCTCCATAAGAACAATAAATGGTGAGCCTCCACCTTTCAATCTATTATTTTGCATTAAGGAGTCAGTTTTTCACTGCTGATTACTGCTCTATCCTTGCTTCATCACATTGAGGTGAGGTAAGACTTTTTGTCGTATTCATTGATCTTCTTTGCCTTTGATTCCACAAACAGGAACTAACAATGAGTCAAGCTGTACAATCTTGGATTAAAGCCCAGGCTATTAACGCTTTTTCAAAGGGTATGCCATAATACTACTGTCAGAATCCGTGTGGATAAGGGTGCCCGTTTGACAGGTCAAATTCCAAGTCTAAGTGGTGTAGCGTTCCCCCTCCTGTTAACCTTTATCAAGATAACTTGATAATGTTTTGCTCAGTTGGAATTATGCCCACAGGTTCTACCAAATTGAAAGATATGCCATTGTCTTATTATTAGGGTGTATTGATTATTGCTGTAAAAAAATTAGTGTAAGACATATTTATGATATAATGTTTATACTTGGCAGACATCCTGACAAATATAATTGACAAATGACAAACTGAACCTCCCCCGAGAAGTCCAGTTATTTCAGAAATCTTTATTGCCAGACTCCCCAGGAAGTGGCTGCATGGAAAAACTAGACCATGCTGGAGGGTCAACTGCCTCTTTCATCATCTGGTTGGCTGACTGGTAATAGCTGCCTTTTAAATGTTATGAATTCAAATCATCTCTTTCATGTTTCACCACACAGAACTTAGTGGTTTCATGGAATTGACTTAAAATGATTTGACAGATTCAAAATGCAGACAGCTCTGCCCTTTGAGGGGTGGGGCTTAGTGGGGTCTAATCCAGCTGCAGAGAAGCCTGTAAGGCTTTCATATGAAAGTGAGAGGAGTATGTCTAGAAAAGAATTTGTTCGACTCGAGTTTCTGTACCACTCACAATTCTGAAGCACATGGGTTTAATTTTATAAAGAATACCAGAGAACACTGGCAGTTGAGGCCATTCTCAGAAGAGTCAACTGCTAATTTTTCATTTTCCAGTGCTTGCCAAGAGTGCGTTTGAAACAACTGTTTTTGAAAGCTACTGTCTACTAATGACTACTAATATCTACTAATGACTGGTGCTTCTTTTTAAAAAATATATATTTTTATTGATTTTAGAGAGGAAGGGAGAGGGAGATAGAAACATCAATGATGAGAGAGAATTGTTGATCGGCTGCCTCCTGCACGCCCCCTACTGTGGATCGAGCCCACAACCTGGGCATGTGCCCTTGACTGGACTTGAACTCAGGACCCTGCGTTCCACAGGCCGATGCTCTATCCACTGAGCCAAACCAGCTAGGGCTGACTGGTGCTTCTATGTTTGCTACACTCCAACCTGTATCAAAGTAAACTAACATTTTCCTAAATCTGGTTTCCACAGTGTTAGGGTTACTTAAAAAAAAAAAAAGTCCCATTGTCAAATACATTGAGAAAACACTGGATTAATTCAAATTAAGTAGCTTTATTCCCTATTTTATTTCTAAGGTTCTTTAATATTCTAATATAGTTTTTTAATCTACAAATGAGAGATTACAGTTTGATGCATTTTCCAAGATAATTTAACTTGAACCCATTTCGCTGGAGTAACTACTGTATTAACATCTAGCACAATTAGTTTTCTAATGAACAAAGGTTGGGAAAAGCTCCAGATGTCACTATGTCCAGACTCAACTACCTGCATTTCCTAAAAACCCTGCATTATGATGTAGTATTATGCCCTTCGCTTTTTATATTGAGTCAGTAAGAGAGTTTTTAAAATAACTTTTATTTTTGCCATAACATAATTATAGCATCTAACATACATTAGATAAACAGGGTTTTGTTTGTTTGTTTTTTTAATGGGTATTGAGATTTATAAACACAATAAAAGCCTATTTTTTCCCCTTGACTGCTAGGGAACTCAAACTCAAATGTGTTTTAATATAATAACACTAGAGGCCCGGTGCATGGAAATCCATGCATTGGAGGGGGTTCCCTCAGCCGGGCCTGCCCCCTCTCACAGTCTGGAGCCCTTAGGGGCGGGAGGTGACACGGCGATCAGGGGAAGGCGATGCCCCATCACACCTCTGCTGCTGCCACTGCCAGCAGGGCAAGCTTTAGCCGGCCCTGATTACCTGAGCCTCGGGCGGCCCTGGGCGGCTGGGGGGCTGAGGGGACTGGGGCCTTCGGAGGCAGGCACACGGAGTGGCTGGGCCCGCCCTCAGATGGGATGGGCATGAGAACAAGAAACAATGAAAGAGGGAAACGACTTTTTATGTTTTACACTTCTCTACTATTAACATTAAAAAGAGAAAAACAAAATAATTAAAAGTAACTTTATTAATAACAGCTACAATTCATTTCATGCTGCTATTTCTGATATGCTGAAGTAGATATTCCATGTAACTTATCTCAATTAAATCTTCACACTTTATATCCCTCAGATGGGCCTGGCCTTGCTGCGCGCCTGCCGCCCAGGTGGGGCTGAGGGGACTGGGCGCCACCATCTTGTGGCTGTGGGCACAGGCATCTTTGAGGGTGTGGCTGTCAATTAGCATATTCCCTCTTTATTGGCTGTGGGTGCTGCCATCTTTGAGGGTGGGGCCATCAATTAGCATATCCTCTTCTTATTGGCTGTGTGTGGGTGCTGCCATCTTTATGATGGCATGAGGGTCAATTAGCATATTCCCTCTTTATTAGGATGCTCTGGGTTGTTGAGATTTATTTTTCTAAATAATGTTTATGTTTTTGTACTATAATTGGGTATTTTGATGTTTAGTTTTTATCATTATAACTTGTTTAATAAACTCCACCCTAATAAATGTGGTGAAGAATATAAAGTGTGAAGATTTAATTGAGATAAGTTACATGGAATATCTACTTCAGCATATCAGAAATAGCAGCATGAGATTGAGAACCAAGATGGCGGCATAGGTTAACGCCGGAGTTTGCTGCCTCGAACAACCACTTCAAAAGTGAAACTAAAAGACGGAACAGACATCACCCAGACCCACAGGAACGCTGGCTGAGTGGAAGTCCTACAACTAGGAGGAAAGAGTAACGCATTCGGAGACTCAGAGGAGGCG
>NW_006295054.1:2611054-2616103 GCF_000327345.1 Myotis davidii
ATCCAAAAAGGACCACACCAAGGCACATCATAATTAAAATGCCAAGAGCAAAAGACAAAGAGAGAATCTTAAAAGCAGCAAGAGAAAAATAGTCAGTTACCTACAAGGGAGTACTCATAGGACTGTCAGCTGACTTCTCAACAGAAACTATGCAGGCCAGAAGGGAGTGGCAAGAAATATTCAAAGTGATGAATGCCAAGAACCTACAACCAAGATCACTTTATCCAGCAAAGCTATCATTCAGAATTGAAGGTCAGATAAAGAGCGTCACAGATAAGGAAAAGCTAAAGGAGTTCACCACCACCAAACCAGTATTATATGAAATGCTGAAAGGTATCCTTTAACAAGAGGAGGAAGAAGAAAAAGTAAAGATACAAATTATGAACAACAAATACACACATCTATCAACAAGTGAATCTAAAAATCAAATGAATAAATAATCTGATGAACAGAATGCACTTGTGATTATAATAGTATCAGGGAGATAGAAAGGGAAGGGACTGACTATTCTTGGGGGGAAAGTGGTGTGGGAGATGCAGGAAGAGATTGGACAAAAATCGTGCACCTATGGATGAGGACAGTGGGTGGGGAGTGGGGAGTGAGGGCGGGGGTGGGGCGGGAGGAGGGGAGTTATGGGGGAAAAAAGAGGAACAAATGTAATAATCTGAACAAAAAAGATTTAAATTTAAAAAAAAAAGAAGTAGCAGCATGAAATAAATTGTAGCTGTTATTAATAAAGTTACTTTTAATTGTTTTGTTTTTCTCTTTTTAATGTTAATAGCAGAGAAGTATAAAACATAAAAAGTAGTTTCCTTCTTCCACTGTTTCTTGTTCTCACGCCCACTCCTCAACAGGAAACATTTTCTTACTGTTTCAGTTGCCAAACTTCTGAAAATTCCAAAATAATTATAACCATTTCTTCATTTATCAATTTTAAACAATATTTATCAACATTGGGAAAAAGAAAGTTATTTCATGTACATGGCCCTCTCTTTTTTCCTCCTCCTCTCTATTTTGACAGTTAGCATTAGTTTTTCATTTAGTTATATTTATGAAATATAATGTACTGAAAACTTTGGTTTTTAAAAATAAACCTTTTCATGAAAACAGCATATGCACTGAAAATGCACAAGTCAAAAGTGAACGGCTAGATAATTTTCACACAGCAAACACACCCATGTAATCACAGCTCAGTTTAAGACAGAGACCAGCACCAAATCCCTGTCTCCACCACTGTTTTTATGTCTAGCATCATTTATCGGTTTTCAGTGTTTTTAAACTTTTTAATAAATGAATCACATAGTCTTTGTATTTAGCTTCTTTCACTTAACATTATGCTTGCGAGATTCGCCCATTTAATTGCATGTAGCAATAGTGCATTCTTT
This sequence comes from Myotis davidii, assembly GCF_000327345.1. NCBI lineage: Eukaryota > Metazoa > Chordata > Mammalia > Chiroptera > Vespertilionidae > Myotis > Myotis davidii. The sequence goes on from NW_006295054.1 coordinate 2,612,440, forward strand.
TAAATTACATACTGTGTGCTATTACATACCATCATGCACTTATCCATTCTACTGCTAAGGGGTATCTGGGTTGTTTCCACTCTTGTGTCAGTGCAAATAAGTGCTGCAATGACCATCCTTGTGCAAATGCTTTGAGTCATATATTACGGATTTTTGTTGTGTGTAAAATGAGGAATGGAATTGCTATGCCATATTTAGATACTACTAAACAGTTTTCCAAAAGTGGTAGTACCAAATTATACTTCCATAAGAAGTATATGAAAATTCCACTTGCCTCATATCCAAGCCAGTATTTAATAGGGTCAATCTTTTTTTATTTTTAAGGTATAAACTTCACATAGTACCTTAAATATATTCTACATAAATTGAGGAGATTAGTAGTCCTGTACTTTCCTCCATAAATCTCTAAGTTTTATTGGGTATATAATCATCTTTATGTTCTACAAGTTTATAATATTTACATTCTTTTCTGTAATTATAATTTAATTTTGTGCTCCCTCTATACAGACTGTAAAAATAAAAATCTAATAAATGACAATATCAAATTGATTCAATAATTATTATTCATTACAAAATAAAATAATGTGATGAAATCTCTAAAGCAGGAAATGCAATTCTCTGTTACCAAATCTGTGCTACTCAATGGAGAATATTTCAAGTATAAAGGTTAAAAACTATGGCCCAAAAACAAGACCCTTTTACATTGATTTTTACTTTTCTTCCAGCTTTTGTACTCTTTAGGGTTTCTAACTGCCTTACTTTATCTGGTTGACAAAAGAATACTTATATCTCTACTTCTTCATTAATTTTACCCAACTTATTCACTAACTGTTATAAGAAATCCACATTCTTGGGAAGATGCTCTTCTCCTGACTTGGATGAACTGCTCTCTACCACACAGTTGCCTTTCTGGGGCATCTTTCCACTTACACTCTTACATTAGGTCCACGGCTCCTTGACTTTTACACATTCTTCTCTCCCGGATTCAGGGTGTGTGTGTGTTTTGCTTAAGCATATTCTCAGGTAGTTATTTCTACAAGTGCATGTTGAATATGAATTGTCTGAGTTATTGTGTGCCTGAAAATGTCTTTATTTTATGCTCACCCTTGAGTGACCGTCCCAGGTTTAAAATCATACCTTCTCAGAACTTTGCAAGCATTGAAAAAATTTTTCTAGGATCTAGTGTTGATAAAAAAAAGTCCAATGCCTTGTTGATTCTTATTCCTTTACAGAAAATGTATTTTTTATTTCTCTTGAGAAGATCTTAGGATCTTTCTTTTTCATGCCTGGCATTTCAAGAGAATTTGTCTAGGTCTTTCTTCAGTTATCCAGATTAGGGCTCAGTGGCCCTTTCAATCTGAAAATGTCCTTTAATCTCAGGAATTTACATACAATTTCCATTTTAATTTCTTCTCTTTTCTTCCTTCTGCTCTCTTTTTTTAGATGGTTGTTGTGTCTTTCCAATTCACCTTCTAGATACCTACTTTTATTCAAATAACTGCCTTTATTTTGTCAACATTTTCTTTTAATGAATATTTACTTTAGCAGTCATATTTTCATATTTTAAGAATTCTGTATATTTCTCTTTTCCCCCTTATCATTATAGCTGGTCTTGGTTTATGTATGTAATACCCTTTTCAATGCTACTACTTAGACTTTTACAGAATGTATCTTTTGTTCCCAAATTGCTTCTTCTTTCTTCAGGTCAGTTGTCAGTCCTCAAATGTCAGTGATCATCAGCTTATACTTATTAATAAAGAACTAGGTTGCTTGATACAAGTAGCTATTATGAGTTACACAGATATGTTTTTTTAACCAACCTCTCCTCAGAATGACAGGGCATGATCCCTGGCAGGCTTTATGTGAGAGCCTTGGCTGAGGACAGACGGCAAGGCAGGCAGGCACGTTACACCTGCCTATTCCTCGCTAACTTCATGCCACAATGGGCAGGGCTTTGCTCTAGGGTCATCTTCTCTGAAAATCCTTGAGTTTCTTCAAAGATTGATTTTCTGGTTTTAGATTAGGGAACAATACATTAAAAGGGGGGTGGGTTGACTATTCCAGCTGCTGCAACCTTCAAAATATTACCTTATTTTCTACCCTCTTCTTCCTGATCTCCAAACCAACACATGTTTGGAGTCTGTGAGGCTCCAGTGCCAGAAAGCACCACTCCCCACTCCACGACCCTTGTATTTGCTCCGGGCTGTAATGTCTGTGTTGGTTTATCCACTTTCCATCGTTCAGACATTTCTGAAAATTCCTGGTCTCTTGAAATCCACTCCTCTAATTGGTAGAACTTCCCTTTTTTACATTCATGTTGACATTTGGGATGTAGCAGAGGAAAAAGTTTTTTGGGGGGACAGTATGCCTTGAGCCCCTAAGCCTCCTTATACAGATGTTTAACATTTTGGAGGCATACACTTAAAACAAACAAATATCATCTACATAAAAATATCATTAGGAAGTAATACTCTGTGGAAACTGTTTTGATCTGAGACATTATAAATGAATTTTCACAGCATAGGAACCAAATTGACCAACAAACCATTTAGAAACTAAAGGCAACGAAAGAATTCATTTCTTTTCTGCATTTAGTCACTTAGCATGGGAAAGACTCCATTCAATCAAAACTTGGTGGGCCCTAGATATTCCCCAGATTGAATCCCACTGGGAATTTGGTCATGCAAAACCTAACCACAGTTTGCCCTTCATCCTCCAAGCTCCAAGATGCATTCCTGGCCTCCTGCCAATGTCTTCCCCCAGGTGGCCCTGAGCAGGCTTGGGAGGAGGAGGGGAAGGAGGGCAGAGGGAGCAGGTGTTAGGTGATGCTGAAGCACCTTGGAAAAGTCCCAGGGCTTCCTCATGTGATGTGAAAACCTGAAAGAATATTTTCTAAAATCAAGAGCTCTGGTAAAAGGGAAGGAGTTGTCTGAAACTTTCCAAATCCACAGGGAACGTGTGAGATTGATTAATGCAAGAGATCTGTGGCAATTAACACTATCCATTCAACATGGCATTTTCGTTGTACCAAATTCTGTGTACTTGCTGGTGACATAACAATAAGTAAAAGCTGCACACTAATGTCAAGGAATTCATAGTCTCATGGCTGTATACAGATACGCAGATAGTCACCATCTCATATAGAGAGCACAAAGAAAGATATCTGCACAGGTTTACCAATAAATAGAGTGGTGATACCTATTCAGTAGTATGTTGATAAATGATTAACAACTGACTTTCAGAGGCTTAGGGAGAAGCCCTGATTTATAGCATTTGCCAATTTCCATGGTGTAAATACTCACATCATAGCCAATTTCAAACCATTAACAAAATGTCACTGGATGGGAACTTGGTAAGAGATGTGCAGTAGCACACTGTTATATAGTACTAGGGGCCCGGTGCACGAAATTCATGCACTGGGGGTGGGGTGTCCCTCAGCCCAGCCTGCCCCCTCTCACATACTGGGAGCCCTCAGGCGTTGACCCCCATCACCCTCCAATCACAGGATCAGCCCCTTGCCCAGGCCTGACACCTCTGGCCCAGGCGTCAGGCCTGGGCAGGGGACCCTCAGACCCCTCCGATTGCTGGCTCTGCCCCTTGCCCAGGCCTGATGCCTTGGCCAGAGGCGTAGACCCCCATCACCCTCCAATCGCCTGATCGGCCC
>NW_006295054.1:2616815-2645111 GCF_000327345.1 Myotis davidii
CCCCTTTGCCCTGCCCCCCAGCTCTTAGCTCCCCACTGGGTTTCCGATCACTGTCAGTGGCAGGGGCTTCTTCCTGCTTTCCCTTTCGCCTCCCTGCATTGTGCCTACATATGCAAATTAACCGCCATCTTTGTTGGCGGTTAACTGCCATCTTAGTTGGCAGTTAATTTGCATATCACCCTGATTAGCCAATGAAAACGGTAGCGGTCGTACGCCAATTACCATGTTTCTCTTTTATTAGTGCAGATTTGCACAATATTGATACACAGACCTCAGCAGTATACATAATCAAATGGAGTAAAATAATATTGAGTGATAATTAGGAAGTAAGGAATGTTGAGTATTACCTTTGTTTTTAATATAATTCATTTAATTGTAAGTTTATATGTAATAAAGTTTAATAATAGATGTGTTTAACAACGGGCTCACAAAACTCTTGAAAATTTAACTCAGTACAAGCTGGCTCCAGCATGCAGCTAGTCATGATAGGACGACAGACTCCCTGCAGGATACAAATGCGGGTCCAATCGTTCACCATAAGTCAGCTCTATGCCAGTTAGATTGGAAGGGGGAAGGCACTAAAAGAAGGAAAGAGGGAGTAAGGAGAAGAGCTGATGATGCCCAGAGAAACAGTGCACTCCAGATAGCCCAGCAGCACAAGCTTATGACCCTGCTCTGTAACTGTGCTCTTTAAACAAGCACCGTCTGCTCAGGCAGGAGGGAAAGTGAGGAGCCCTTGCCTCCTGGAATAGCAAGGACAGGAAAATCACAGGGAAATAAAACATTCCATCCCTATCTCAACATGCCTTCTAGTTCATGCTGATGTTGACGGCCAAGTGGGCAGAGGCGGGGGCAGTAGATCAATGGTCCACTAAACAAAAAGATCCAATGGAAATTCTAAATTATCAGTGGTCATCACCCAACATGGAGTTGGGGGACCAAGATTAGTTGAATCTGAACCTGGTGTTCTGTGAACGTGAGGGATTCACGAGTCTACAAGGGTTGAGTCAGTTGTGATTTTTAAAGTATATCTTAAAAACTCATAAAAATGAATACACTAAGATGTGTTATAACCATTTCTGGCTTCTTTTGAATGCAACTGACAGAAACACCTGGCTTTAATTAGCTTAGATGTTGAGGGTAATTATTAGCTAATATCACTGAAGAAATTCAGGGGTAGAGCTGAGCGTTCACTTAAGATAGTTTTTGTCCAGAGACTCTGACACTGGGACCTGGTGTCTCTTTCTTTTGGCTCAATTTCTATTTTCATATGGGGGTCTGCCTTCAAAACCACAGGAAGGCGAATCTGCTCAATTTCTCCCTCCCAGCAATTGAATCAAATTCCTGGACTTGTCTCTGGTTGAAACACACCCAAAGGTCCAGTGTTACATCTAATGAAGCTTCCAAATCCATCTGCACAGCAGAATCAACTGAGGAATTTTTAAAAATTCCAAAGCATAGATCACATCCCCAGTCAATTTAATCACAATCTCTGGGTTGACATAGGTGCCATTATTTTTTAAGCTCTTCAGGTGATCCAATACAGAGACAATTTAGAAACCCCTGGTTTAGGAGCTCATAAGAATATGAAGACAAATAACCCAATAAAAAATGGGCAAAGGACATAAATAGACACTTCTCCAAAGAGGACATACAGATGGCCACCATATGAAAAAGTGCTCAAAGTCACTGATTATCAGAGAGATGCAAATTCAAACACCAATGAGGTGCTATCTCACACCTGCCAGAATGACTACTGTCAACAAATCAATAAATGACAAGTGCTGGCAAGGATGTGCAGAAAAGGGAACACTAGTACACTGTTAATGGGAATGCAGACTGGTGCAGCCACTATGGAAAACAATATGGAGTGTCCTCAAAAAAATTAAAAATGGAACTGCCATTTGACCCAGTGATCCAACATCTAGGTTTATATCCTAAGAATCCTGAAACACTAATGAGAAAGAATATATGTACCCCTATATTCATAGCTGCATTATTTATAATAGCTAAGGTTGGAAACAGCCCAAGTGTCCATCGATAGATGAGTGGATAAAAAAGATGTGATACATTTACACAATGGAATACTATGCAGCTATAACCAAGAAGGATCTCTTACCCTTTGAGACAGCATGGAGGGATGTGGAGAGCACTGTGTTAAGTGAAATAAGCCAGTCAGAGAAAGACAAGTATCACATGATCTCACTTATATGTGGAATCTAATGAACAAAGTGAACTGACAAAAAAAAAAAAATAGATCCAGAGACATTGAAGCATACAACAGACTGACGGATTTGAGGGAAGGGGTCAGGGAGTGGGAAGAGATTAACCAAAGAATTTATATGCATATATGCATAACCCATGGACAGACAATAGTGCAGTGAAGGCTTGGAGAGGGGGGCGGGTGCAGACTAGAAAGGGTCAATGGGGAAAAAAGAAGACATATATTTTAAAAAATATATATGAGTGTAGAATGTTCTAAATTATTAACAAAGTCAAGTCAGGCTAATTTCCTTAATGTCTACTTTAAATCTTTCTTCCTGTGCTTTCCCTCCTCTATGACAGAAGTGTTCCTCGCGCTGGTCAGGCTGGCATCCATCTGCATCCCCCATCAGCATGGTCCTCATTCCATTCACCCAGCCTCACATTGCTCTAGGAGTCATCCCTCCTCTGGTGCACATCTTACTGTTCCACCTCTCTGCTGGTTCCTTCTCCTAAAAAAAATGCTCAGATCTCTCCTATCCTGTAATACCCTTCCCTATTCCCTGCAGTCCCACCCTCCACCCCCTGAGGCTACTGCTCAGTGTTAGCCTGGCCTTCACTGTCTGTTTTAGAAGAGTGAGCTGCACTCCTGGCCCCTGTATGCCTAAACCCCTCCTAATCTGGTTGTGGACATCGCTACCCTGCCAACACTGTCCTCTCAACAGTCAGCATGACCCCTTCCAAATCCAAATGGCCGGTTCTGTCTCACCCTCTTAGTTACTGAAGACTGCGCTCTCTCCCCTGTTTAAAATGCCATGTTTTCTTTGTGTGTGTTTTTGGATATTAATGGCATCCAAAGGCTGCTTCCCTCACTAAATTTTTATCAATTTTATTGATTTAGGAAAGCCTTTGAGAAAATGTGTTGTATATGCATCCTAAACACAATTCTCAGGAAATACATATCAGTAGATACTAAAGGGAGAATACATTAAGGTAACAATTTAAAACACAAAAAATTTCTTTAAGATATTCAAAACCATCCTTTATTAGAGTGAAGATTTATAATAGGCAGATTTGTTAAGTATGGTGATCCAACAATGGAATACTATGGAGACGGTAACATTTTCCTATGGTAAGTGTGCACTGACATGCACAAGTGGGTATAATATTAAGAAGAAAATGTAGGGCAAACATATTGTATACATAGTATAATTTCAAATCTCAGTAAACAACACACAGAATAAACTGTAAGTCAACTTGTCTCCTTCCTCCTCCTCCACACAGTTGTGTTCCCATTCCAATACTGGCAACAGATCCTTAGCGACATTAGGTTTTACCTTTAATCCTAATTTGTCTTTGTTTTAAAATCACACAGAAACTTTTCTTAGTACAAATTTTAATTATAGTGCTTTGTCATATATTCAGCTATTTAATAACCTAATATAAATTAGTAATAAGAAGCCTTTTCCCCATTTTCTAATAGCCTAAGAGGCCTTGTCTGAATATAGGCAGTTATCAATGACTAAGAAATATGACAAGCATTTTGTTTTTATAGCTTTTGTAAAGGCAAGGTCAAAGTTCCTCTTTGCATCTGAAGGGTGAAGTAATATCCTTCAAGAAGATAAATGTAATAAACTTCTGAGACATGGGTTTTTTAAAATTATATATGGTATTGAAACTTTAATGAAGCAATTGCAAAAGAAATTTGGCACAAAATATTTTCTTCTGTAGATTTAATAAGACATAGATTTTTGATTTTTAGTTTTACATGTAGTTCTCAGATATATGAGCAAAATAATGCCAAGAGACTACATAAACTTGAGAGGGAAAAAGAGAAAGAGGGATCTAAACATTGACTGCATCCTTATATTCTTAGAAATTACCAGAATATCATATTTCATCTTCTCTACAATAGTGGGAAATTACCAAAAATATGTTCCTGCCAGAATAAAGTGACTTTACTCAGGTAAAAAAAAATTCAAATACATCAATCACAGTAGAAAATTTAAATCAAACTATCTTCTTATAGCTAACATAAGCATAAAACCATATGAAACTTTTCACAAATGATTTTAATTTATCAATGAGAAGCCTGAGATTCAGTGAGGAGGCTCAGTTCTTTTTTTCTGCCACACAGGTAAAAGCAGAAGAGCTGAGACGGGATCAGACATCTCACTTGCAAGTCAGTTCTATTTCCCCAACACCATCCTGAATGTGAAGGACTCATGATGCATTGCCTTGGTTGAGTTCTCTTAATATTCTAGATGGGCAGGTCTATAGTTTCCACCTAGAATATTAGAATGAAACATTGGTTCTCATTTTTCCAAAGCACGAGGTTAATATGTTAGAATGCCTATCCTAAATTGACCTCTCTTTTCCCAGTAATAAGTCAGCTTTTCCTTCCTTCCTTATCGGCACTGTCATTTCAGAAGGGTAGGGACTTCTTGTTTATAGAAGGTTGTATGAGGGATAGCCAAATACGCCATCAGAAGGATGGATACCTCCTGGAAGGAAGTAAAGTATTTCTAACATGCAATTCCCATCCAGAAGATGGAGTGTGTGTGTGTGGCGGGGAGGAGGGGCAGTGGAGGGAAGAGGGCAGAATAAAACTGTGACTGTAAGTACAGCCATTTTCACATATGAAAAGCTTCGGACCGCTAGGAGTAACATGGTCCAAACCACTGTCCAATGTCAACCCCCTGAGAATGCAGCCAGAAATCCATCACAGTCACCACCACCATCAGCAGCTGCGGGAGAACCCCAAAACCCGCCTGGGGTCTGGTTACGGAATTCTTTCCCAGTGGGGTCTATTTGTGAGAGACATAAGCCCCATGCCTGAGCAATAGATCAAACTCCAACAAAAGAAGACAATCTTATTCTGGAAACTTACTTTTAAGTACATAGTATTTTTTAAAGTTTACAGGCTGGAATGATAAATAAACTAGCTTTGATGGAATGAAATTAAGAGGTACGGGCAAAGGAGAAAGGTAAAATTTGAAAAGGGACAGAAAGTTAATGAGGTGGAGAGATACAGTCAAGCTGTTCCAGATGGCAGGATCTGACAGAGGAGGCCAGTGCGGGTTAGCAGAAGAAATGAGGATGGGGAGACGGGAGACCCGAGGTCCAGCAGAGAGAGAGCGTTCTCAACCTAGATGATAATCACTTCTGAATCACATCACGGAGTGGACGAGAGCCATTAGAACAGAATGCTGGAGGAGCCGTGCGATTCGACACAGATGGATGGCAAAGTGCAGGGGGCTCTAAGCAGAAAATGTAGGAGCAATCATGTTAAGAACAATGGTATTGAACTCAATGACTGATGCAAAGTTCTTTGGATTAAAAGAATGTTACAGAAGGGAAGAGATAGGAAAGACCTTCCTTTTCTCTTCCACGAAGACAAAAAAATGTAAATGCATTGTTGAAGTTGATTGCAATTGCACATAGAAAATGAATTTCTGAAGAGAAAACCTTTTTTAAACATTAGACGAGCATCGAAGAATTTAAAGGGATTCAGAAGTCACGTGAACAATCCTTTGAAAGGTTATCAGACACATTGTGAGACTGTCCCTGTTGGAGAGAATTAAGATGAAGATTGCTGGCTGTCTAAGATGGTTGAGTTTCAGTTCTCTCAGGAGACAAATCCTAGATTAATGTCTGACCTCCCCTTTCAAGCAGGATAATTCCAAGATTGGGGGAAGTGCAAGAAGCAAAACTGCAAGGAAGAGCATGCGCTTGTGATCAGAACAAAGCCCTTTACACCTGCTCAGCGCCAGTGGATAAGTAATGCCCCTGAATGTCCAGGCAGTTGAACAGAATGAAGGTATCGAGGTTGGGAGGAGAAATCCAAGAGAGAGAGGCAGAGAGAAAGAAGGCACACACAGCGGGAAGCTGCTGGATGCCAGCCACAAATATCTAGCTCAGACACCCCACTGGGACGCAGGGCAATGGCTGCCAGTAGTAAGCTGATGGAAAGGGGCAGGGAGGGTTAATTCTATTCTAGGCCATATGTGTGTTTGGAAAGAGGCAGGAAGAGAAAGCAAGTAGAAAATAAAATGACAGTGAGGCCAGTCATAATGAACAAGTTTGAAATCTAGACTAAAATGAAGACAAATTTTTGGACATGAGTTTCGAGCAGGTAGAAAGAAGACAGGGAGATAAAGTGAATGGTGACAAAACCCACAAGGTTACCAGAGCCATGGCCTCTGTGGACTGTGAGTAAGTATGTATTGGCTGATGTTGACTTTGGCAGACAGAATAAAAGCTCCATTGCCCGTGGAGCACAGAGGTTCAGATCACTGAGCTAAAACAGTGAGAAAGAAGTAGAGTAATACCAGTTATCACGACAGAAAACGATTCTTTGCATATGAAGCCAACCAATCTCAAGGAGAAAGAGATGACACCATCATGACAAAAGAAAGAGAACAAAGCCTGTAGAACATGAAAAGGTATTCCCTTCTCAAAGGACCTGTTCACGTCTCCGGAGGTACCGCAGCCCCTGGCAGAAGAAGCAGGGCTCTCGGAGGTAGGCAGCTGGAAGGTAGGTGCCAAGAAGCCTGGCTTTACTTGCTCAGGAAAATTCCTTTGTCCGATGTGGCTGGGAAGCTGAAAAACTGTTATTTTTGGATTTGTCTCCAAGGCTAGGTAATCAGTAGACAGTCTCATTCTGGAGGGAGGAAGGAAGAGTTGAGGCAGAAGACTATCTCTTCTCTGGATTTCGGCATGAGAAGTAAAAGAATACTTTTGACAGTCTGGGTCTGTCGGTGGCCCAAAGTTTCTGTTTTAAGGGCAGGGATGGGTCTTGGGAGTCAAGGTTATTTTCTTGTTCTTGTTTTATCTTGGTAGGGGGCCAATAAGGCAAATAAATGGTGCCTTGAAAACTTAGTAAGAAAAAGGACTCAATTCCTAAGTCTGAGAAGTGCTAAGTTCACCTAAAATATGTCCTGCTATATTATCGTGGGCCATGCTTTTATGTGGATGACCAGAGGATTTGTCTATAAATATAAGTTTTATAGATCTTTTAAAACCACTTCCCAAATAATAATTTATTTATTATTTTAATTGAAGTTATTGAGATGACATCTATAATAATAAAAGTGTAATATGCTAATTAGACTGGACGTCCTTCCGGACGACCTTCCGGATGAAGCTGGGGCTTCGAGGGAAGCCCGGGTCCTGGATGCCAGGGGGAAGCCAGTGCCAGCAGCCGGGGGAAGGAAGGCCTACACTTGCACAAATTTTGTCCATTGGGCCTCTAGTTGGTTAATAAAATTATAGGTTTCAGGTGTACAATTATATAATACGTCATCTGTATATTGTATTGTGTGTTTAGTTAAGTCTCCTTTCATCACCGTTTATTTCCCCCTTTACTCTCTTCTACCCCCCAACCTCCTTTCCCTCTGGTAATCACCATACTGTTTTCTGTGTCTATGATTTTTTTTCTTAATACCTTCACCTATTTTACCCAGTCCCCCATGCTCCCTGCCCTCTGACAGCTGTTAGTCTGTTCTCTGTATCTGTTTCTATTTTTGTTTGTTTATTTTGTTCATGAGATTCCACATGTAAGTGAAATCATATGGTATTTGTCTTTCTCTAACTTATCTCACTTAGCATAATACTCTCCAGTTTTAAAAATGCTGATTATCCCATAAAATGTCCCAGTCCAGGTTCTAGTATTCAATAGATATTTGTTAATTGGACAACAGATGAACAAAGAAACCTAAAAACTATACCCAAGTAAAATACTAAGAATATGAATGCATATAGAAAATAGTTTCCCTTTAATTGCATACATCCCTTTTTCCTTAAGAGAATTCGAAAGATATTGTAATTACCGTACTGCTTTTTCTTATGGGTGACATCAACTACAAATAACAAGGTTGTCTCAGAAACATGAAGCAGATCTTTCCCCCTTCTAAGAGCTCACAGGAAATTTGAGTCCTACCACTGTCAACGAATGCCAATCCAATTCATTTCAACAGACAGTTGCTAAGCATCTACTATGTCCAGGGCACTCAGGTAAATATCTGGAGGAAGTATATTGAGTGCAGCCTTCATGAGTATAAAGAAATATGTGTACTTGGGGGTTGAGGGTGAGGATGTGCGAGTTGTATGGGTAGGAAGGATGGGACAGAAATTTCATCCAAGTGCATAGCCACACTACACTCCCCTGAAAAAGACGGGGCATTTAAGATTATAATTACATACAATTCTTGGTTTCAGTATTACAGCCTAAGAAAAATAGCACCCCAGGTAGGGGTGAGGTGCTGGAACTCATGCATCCATTTCAGAACAACAGGTAGCACCGGTGGGACTTGAACTTTGTTGAACAGGGGATGGCAAGGTTGGCATTCCATTGCTCAGGCACATTCCTGGCCAACATTTGAACATCGAGTCAAGCACGCAGAGGAGTCAAATGATAGCAAATTGATTCCATAGAGATATTTTTGTTGTTGTTAAACCTCACCAAAGGGTATTTTTTTTCCATTTATTTTCAGAGAGAGCGGAAGGGAGAGAGAGAGAGAGAAAAAAAAAACATGGATGTGAGCGAGACACTCTAATGGCCACCTCCCAATTGCCCCCAGTGCCCCACCAGGCCAGAGATCTAACCTGCAACCCAGGTACATGCCCTTGACGGAGACCACTGAGGCACACTGGCCAGGGAGAGAGATTTTATTTTAGTCATCAACTGGAAGTCTTCAGCTAAATACCAGATAAAAAAGAGCAGATATAAAGATATTGGGGGGAAAATTGCAATACCAACTATGAAGAAGGTATCAATACTTTCTTCATTGATGTAGATTTTTTTAAATTTTAAAATTGATTTTAGAGAGGAAGGAAAAGATATATATATATATCTTAGAGAGAGAGAGAGAGAGAGAGAGAGAGAGAGAGATCGGCTGCCTCCCATATGTGATTCAATCAGGGATGGGGCCTGCAACCTGGGCATGTGCCCTGACTGGGAATTGAACCCACAACCTTCTGGTGCACAGAAGTATGCTACGAGCAACCGAGCCACACAGGCCAGGGCTGATCTAGATTTTTAACAACTATCTTAGTAAACATTTAAACCTCTATTCGTGGCATGTGATAGATGCTTCCATAAGACTCAGAAAACTGGAAAAAGCTTTAAAATATTTGTAAGAACTAAAAATTGCTTGGTTTCATTTGCATTCTGGTATGTAGGATTTAGAAAAGAATTTCTGAAATACACGAATAGAAAATATTGATTGTTTCATGATTATAATGTAAGACAAGCATCAAGTTCTCAGCATCAAGCTAAGTAAATGCTAAAATCAGATAAGAAAAGAACTTTTTTGAATAAGAGAGCTTTAAAAGTGTTAGCCGAAACCACCACATAAAGAATAGACTTTCAACAGCAATTCATAAACAGAAATTATACGTTTGTATCAATTGCAGAGGATAAAGTCAAAACAGCACTTACTACCTCATACTCACAGCTTAGTTTAAAATGGATTGTTTTTCCTGTATTCCCCCCCAGAGAACCTTTGGAAGGACTTGCTCTGCTATCCAAACAACTTGCAAATGCATTAGGTCAGTTGGGCTATAGTATCTATTCTCTTTCCTGTTACTGATCTATTTCTCACAATTTGCTTTGTGCTCATTCTTCTGCCAAATAAAATATTAATTGCATTTTTAGCTGCACTGCTGGCCATCAAAGAATTCTGATATGTCGAACTAAACTGATAGAAATAGCATCCATTAACATATTTATAGGTTCAGAGCTTAGAGCATAATTACATCCATTAATTACTCGACAGTGCTGTATGTTACAGGTTAAAAAGGGGGGGGGGTGCATTTTTCAGCTACACACTTTTACCCAGAGTAAAGTTGTTGTTGTTTTTTAAATAATACATTCTCTCTAAAGAAAATCCTATCTAAAAAATAATAATAAGACAAGAGGGCTCACATTTCTATACGTACCTAAGGCTAGCTTTTTGAAGCCACCATTCACTCATTAACTTTGGGATGGAATGCACGCAAAGTAAATGAGATGGCATAGAGTGATTTCCAAGAAAAACACACTTTCAATATTAGAGGCTGAATTAATATTTTAGAGTTGTAAGAGAGACAATCTCAAGCCAGTCATCCTTGAGTGTAAGACCCAGAGCAACAATTTTTACTTTCAAATAAAGTTCGAATATCACCTAGGACCAAAGCATTTCAAATTACCTACATTTATGAACGTGCAATTCTAAAATGAAAAAAATTAATGCTGTCCTGGGAAAAAGCTCACGAGATGTTGGACATTAATAGGGTAAACAATAATTCTGTGGATTCACCGGCTGTGTGGGTCCCGAGGCAGCCGATGGCATTTCAGTTAGTGTATCAGGGAAAGGACAGTAACACATGCTTGATGCCTCTTGACCAGTGAATCAGCAAGCAAAACGATGGTTTCCCATAATAACTTCAGTCCCGGACCCAGACACATTTTCTTTTCAGGAAAGAATAAAGTCGTTCAGGAAAAAACATACAGGCTGGTTCATGATTTCAGCATGAACACAACCAGGCTGAGAGGGGAAAGCCAAGCCGAGTTACCTGCACATATACAGCTATACATATTTCACTGACTTCTTTGTTGCCTGACAATAAACTGAAAAGACAGTCATATTTGAAAGTAAAAACCATTAAACTGTGTTTATAGGCCACCGCAACAGACTCGGTGAGTGAATAGGAAGAGAATCACGGTACCTTTAGTGAGTCGCCTCAGAATTTGACAGCGGCATTTGAAAGAGACTGCTATCATTCTTGCTCCCTGCTTTCTGTGGCCAAGTGTACTCGGGGCTCTGCTCGGCTGGCTGCAGCGGCAGCCTACGAATTCCTTGCGCACATACCACACGAGAAAGGTAGTCCCAGTGGGGAGTGACAACGCTTAATTCCTCTTGGCTGATGCAGAGGTCCGCTGTCATCTGGCAGAGCTGTGTCATTCACTACTACTACCACCCCTGCCCGCCACAGCCCCCTCCCCCTGCACCATCACGATGGCTTAGAAAGTAAGGCTGTTTCGATAGCAACAAAGCACCAAATTGTAGGAAGCAGGGACGACGCCGGGAGAGGAGCCATTCCATAAATCTAGCGCTAAGCACCACGCGGTGCCTCCAGTTTTAGGCAAAAGCATATGCATTCCAGGCAGTTCACCGTCCCCACCCCCTTCCAGCCCTGTGCTTCATGTGTCTCACTTAGCTGGAAACGCAAGTGAAATGCCTGCCCTCTGACTTTAGGAACAAATGTGTGCATCTTATGCCATGTTCTTTTAATAACAACAAAAAAAAGAAAGGCAAAGGAAGGATGCAGATTATCTTCGGGATGCGGTAGAGAACAATTATTTTGCGTCTCTCAGGGAAGCAGCCTCATGATCGTGTCAGAAAGGCAGGCGTCTGTGGTACTTTACACATAAACGGAGGGTCAAGCAGGCTAGGTTTAGAGGTGAAATGCAAGAAGGGCTGAGGGAAAGGGCTCAGGCAGGCAGACCACGGGGCAAAAGGAATCCCGGCCCCTTTAATCACCCTTTCCAAAACAGGACTTGGCTGGAAAGCAGCACAGTCAAGACTGTTTCGAAAGAGGCGGGGAACAAAAGCAAACAAGGCCAAGTATTTCTATTTTTAATGCACCTTACGATAGCCCTCCCCCAAACCGTTCTCCTCACGGTGCAAATAAAAGCCTTTGCGACACAGCAAATAGCTGTGAGTATCTGCTCCAGTGGAGTAAAGAGCAAATTAACAAACCCTTCACAATCCATTCACAGACTGACAAGAAGGCGGAGCTCATTTCTCCTTCTGCCAGCACCCGCCGACTCACTCCACAGTTCATACCCACGGACATTTGGTATGGAATTTTCATCACAACCCAAGGAGCTCCCACAGGAGTTAATGCAAACATTCAGAAAACAAGCAAACAAAACATACAGTTGGTCAGAAACTTTAAAAAAAATCAATTAGTCCAAATGAAAAGCTATATCACTGTCCAAATTATTTGATTCATATTTCTAGGACTCTATGAATTATTCACACAGACTTATCCTCTACTATCAGACTGCACAAAAACCTTCCCAGCTGGTTTCTAAGTAACTTCCAATGTTCCAAATTTAGTGATAGAGCTTTCTCCTTTCCATTCATAAATTCCACATTAAGTCAAACAATTTCAATCCCCTAATATTGAAATGCACATGCATTCTATTTTGGGTGCAATAGAAAAATAACTCCTATGTGGGAAAAAAAAAAAGCTGAGTATCATGGGTATCTACTTTAAAGGTTTTTGGAAAGAACAGAATTCCCTCACCAAGATGGTCTAGCTAAAGCAGGCAGCCACCACTGATCAATAGGAAAGTAAATTAAATGGATTGTATTGCAGAATCAAATTTTTATAATTGTTCCAATTAGCCTTAATCTGTTTTGAATTTCAACCCATCCTATTTTCATCCCTGGTAATATTTTAGCCCCTTTGATATTTTTTTGCTCTAGAAGAAAATGTACTTTAGTGCTAGAGAATTGGGTTATTAGCTAAAGTGAGATAAATATTTATAGTTAGCTCTCTCCAAGATCCTTCCCCCAATTTAACATCTTGCTTTAAAACCAGGCACTCAGAATATGCAGCTGTCAAATGGCATTAGTAAAATCTTGCCCATGGAACATCACCACTCCAGCCCATTATAATAATGTCTTTTCAAATAAAACTCAAAATCATGCAGGAATCTCTTGCCCCTCTGCTATTATGCCTGCTCAGATCTAATTTGCTTCTTCCTTAAGGCTAAAATGATCACATATTTCCCATCTGACTAGACGCTCAGGCTCAATTTCTGTAAGGATTGTCCGCTGGTCCTAAGGAAGATCTTCAGAATGACTAAAATGTCCCATTTTACTGGCAGGGGAAAAACTCTTCCTGGCGCCCTTTGAAAGGTTTCTGGGGGCTCAACTTAAGGGATTTTTTTTTTCTCTTTGGATAATGTGGCTGCCAACCCATATATATCCTATTAGCCAGCTCAGGCTCAGCTCCAGGAGTCTTAGAGAAATAGAGCCATCCTGAAGCAACCCCTTTCCAGGAAATGGAGGAATCTGCCCTCTGTTCCCACCGTTTTCCATTTTTGACCTCGCTAGTCCTCACCGATTTCCCCGGGAGCAATTCCCAGCCTAGTTCTTGCCCTCAGACCTTCCTCCGCACTCCACCTAATGCGAGCCTAGCCTCAGACCCTGAACGCTAGCGCTGGCAAAATGCCTTCCAGACCCGCATGGTTTTCTACCTCAAAAATCACTCCCCTGTAGGACAAAGGTCCCAAGGGGCCAAGGCAACTGGGCACAGTCTAACATAAGCCACCAGTGGGCACAGTGACCTTCATTTCTCAGCTACCAGGTTACTGTAAGCAGGTGTGTTTGGGATCCTGTCATCAACCGTGTTAAGTATGGTGGCTCCGCTATGTAGATAACTCAACTTTCCAACTCTCAAAGTGATGCTCTTTGAGAGTCACTGAGTGGAGACTAGGGACATATCAAGCAGTCAAAATGGTACAAAATATTTGTCTGGTTAAGCTCCAAAAGTGATCTGGAGAAAAGCTAGTTCATGAGGTTTATTCCTCTTTAAAATAAACAAACAACAAGAAAAAAATTTACGAAAGCATAACTTGCTGAATTCAGGGCTCATTATTCTGTTAAAATGATCCTCCTTATTTCAGGGTTTCTTTAAAATATTAGTTTTCCTAAGATACAATACAAGTATACTATGTCTATAGAGAACTTAGTGAGTTACAAAGTACCTTCACACACAATGGGTCATAGTTATTAACTGTTAGGCACAGCCCAAGTCTTTGGGGTTTTTTATTTTACTTATTTATTTTTAATCCTTAACCCTCCACTCCTCCCCTCCTCCCTCCCCCGAGGATATGTTTCCATTGATTTTAGAGAGAAAGGAATGGAGAAGGAGAGGGAGAAGGAGAGAGAGAGGGAGAAGAGAGAAAGAGAACCATTGATGTGAGAGAAACATGGATTGGTTGCCTTCCGTATGTGCCTCCAATGGGGAAAGAAGCTGCAACTTAGGTATGTGCCCTGACTGGGCATTGAACCCGAGACCTTTGGTGTACGATGAGTCTCTAACCAACTGAGCCACACCAGCCGGGGCTTTGGGGCATTTTAGAGTACAATGTTCATGGAGGTCTTAAAATGTGCCCAGCACCCCTTTACAACTTTTTATGGACAATTTCATTGACTTAATCCTTAGCTTATAATAATCGGCCGTGCTTAGTATCCTTTTCAAAGATGCTGAAAGCAGCCATGAGCCTCAGATACTATAATCCAAGTGGCCCCTGTCTGCCCCTTAATTCATGGAGTGTGTCAATGTGAGCCCAAACATAAGGATCGGGCTCCAAACAGAACCAGCCGCCGCCAAGCTGCAGCTGAGGACTCCTCTGAGAAGCAGGAAAAGCAAGACCTAATTTACTAACAGAGGCTCTCAGGGTGTGGAGATTGGGTGTAATTGCCCAAGACAGGATTTATTAGGCATTTTCTACAAATATTTTATGAGAAAACATTTTTGTAGATGTAATGATGCCCTTTAGGAAGTGTCATTAGGACATACTCTTGCAAATCTAGGGTGATTAAAAAGCACTTAGTGGCTCTGGGCCTCTGGTGTGCTGTGGCTGGAAAGGGGGTGCATATCCCGTGTTCCTGGCTCATCGGTAGGGGTTCTCATGCACCTCATGGTGCCAAGGGAAGGAGGTGGCCTTCACTTAACACAAGAAAGCCAGGAATGCTCCCACAAAGGTAAGGACCTTAGACACTTCTCAGCTAAGAGCATCTGGTGGGAAATGTAAACGAATGGGATATATAGAAAAGGAGAAATGCAGGGCAAAAGGAAGCAGAAACCATCTCCTTAAAAGCCCCGGTTGAATTCAGCTATTTACTGAAGCATTATGTAGAGAAAAGATGGTGTCATGGCCAAAAATCCAGGCTTTGGCATCAAGTTGTTTGCCTTTGAATCCTGTTTTTATTGTTAAATGGCTGTGTGACCTTGAGCAAGTTTGTTAACATCTCTGTTCTTCCTTTACAGAATGGTGAAAATCATTTCCAGGCTTGTTTTAACAATTAAACCGAGTAATTTGGGCAAAACGCCTAAAACAGCGAATTGAAAAAGGTTTCATGAGTCACTATGTATTTGGTAGGGAACGAAATCGTATAATCGGGCATTTGACTGCAGAGCCCAGACTCTGAAGGAGGGTGTTGGGATTAACAATTGGAAACATCACTTTTTATAAAGGCTTCCATGATTGCAATGGCACGAAGTGGCCGCCCCCCCCCCCCCCCCCAAGAAGTGTTCCTGCTCTCATGCCTCTCCTTTCTCCTGCTCCTCAGTGAGGGAATTAATTCCCCCAAGTTCTGTCCCTGCAGCTTGGCCTCCTTCCACGGCATTTTATCTGCTCCCAGGGCTCTAGCAATCACCTTCCCGCTTTGTCTCCCAAATCTCGACTTGCAGCCCAATTTTTGCTCTCATTCCAAACCACCTCCGCTGATCCTTGATTCCCATATTTGTTGGCACCCTTCCTGACCATCTCAGACTAGCCTTGAACTAAATCTATTCCAACTCCTCATCTTATGCCCAACAGGATGCCTGCTCCTCCTACATGAACTCACTAACATCACTCTCTTCCTCGGCAGTTCATTCATTTCAAGTCCACATTTAAAATTCCTGCCAATGCTCCCCTTCTGACCCTCAGCATCCTAGTTTAAACCTGCCTGGTCATTGCATGCAGTGGATTTCTCTTACAAACATTTATTGATTTGTTTGAGGCACTGGGGCACAGGGGCACTGGGCCCCATGCTGAATATACTGGCTAACTCGTTCCAGAATCAGTGGCCAATACTTTGAAAAAATGTTCTTATCAATATCTGAGTAGTTCTATGGGGGCAGCAATATTCTTCAAATTTTAAGTCAAAGTGTAAGTCAAAGTTTGTTCTTTTTTAGGGCTAAATTAAAGGGTACTTTTATATAAATAGTATTATGATTAGTACAACATTCAACCCCAAGTTAGGTCAAATACTTATGTTATTTGAAGAATTAAGAAAAGTGGGCAATCCAGTAGGAAGGATTCTATGGTTATTAAAATGAAAATAAAAAGACTACCTGTAGAAGCACAGACTAAAGGTGAGTTAAAGGAATGTTAATTTTCCACACCCCAGGGTACATCCAGGGGTCTATGCCACTGAGAAGGCAAAAAACATAACTCATCCCAGAGCCCAACCATAAGGAGAGGTGGTGTGTGGGCAGGAAACAGGTTAGATCCAGGGAAGAAACGAGGTTTCTAAAAAATGCTGGTGAAGTGGCCATTTCCAGCATCCCCACCACACCCACCCCATTGCCTTTTTCTGCTTTACTTTTTCCTGGATCACTCAGCACATTCTCTATTTCAATTGTTTATTTTCTATCTTCCCCAGTGCCTGGAACATGTTTTATTTAACGAGGGCAAGATTTTTTACTATTTTTTCACTGCCTAGGACTACACCTAGTCCAATATTCTGTTGTTGTTGACTAAGTAAATGTTGGGGTTTTCCTTCCAGTGGACAACCTTCATGAGCAATACTGTTTCTAAAGATCTTCTGCAAAAAAATGAAGTTAGCAAATTACTGTTTTAAAAATGAAGCTCTGCCACTTTAAGAGCAAATTCTTCCAAATAATATGTTTCTTAAAGACTGCCTGTTTTGGGGAGGGAGGCTAGGGGAGAAAAAGATCGAGAGAGGGGAGAGAGAGAGAGAGAGAGAGAGAGAGAGAGAGAGAGGTGCCATGTGCCCTCCTCTCCAGAGCACACCTCAGATTTATTCCTGGTGCTTCTGACAAGATGATTCATAGGGACCCTGTTGTTCTCCAAGTAATATGAAGAAACGCACAGCCCAGCTAGTTTTTCATGGAAGTCAAACGCAGCAAGAGCAACAAAGAAAAAGAAAAGATGAAAAAATTAAAAGAAATTCTCTTTTTGGCTTGGCCCTTGAAGAAAGTAGCCAATCTGATATAGATCAGATGAGTGTGTGGTCCACACACTCATCTGACCTATAGCACATAATTACAGCCCGTCAGGGATATAATGTATCTCTGCATAGCCGATGGGTCTGTTTTTAAAAATACTATATCCTTTAACCCACCAGCAAGAAACCTGTAACTCCATCTTCAACAGGACTTGGTTACTATAACAGTTAACCTCCAGCCTGACCTTGTTGCCATTCCAGCTGCTATGTTGACAGCTTTTGTTTTGTGGACCTAGGAGCTAAGCTTTCCAGAGCAAGAACACATGCATTAAAAACAAGCAACTAGCCCGGCTGGTGTGGCCCAGTAGTTGAGCATTGACCTATGAACCAAGAGGTCACAGTTTGATTCCTGGTCAGGGCATATGCCTGGGTTGTGGGCTCCATCCCCAGTGTGGGGCATGTGGGAAGCAGCCGATCAATGATTCTCTCTCATCACTGATGCTTCTATCCCTCTCTTCCTCTCCCTTCCTCTCTTAAAACAATAAAAATATATTTAAAAAACAAGCAACTACAATAGCACAGCTTCCTCCATTCTAAGACACCTTGCTCATATAATAAAATTGAATTGAGAATGTTTTAAAGTATTCTATAGACACATAAAAACCTAAAGAATTTAAATAGGAGGAAAAGTTAAGTCTTGACATAATTGTTTCATGTAATACAATGAAATGGACAAACTCCACTTCTTCAAGCAATGCGGAAAAACACATACAATTGAGTGGCAAATGCCACCAAGCCCCAGAATACTGGTATTTTAATCCAATAACACTGATATGATGGTAGAAGGTACAATAAGGGAAAGCTGCACGTGGGAAATAGGATGGCAGCATTGAAAGACGTCCTAAGGCAGTGGTCGGCAAACTGTGGCTCGTGAGCCACATGCGGCTCTTTGGCCCCTTGAGTGTGGCTCTTCCTAAGCCTTAGGAGTACCCTAATTAAGTTAATAACAATGTACCTACCTATATAGTTTAAGTTTAAAAAATTTGGCTCTCAAAAGAAATTTCAATCGTTGTCCTGTTGATATTTGGCTCTGTTGACTAAAGAGTTAGCCAGCCACTGTCCTAAGGGGACGGAAGCCTCAGGTTGAAGTTCAGATGCAGTTAGTTACAGACAGGCTGCGACCTTCTTTTATGCCACTTAACCACAATGGGCCCTGCAGGTGCAAAGGTGGAATAGACCAAGTCTCCTTGTGGGAAAAGTATATTAGTGGGGAAGCTCCAACTCAGAACACGGCACACATAACCCAGAATTCCAACCAACCAACCATGGAACTGCTTTACACAAAAGGCCATCTAACTTTACAAGTTGCTTCTGTCTTTACAGCATCACACCCCCTCCCTTTAAAGAGTAATAAAAGTCTGACAGCACCTTGATTTTCTTTTGAGGACACAGTCTCAGTCCATGTGTATGGGTAGGGAGGGCGCTCCTTCCAGTGCTCCTCCAGGTGACATTAGGTCTGACCAAGTGGAATATACGAACCCTTTAACCACATGGATTGGTCCAGACACAGGCAGTCATACAAGCTGACTTGATGAGCTGCAATCCCAGGGTTTTTGTTAGAACTATTGCAAAGCAGATATGCGTTCCACCAGGAATGGTAGGTTGCAAGCCTGGACCTGCCATCCTGTTACCATTTTGGGAGAAGCTGCCTTTGAACCATGCCATTCTAAGGCAAAGAGAGTCAGGAGATGGAGAGTGACAGATTCCTGGACATGTGGGAACACCTGGATCCATCCATTCCTGAAACCATTATAACCCTGGACTTTTCAGTTATATTTGTCAACATTGTCCCCTTTGCTAATCCATTTTGAGTTGGGTTTTTGACATTTGGGATCAAAAGAGCTTTGACTAATACTCCTTCTAAGCTTCAGATTCTTGACCTGTCAAATAAGGAGGTATCTCCCTAAAATCCTTCACAGATCAACCATTCTATTACAATACAGAATTCACTGATCTTACAGGGTTGCTGTGGTGGCAAGTGAGATAATGAATAGGACAGCACTTTATCAATTTTCAAGTGCCCTACAAGAGTACAGGAGTTTATGAAAATGATAATATTCAAACATATATATTTGTATATATGCATGTGTGCAAGTATATGCTAGTATGTATATAAATGTACATATGTGTGCAACTGTGTGCATGTGTGTACTGAAAAAATATTGGAATATTGGGAGGTCCATAGTCTACCACCTGTAATACAATTATATCAGTAAAAACTCAGAAAACAAAAAGGTCTCACTCCTTCTGTGCTTCTCTCATTTTATCAAATCTCACAGGTTTCTGCTAACCATATCCTGCTAAGCTCATTACCACATCCCAGAAGGGCCCTTCTCTCTGACTTAAGAGAAAATCATGTTCATCATTTTTCATTTTCCCCCATAAAAATAAGATTAACGGGCTCATTGGGGATATTTAGCAAAACAAACAATTTTAATCACTGATCAATAACTGAAAAAAAAGGTCTAAGTGTTCCTTTTAGTTCCCTCTAATATATGAAACAACCCTCTGATAATGCCTAAAGGGGGCAAGGGATCTATATGATGAAAGGAGTGAGGAAATGAGGGGACAAAAGAAAACCCGGTATAGCGGGAGGTACATGCTAAATTGGGTCTCTTTCTCTCCTCAGGCATCTTCTTAAGACCCAGTTACATGAGCCCCGTGAGATCCAGTAAGAATAGCATTGGTTTTGTGTTCTGGCTGCTCAATGGGCCGAGTAGCTGCTAGAGGGCAGCAAAGGATGGGAAATGGGAGTGCAGGGCTCAGGAGGGCTGGCTGAACTGACCCTGGACCAAACCGCGGCCTGTGGCCCAGAGAAGACTTGGTCCAGCTTCCCGTCACAGGACAGGGAGGATGAACTTGCAGTGGTCCCTTCAAGTTCTTAGATGGCTTATGGCAAAGCCTGTGTTGACAGCAATGTGAGGACTTACCTGAGCATCTAGTAATAGGCACACAGCTAGAGTCACCAAGAAACCAGGCGTGTAGGGGAAGGGGAAGCCAACGTCCAAGAAAGGTTGGGAGGAGGTTGGGAGAACCTGTGTTCTGGCTAGAATTCATGGGCCCCATTAGGTCAATTGGTCATGATGACTATTGTCATCTTTCCATTATTGCTGTAGTCGTCATCATCATCATCATCATCATCATCATCATCATGGCTAGTCCTTACATGGGCCTGAGTGCTGACCTAAGCTTCATTGACTCCTCACATTAACCTAGGCAGGAGGGACCATTATTATCTTATTTTTTCCAGTTGAGGGAGTCCCTTCCCCTATTTGCCCACTGCACATCAGAGCAGTGATGGCCAAGTCCCCAGAGGCCTGGAAGCTTTTGGTAGCACAGTCTTCATTTTTGGGGTCTCAGGACCTAGAACTTGGAGAACACTAGGCTCTTAACAATTTTTTTTTCTTGCAGGAATGAAAGAATGGGGCATAGAGGAAAAGACTGGAAGAACAATGTGTTATTTCAAAGTGAACAGTCAATAAACATTGGGGGATAAAGGGCCAAGGATGAATCCCAGAAGAGCTGTGGCTCTCAGATGTGCATGCCCAGGACCAGCATTAATGGAGCCCCTCAGCCTGGGTATGGAGTCCTGGCAGCAGCTTTCTCTTGCAGGAGGTCTTCACTACCTCTGGACTTTCCTTTCCTAGTCCCCTTTTTGTGCTAGAGAAGCTGAATAAAGAGACATTTTAGGAAGCGTTATACTAACCAAGAGCTGAGAGTGGGTGCTGAGGTGTCTGGCAGATAGCACTCTGGAATAGGCGTGGGCTCTCAGGTGTGAGGTCACCTGGTGGTCAGGATGCTGCAGGACCATCTGGGGGATGTTGGCTATGTGAGCTCTAGTAAGCAAGGTCACGTCTAGAGCCGGTCTCCCCATTTCTGAGTCCTTCCTATGCTCCCAGTGCTTTCCTTCTGCCTTCCACCTCTCCCCAAGCACACATCTTCAGTGGCTGATCCCAGTCTCTCAACAGTTTTCTTAGAAAGTTTCAGAAATTCTCTGGCTTCAGAAAATGCAGCAAAAGTACTTCAAGAGCCAACAGATTCCAAATATACCCAGACCAGTTTGGCCACAGAGAGCTCTTAAAAACATCCTGAGGGCCAACAAAAAATCGGCTTCACAAACGAGGTACATGGGGAAAAGATTTACTTCCATAAAACAGGAAAGAAGTCGGAACATTTAATTAAAAATAAAATGGAGAAAAGTTCACTTTCAATTTTTTTGTAGGACACTAATAAAAGACGTAGGCTTTCACTAGAGCCATCAACGTTTCCCTTTGTTTCTGTATAGATAGATCTCTGAATGGTTTTTCCAGGTTGGCGGTGTTATCCAGCCTGGAATTCTACAATGCCCTCAAAATGCCCTTGCTCACTGAATCGTCCATATTTTGGTTGTGAGTCTCAGTGGTCAATAAAAGAGTTCTCTTTACTAACATTTTTAAAATTCCAAAGCTACTTCCCTTTAAGCTTCCTATCTACTGCTCTAAGGATTGGCATTAAAACTAGTCCCCAGGAAGAGAGGTCTCCCAGGGATCTCTCTCTGTGTTTGGGGATGGAGGGACAGGAGCTTAATCAATCAAAGGGGCGTCACAGGAGGATGACATATTTGCAGAAGCCTACGCTAATGGCTGCACACCAACTGCCAAGACCCACTGCTTCCAGGAAGCGGCATAACTGGCGAGCTGAGGGAAATGCACAGCTGTAAAGTGACAGCCAAGTCTACCTTCCCCTGCCACCCCCCTCCAAAGAAGCATCTTCCACGTAGGAAATTAGAGACCCGTTTGATATGATTCATGGCATGTGACAGCTCTGGAGTAAATTCACACCCTGTTCCCCCGCCCTCCCGCCTTCAGTTTTCCATTATCGGTCTCTCAGCGGGGCCTGGGTTCCAGCATCAGCACCAACAGACAGAGCTGCAAGCAACTGCCCTTCAGAAATCACTGCAGGCTCCCATGTTGTGATCCCATCCTCACTCGTCAGACGCAGGGTCCACGTTCCTGCTGCAGATTCAGTCACTGCTCTGTCATTACAACTGTCGTTTCGCTCTTATGTCAGGAGCTTATTTGTGCAAACCCTTAGGAAGCCCTACTCTTTGGAGGAGGGTTGGATGAAACAGGAGTTTGAGCGGAGCAGGAAGCCGGTGCTTTCTTTTCCTCATGCAGCTGTCTTACCCTAATGTACCGCCTTGGATTGCTGTGATGACAGTTGGGGCCAAAGTTGTCGAGAGACAAAAGAGAAGGCCATCTATCACCATTATTTGGAAATCCCATCTAGCAAAGGATTTATGATCTGCTCATTTCAGAGGAGATGAAAAAAAAAAAAAAAACACCCCGAAGATTGAATATAGCGTCTCTGGCGATGCATGAAAATGAGATGAGTTCACAGAAGACCTGGGGCTGACTGCAGTCTGTCAGAAGCGCCGCAACATGCCCGTGAGTCTGGGAACGTTGAGAGGTACTTGCAGAGTGGCCGGTACCCAAGGCAGTCAGAACAGCACCACGGGGAAGAGAGCTGGCTCTGGAACCAGGGGTCATGGTATGGATTCGGGGAAGTTACTAAACACCACGGTGCCTCAGTTTCCCTGGCTACTCGGAAGATGGTTCCAAGGATTAAATGAGTCATACATGTGCCCAGAGCCTCTAGAACAGTACCTGAAATATAGTAAATGCTACATAAGTGTTTGCAAATCCAGGAGTAACTTCGCTCCCTAGGTTGTTGAGATGATTAAAGTATTTAGAATAGCCATTGGTACACAGTAGGTACTGGAATGTCAGCCCTTATTATCATGAAAGTTGTTATAATAGTGATGCTAGTATTCTCCCCAAGGGGGGAGGGGGAGGCTCCCTACCTCAAGGGGACCAGGTCTCCAGTGTATTCATCGCAGGCCACTGTCTTAGCTCAGGTTGTGAGCCTGCCAGCTCCTGGATCACACAGGACCTGTAGGTTACTTCTTTTGCCTGAGCTGTTCATAAATGTTATGAATTGGTTGTACCCCTCCGGCATTTCTGCAGCTCATTTATAATTATGGGTTTGTGGCTTCTCTTTAAAATCTCCAGAGGCCATCCCACACTGGGCCTGCACTCCTGCATGGCAGCTCACCCGCGTCCCCACCAGGTTTACTTCACGCACTGTGTCACCCGCCCGGCCTTTGTAGGCACGTGTTTGCTGCTCTGCCTTCAAATTATTTGACGCTTCTCTGGCTGATGCCTTCAGACAGAACGTGTTTTTTTTATGGTTGGAAACCCTCCCCAGTAAAATGCCCACAAAGGCTTTTGTTCACAGGACATGATGATAATTCCAGGGATCGTGGACCCTAAAGCCCACTCATGGAAACAGTTCCAGCTTTAAGGGCTTATCCTCAAACAAGAACATGCCGGTAACCCTCAGTCTTCCCTAGCTTACTAGGATAGCCACATTGCTGCAAGGGAGAGCATGACTGAAACGAGGTCAGTTCTGCAGAGGCCTACCCTGAAGGACTGTGCTTAGCAAGAGGCCATGCTTTGAATTGATGATAAATTTATTGGTCTATTTTGTTTCAGTCAAATTTTACATCTTTAAAATAGAAATGTTATATGGGCTTACTATCTCATTTCATCTCCTGAACACCCCTCAACTCTATCCCTGTTCCTCCTCATCTCATTGTCGGGGCCACTGCTATGGAGGGTCCCACTGTGAGCATGAGAAAGAGGCATCCCATTAGACCCCAAGAACAACAGTTTGATGGTTGCCAGAGGCGCGGGGTCAGAGCCTGGGTGAAAGAGGTGAAGGGGTTGAGCAGTATAGATTGGCAGTTACAAAACAGCCATGGGTAGGGAATATAGTCAATTATATTGTAATAACTATGTATGGTGCCAGGTGGGTACTGGAAATATCAGGGGGAACACTTTGTAAAGTATATGATTGTCTAGCCACTATGGTGTACACCTGAAACTAAATAACATTGAATATAATCAGTAAATGTAAATAAAATGTAAAGTTAAAAAAAAAAAAAAGGAAGAAAAGAATAAGAAACATTTTACTGCCATCTGCTGGGCGAAAAGTGCTACACTAACCACAGATCTGCCTTATGTCTAAGACACCTGGCCTCTAGGCCCAGGCCCTGGCGCAGCGCAGGGCTGCATGACGTGGTCCAGCAGGTGGGAGCTGTACCACCTGGCACACTGCCCCTCGCCACAGGAGGCTGTTAGTTGGGCGAGGCCGCTCAGCGCAGTGCTTACTATCCTTGTTGTTTGAGTTTTTAGAGAACTTGCTCTTTTGAACTACTTTTAAACTTATTGAAAGGCTACAAAAATAGAACATGCCCCTTACTCAGGCTCCTCCAAGAAGTTTTGGTTTTGTAGCCACAAAAAATCAGGGTTTAAATCAAGATGCTGACAAGATCTTGGCAAATGGGCACAGTGCCAACACACGGTAACTTATAGGATATTATCATTACCCACTAGCATCGGTTTCCGTAACTGTCAATGGTACGTAGTGTTAAAGGATCACATTACATTGTATGTAAAGTATTTAGCACAGTGCTTGATACACAGTAAGATTAATTGTTGGTTATATGGGTGATGCTGTTAACTGTTACTATTTCTGTGCTCTATTGTTCTTCCTCAACCACAGTATACTCCCCTCCCAGTTTCTAGGTATCACATCGTAAGTCATCGCTGCGAATGAGATGCTTCCACATCCTGGGGGGTCGATACCAACTCCTGCGTGACCACATCCCAATGGATGTCCCGGAAGAAACCCAGAAGCTGAGGGCAGAACCAGCCCCAAGCTGAGGGTGTGACTAAGAGGGACCTTCGACTTTGTATCTTATCTGACACCTCTCTGAGGGGGCTGCTGTTGTGTTCATTTCATCAAAGAAAGGCAACTTAAAAAAAAAAAGGAATGGCCTTTTTCTTCCCACTTTCTGATCACAGAAATCAGAAATCAGCTGTCCCTACCAAGTCACAGCGACCGCCAGCCTCCCAGCACAGGTGTGTGAGATTTTCAACAGGAGAAGCGACCTGGCTCCTAGATCAGGCTCCGACTCCTCGACTCCTCGGGGTGGAGACGGGGTCAGGAATCTGTGGAGAGAAGCCTTGCTCTTGGAAGGGAAGACACTTGGCTCAACGCACTCCTAGACTGCTGACACCGCATGCCATCTAAGCTTTTTCTTTGCAGCATCTGTTTATACAAATTCTGACCAGGTGGCAAACGCTTCCCCTCTGCTCTCAGCAGTAGCATGCAGGACAGAGAACACCTGTTCTGAAAACGGACTGATTAGCCCAAGGCTGGCACACACAGCACGGGCTTGGGGCCACACGTGGGGAGGAGATCCTGTCTTCTTGTCAGCCGTTGGCTCGCCTCCTCCTCTTGGCTCTAGCCCATGCCCACTGCTAATGGGATTGATCCATGGGCATAAGTCTGAGAGACTCTGCTAGGGATGTGGGAGGCTGCTCTACCCCAAACTGCCACTCCGTGCCGTAACTAGTCTAACCGAAAATGTTTGGAGCACTGGGTAGGGTGCTAAAGGTATACAATGAGCATGATTGGTCCTTGCTTTAAGGGTTTTCCTGGGGACAGGGTTACTAAAGAAGTTAGAATGAAATGAAAATATCATTCACTGCATGCCTTTCCAGCGATGTAATTTACGTACGCAGGATCACTTTAAACAAGTAGCAATAATTGAATGGGATACCTGTTTACTGGTACTGTTAATAGAACATTGTAGAAGCAGAAGGATGGAACAAATTAGTGAGGTGAACAGAAAAGTGAGGGAGTGAGGAAACCATGAGTCAGTTTTATAGAAGAGGAGGCCTTGGAGCTGGATCTTGAAGAATAAGTAGGAGTGTGTCCATGGAGGAGGAGGCAAATATTTCAGGCAGAAGAATCTGCATGCAGATGGGAACAAAGCTCTAATGAAACTGAAAGAACTAAGTGAAGAGGTGAAGAGGATAGCACATCACTACGCTTCCCATCTAAGTGGCTCTTTACAAATTTTGGCTACTTTCATGTCTCAGGAATGGTCCCTTGACCCAGTGGACATAAAGAAATACAAGTCACACAACCTATTCAGCTCCTCAATCTACGGAAAACTAACTTTGCATACATACTCCTTGTCACTTTAAAACTTGTTTTCTGGTAAGGAAGATGCCAACCTAAAGTAGAATGCTAATCTAAACATTGTTATGGATGGAGTAACAGAAAAGACATGCTACAGGTTCTTTATTCCAACTGTCATAATGGTCAGAACCAGAGAGAATATAAGGTAGCAAAAGGTAGAATATACCCAAATGAAAAAGAAAGTTAAAAAATTATTTTATTCTTTGATATCTATCTATCTATCTAGATATAGATATAGATATAGATATAGATTATTGATTTCAGAGAGGAAGGGAGAGGGAGAGAGAGATAGAAACATCAACGATGAGAGAGAATCATTGATTGGCTGCCTCCTGTACACAACCTACTGGGGATTGGGCCAGCAACCTGGGCATGTGCCCTTGACCAGAATCGAACCAGAGACCCTTCAGTCCGCAGCCCGACGCTCTATCCATTGAGCCAAACCAGCTAGGGCTGGATTTTATTCTTTTTTTATGGCCAAGTAATATCCTATTGCATATATGTATGTTTTAGCCATCTGTCTATTGATGGGCATTTGGGTTGCTTCCGTATGTTAGCTATCATAAATAATGCTGTAATAAATATAGGGGTGCATATATTCTTTAGCATTAGTGTTTTGGGTTTCTTCAGATATATACCCAAAAGTGGAACTGCTGTGTCATAAGGCAGTTCCATTTTTAATTTTTTGAGGAGCCTCCATACTGTTGAAAAAGCAATTTTTAAAAATAATTATAAAAGTTTAGACCTAAGAAGGCTGTTCAGCAGCCTGCACCTACCAGAACATGGCAGATACTCAAGAAAATACTTCAATGACTGACTGAATAATTGTTCTACTTCCATGGTTTACAAACGTGCTTCCTAGAGGTGGCTCTGGATTCTGTAAACACCAATGTGATTTTCATACAAGAGTGAAGGTTTAAACTTCTATGGAGACAAGCTTGACCTATGCTTAATGTAAACAGGTGCTTTATAAATAGTTGACAGTGAATAAATGAAGAAAAAGCAAGTATATTAATAAATAAAGGATTGGAATGGTTTGAACATTACCAATTGAGAAAGAAGAAAGTAATTTCTAAATGGAAGAAGAGAAGGACTAAATTTCATTCTCTACTAATGTACTTCAAATTTCACCTTTGCCATATCTTACTTTCCTTGGATCAAAAGAAGCATAAAAACGACCTTTTCCTCATTTGGGAGGAATATGAGAAGGGTAATGAGTTCCTTGGAGAGAGCCGCGGCAGGTATTAATTTCATTATTATAAGCTGCGTATGAAAACAGCTGTCACACCTTTAAACCATTTTTTTGAGAATATCTCAAATACTTTAACTAGAACAGCATATTGGTTATGCTCAATAGGGAAAAGTGCCAACAAAACAACTCACCTGGTCCTCACCCTCAGACTCACCTGGGGCTCAGTTCTGGGGCAATCACAAACTCAAGACCATACTTCAGGCAAAGGGCTGGGATGTGTGCTGTCAGCCTCACTGAGCTGAGTGGGGTCAAAGGTGAAACAAACCCATCTTTCTTTATCCACTGAAAGTACTGATTTTGAACTAAATTCCAGGAGAAAAGGTATAAAGAAGATGAAAGTCAATGACTCGGAAGGTATTTTAAGTGGGTTATTCTCTTTGTAAGAAGTACTGACCCTATTCAAACTTCATCTCTCATGTCAACATTGCAGACAAATTGCTCTAATCAGCAAATGCAAATTGAGACCCCTTCAGTAAAAGGAAGTAGGATAAGAATAAAAGCTTATTGATCTGCTTATTATTGATCTGGTCCATACATTTAGATTTACTTGGATCCTAAAACTAGAAGAAAAATCTTCAATGTATAGAATTAAGTAGAGAAAAGAATATGAATAATGGTTTCTAAAATATTTACGCATACAGATGATTTCAATGCAAAAATGTAGTAAGTTAGTACTGGTGAGCCTTGAGCAGTTCAAGAACTAACATCTCCCCCCCACCACCCCCACCC
>NW_006295054.1:2645349-2658191 GCF_000327345.1 Myotis davidii
CACCACCCCCACCCCCGGGCCCAATCCAAGGTCAAAAACAAGAGAGATATGCAACCCAGTCAGGCAGGTAGAAAGAAGCAAAGCATCTCCCTTACAACTGATAAAGCTGATCTGGAGAAGGTGGCTTAGTGTGAGGATGCAGAGGGACTTACACTGTCAATGTCCATAGCAATGCTGAACCATGGCCCCTGCAGGAGGCCTTGTCTGCAGAGTGTAAGGCATAAAGGTGTCCAGGAGCTCTGGCTCCCAAAGAGAGAAGGGAGGGAGGAGCTGAGGAGCTCAACTTCATTCCCCAACTAACTCCATCCATCAGTCCACCTGCTGTGAGGGAGCAGGTGGGGCAAGAGTCATGCAGCCAGGGGGCAGACGCTTCCCTCTTCCTGCCCAAGAAATATTAGAGATATGCACAGGGTATCATAGTAGCAACAGAAGGGAGGACATCACCCAGCTGTGGCGGGGCATGCAGAAAACCAGAGAGAAACTCCTGGAAGAGTTTCAATGTGTAAGAAGGAGTTAGGCATAGAGAGGAAGAGAGAAGAGGGAGATAGTCCTGGCAGAAGGAAGAGCATTAGTGAAGCAGGGATCTGAAGAAGGGCATGGTGTATGCTGGGACAACACACAGTTTGGTGTTGGTGGAGTCACAAGTTCATTCTGGGAATTGCAAGGCGCAAGGCTGGGGAGGTAGGTGGGAAAGGTCAAGTCTGGGGAGAGCCTGTGTAGCATTAGGGGGGGTGGGTGCATCACTGGTTACAGGAACCACTGAAGGCTCTTCCTCAGGGTGTGATATAGCCAGTTGGTTTTAGACAGGCTGGGTGTTGAGGATGGACGGGAGGCGGAAACATCAGGTCAGTCAGGAGGATGGTCAAGTTTGTCCAGGGCTTGAACTAAGATAACGGTGTCAACCATGAGGAGAGGATGGACTCAAAAACTATTCTGGAGGGTATGATTGGCAGAACTTAGGAAGTGATTTACTATGGAGTCTTCTGGCCTCCAAGCTGTCCTTTCTCCAACCCATTTTGAATCCTCCACAGGCTGCCTGAAGTCCTGCTTTGTGCCAGGCATCATGCAACATGCTTGATTTTCATGTTCATCCTCAGATTAACCTCATGAGTACCAGTAAGTCCTGTTTGACAAAAGAGGGAATTAAAGTTCAGAGAGGTTAAGTCTAAGAAGACCAGAGAGGAGATGATGGAGTTGGAATTGATATCTAAGCAGTCTGACTCCAAAGCCTGTGCAACTAACCAAAACAGACTCTCACCCTTTCTGCACACATCTGCAGGGCCCTACTCCTCTAATGCTGTTCCCTGATTCACCCAGGTGCCCAAGTGGTCTCCCCGGTCTCTTTGCCATGACTCATTCCTTCTTCCTTTTTATAGCTGCCTCTTGACCACTGCTTACTCTGGCACATTTCAATTGAGTAACTACTTGAGCTACCCAACTTTAATTGTACAACGACACACATTTATTGATTAGAGCATTGTCCTGATGTATTGAGATTTTTGGCTCGATCCCCTGTGAGGGGTCAGGGCACAAAACAAGAATCAATCAATGAGTGCCTAAATAAATGTAACAATAAATTGATGTCTCTCTCTCTCTCTCTCTCTCTCTGAAATTGATTGATCAATTAAACTATTTGCACAAGGTAAAAAAAAAAAAAAAAAACCTCAACAATCTAATTGGGAATACAGTAAAAAACAAGTTCTCCCCCAGACCCTTTCTCTATAAGTAACTATAGTTATCAATTGATAGAATACTTCTGGAAAGATATACATAAGCATAAACAGAGAATATTCTTCAGGCTGTGCACAGGAAGGTTTCTCCAACTCCTGCCTTCACTGCTCTTTCCTCCCCTGGGTTCCTCCTATTATCCACAGAGCAGTGCCCCAGAGGGTAGGACACACAATTAACTTCAAGTTGTTTAATAAATATTAGCCTTGTCTCCTTGAGGGCAATGGCTGTTACAGACATATCAGAGCATTAGACACACAGTAGGTGTTCAATAAATACCTGCTGATTAATTAAACATCCTTGAATTAACTTCACGCTCACTTAAAAGCTGTATTTCATGGAAACCTTTTACAGAACCCATCACATAGCATTTTACATAGTTACTTTTGTAATATCTACCTACTTAATAGGTCATCAGTCTCTTTTTAGAACTGTAACTGTACAAGTAGTTGAAAAAATTTGCCTTTATAAATGCTGACACTACAGTGAATGCAGTCATTCGAAAACAGAAACCTCAAGACATCCAAGTATCATAGAACTGGTCACGCAACACAAATTCCAATTCCATTTTGAAAAGTCTGGGTTACAAATGATGGCAAAAGGTAGTAAAGGTTCCCATAGCACAGGTATTATTTCTGCCATTTCTACCTATTTGCACTAGGCTATATACTCAGCTGGGCTAAACTTTAAATATTTGCTCTATTATATTCATGATATTCCATTAAAAGGAGACCACCAAGGGCATTACATTTACTCTTCAAAGGTATGAATCTCAGATAACCTATCAGAAAGAGACAAAATGCTTCTTTTTACTGTGATTCAATGATGTTTATATTAAATAGTGCTCTAGAATTACACTTTCCTCCCCTAATTTGGGACCTCTTGTGCTAATTCACTTCTTTTGTTCTCCTGACAGCTTTCAGTTATGGTTTAAATACCTGGAGTTTTGCTTTCCGGGTAGTAAGTTTTAATCCTTATTTTTAATGACAGCAAAAGCTCTATGACAGGGTTCATGTGTATGACTTGCTCTGTGCATTTTACAAGACCAAAGAAAATTACATTTCAGAGAAGGTAAATTTTCCGTTACTAGGAAATGAGTTATAACAAAGTGGCCATAAGAGGCAACATAATAAAAACAACCTCAATTAAAAGTCATTGTAACAAGGCAAAAAAGGAGACAAGATGCAATGCACACTCACAGCTTATTCAGAAGCTAAATATGGAGTGGGTGTAGGAAAAAGAAAGTTTCTTTTACATACAGGTTAATCAATCATTCCATTTAGCAAGAGGTGAATAGGAAAGGGTAAGGGTCTCTTCTGCAATCAATGGGAGGTAGCAGACCCAAGAAGGTGGCAAAGTTGGTGGATGTTACACTTACCTCCTCCCAGGACCAAACTGAAATTATAACTAAAATATAGAGCAATCTGCCTGACTGGCATGGCTCAGTGGTTGAGTGTCGACCTATGAACCAGGAGATCACAGTTCAATTCTTGGTTGAACTCGGGTTGTGTGCTTGTTCCCCAGTGGGGTGCCAGGCAG
Organism: Myotis davidii; assembly: GCF_000327345.1. Classification (NCBI taxonomy): domain Eukaryota; kingdom Metazoa; phylum Chordata; class Mammalia; order Chiroptera; family Vespertilionidae; genus Myotis; species Myotis davidii. The sequence goes on from NW_006295054.1 coordinate 2,648,617, forward strand.
GAGGCGGCCAATCAATGATTCTCTCTCATCATTGATGTTTCTATCTCTCTATCCTTCTCCTTCTTTCCTCTCTGAAATCAATGAAAATGTATTTTAAAAATCAAATAAAATATAAAGCAATCAACTGCATAACCGACTGATGACGAGCTGAAGAGAAGTCTTATAACCAAGGATTTATAGAAGAAGCCACATTGAGACTAGCAGGAAGAAGAGAGATGGGAAAAGGCTGACCCAGCTCCTAAGGATGGCGACTGAGAGTCTGGAGGGGTATCTCAGCTGTGGGGATTCACCCCGAAGAGCATGGGGTCTCAAACCCAAGCCAGGTTCTGTAGCCCAGAGCATCAGAGCCAGGAAGAGGTGCCCACGTAACATCTGGCTGTGAAAATCAGCGGGGATTCTGTCTACCAGGGAGAGATGGGAGTCTGCTAGAGACACAAGCACAGTCTTTAAGGGCTAATGCACAAAACATCATTTGCACCCACTCAACTTGGGCTTTGGTGGCAGGAGGGTGGAGCAGACTAGAGTCAAATGAGAAGAGAGAAAGAGAAGCTGGTGAGGTTTCTGGGAATAAACAAAGATATACAGCCTTCCTGGAGTGTGAATGAAATGCAATATGGCTTAAGCTTTCTGGTTGTGTGTGTGTGTGTGTGTGTGTGTGTGTGTGTGTGTGTACAGAGGGGAAAGTAGAATTGAGGTGAAAGAAGAGTTCTTGATTTCTAACTTTGGTGGGGTGAGGGGAAGGGAAACTTTATCATGAAAGTCATAAACTTCATAAACATTTTAAGCCAGAGCAGTGGCATGATCATATCTGCATTAAGAAGACAAAATAAGCCAGTCAGAGAAAGACAAGTATCACATGATCTCTCTCATATGTGGAATCTAATGAACAAAATAAACTGATGAACAAAATAGATCCAGAGACATTGAAGCATGAAACAGACTGAGGAATTTCAGAGGGAAGGCAGAGGAGGGTGGGAAGGTGGGAAGAGATTAACCAAAGAACTTGTATGCATATATGCATAACCCATGGACACAGACAATAGGGTGGTGAAGGCCTGGGGTGGGCGCAAGGGCTGGGTGGAGAGGGTCAATGGGGGAAAGATGAAACATCTGTAATACTTTCAACAATAAAGATATATTTAAAAAGAAGAAGACAATCGGGTGGTTCCAGCATGGAAGATGGATGGGAGAAGGCAAAGGCAGAGGAACCCAGATTCGCTGGGAGGCTGAGGAATTGGTAGGTGATAGGACCTGAGCAAGGGCAGGGTAGAGAGAACATGGGGATCCAAGGAATGGTAATGGTAGAGGACCAACAGGACAAGTAACTGATGGATGTGAGGAGAGAGGAACAAAGAAGAGCCAAGATGATTCCCAGCTTTCAGACCTGGGTTGCTGCTGGAGGGGAAAGCGCTCAGATAATAGAAGATACACCAGGAAAAGCATTTCAAACAACACTCCACATATGTAAAATTATGAGCATCAACTTAAAGAAGGCTGGGTGGCATGATGTGTGTCAGACATTTAAATACAGTGTAAAATCAGGCCCTGGCCAGGTAGCTCAGTTCATTGGAACGTCATCCTGACTCACCAAGGTTTCGAGTTCCCTGGTCAAGGCACATATAAAAATCAACCAATGAATACATACATAAGTAAAACAACAAGGCAATATTTCTCTCTCTCATCAATAAATAAAAATTAAATGTATATGTTTATAAAAATCTATAATAAAGTCATTTGGGAGAAGAGGGGAGTTGAGGAGTTATGGTTCAATAGTTACAGTTTCTGTGGGATCATGAAAAAACAGTGGTAACTGTGAATGTATTTAATGCCACTGAATTGTACACTTTAAGAATGGTTAAAATAATAAATTGTAATAATAGGTAAAATGACAAATAAAGCAAAAGTCATTTGACAAAGGTCTGAGACATACACAGCTAAAGCATATCCCAGTATTTGAGGCATGCAGTAGATGACAAAAGAAGGACACATTAATATCAAAGGGACAGAGGGTAAAAAAATGTCCTCCAAAAAAGTCAATTTAGATACATTGCACAAATATCAAAATAAACTGCAGTTTCAGTGTGCATAACATGTTAACAAAGAATATATAAAATATCTAGAAAAACATTATAGGGAATATTTGATCTGTGGAGAGGAAAGAACTTTCAAAGCATAAAAACAATGGAAGAAATGATAAAGAAAATTATCAACGTATTTTCATATTTAAACAATCTGAATGTTAAAAAATTAAAAGGTAAATCAGGAATTGTAAAGGATTTGATGCAAAATGAGAAAGGTTAATATTATTCCATGAAAAGTACATAGGGATCAATAAAAACTTCACTAAGACCCACAGAGAAAAACGGACAAAACATGAAGAAACAGTGTAGTCAAGGGAAAATACAAATATATAACAAATGTATGAAAGATGCTTTGGTGTCATGAATAATCACAGAACAGCAAAGCAAAAACAATGAGATGTGATTTTCATGTGTTAAATGAAGGGTTCTTCAGGGCTCGAAAGCCCTCTGAGGTCCATTGAGCACCACTTTTTCAGAGAGCTCCCTGATGACTCGTATCGAGAGCATTAGATATGTTCCCTTCCCTTGATCCAGTAATTGCACTGTAGGGATCTATTCTAAGGAAATACTCAGAAACACAGCCAAGATTTTCGCATATTATCATAATCTCTTTTTTTTTCTACATGAAAATAAAAGATTTGCAGAACTTTTCACCATATTATTCCCGCCCCTCCCCCATTAATACTCTAGGTAATTCCTTCTTTCCATCAGGTCTCAGCCAGTCTCTGAACCCTGACTGCATTGCTATGGCTGCCAGCACTGCTATGGCATTCTGCAGTCCCCTTTATGCCGGTCATTGTGCCAATACTGGCTGTCTTCCTCTTGTGTACATGTCTCGTCAGGACAGTAACCTCCACGAGATCTTCTTTTCTGGTATGTATCCATCACCCAATAGAGCCCTAATACAAAGTACTTGTGGAATAAAAGCATGAATGAATGAATGACTGCTGAGAAACAAAACTGCAATCATTTTTACTTTCCTTCTTCCTTTTCCCCTAAGATTCCTTACAGATAGATGATCTTATGGGACTCTGCTATACAGGATAAGTACAACAAAAGCTATGAAAATAACATCCTTTCATATAGCTCACCTTCTACCCTAAAAGTCAATACTTAATAAACTGTGACATACTTACTTTGTAGGATTTAAAGCTGATCAAAACATCCCTTTCAGACTTGCTTTTAATGTTTCAGTAGGAGAAAAATGAAAACAAAGTGAACCGCCCTTGCACTTCCAGGCTGGCTCTCCACCCACAAAGCTGTTCAAATTATGTCCACTCCTGTAACCAGTCTGTCCCCAACGCCCACATGTTCTTGGAGATGCCCAACATTTAGAGCCGTCCTGTCCTGGTCTCTGTGCTATAGCTGTTATTCTGAGAGCTCCCCAGATGTGAGATACCAGAAATATTTATTACTACTGCAGATACCTGCACTTATTTTGACAGGTTAAATCATACCATGTGAATAGGCAAGGTGGAGAAAAACTTGCTTACACTCAGTCTCTAAAGTCTGGTTTAAAAAAGTAAACACAATCTTTCTTCTCTGAGTAGCAGCACTAGGTCTTGTGGTTTTGCTGCCTGAGACAATCGCTGTTTTAAGAGAAACAATGGTATGAAAACCTTGGGTTGGCCCATTTAGAGGCACTGACCATGTCTTCCATCACCTTCTCTTAGCACCTCAAGTAATACTTCTTTTAAAAAAAAGGTAGAGCTAGGCCAGTGGGGTTCACTGGTTGAGTGTCAACCTATGAACCAGGAGACCAGTTTGATTCTTGGTCAGGGCACATGCCCAGATTGCTGGCTTGATCCATAGTAAGCGGCATGCAGGAAGCAGCTGATTGATGATTCATCATTGATGTTTCTATCTCTCTTTCTCCTCCCTTCCTCTCTCTGAAAGCAATAAAAGCATATTTTTTAAAAATGCTAATTTTTAAAAAAAAGAGGTAGGGTTTGTGTGTGTGTGTGTGTTTTGTTTGTTTATTTTTGTTTGTTTGTTTGTGAAAGTGGAAAAAAGATGGTAGCATTCTCCTTCCTTCTCTTCCTCCTTGGAACCTGGCAAATGTCCCCATAATTCAACCACTCCTAAAATTCCTTTCAGTGCCCTGAAATGCTATGTATTGAAAAATCCATGAATTTTTGCTAAAACAGTCCTCCATCAGTTTTTACATGTTCCCTATTACTGCTATACTACAGAATAAAAAAGAAATTACAACTGTAATTAAAAATACATTTCAAATAGTATACTATGCTAGACTTTTAAAAAAAAAATAAGACAGGTCTATTCTAATTACTGTGTAATACTGAATGTTAACCGAGAGTCCATTTTGCCTGGGAGAGATTATTACCAATTTTTTCAAAAGAAACACAGAGAAGCAATGGGTATTTGTATAACAGTCCCTAGTCTCAGAATGCTATTAAGAGTCTCAAAGGGCATATTTTCAGGATCCGCTGTTATTGCCTTTTGAATATTTAAGGTGAACTGGCCCATCGACTCTCTGAAGGCCCCTGCAGCACTGGGCCCTGTGGGACATAAGCACACATAGCACATGCCCCGCAGGAAGAATGCCATGGCAGTGCCCAGAATGCTTATACATCTATACTCGAGTGACAGAACTAACCACAGCTCCTGCAGAATCAAAGGTGGCAAATTAAAGGTGATTAAAAAAAAAAACAAGTAAGGAAAAGTATAACCCCTGTCTAAAACTTTGTTTAAATTTTAGGTATTTGTAATGCAAGAAGTGTCTTTTAAGATTATTTATTCAATGCCAAAACAATGCCAAAGATTTACAACCCCAGAGTATGTTTTGTTCGTTTCCTGGTAGGTTCTATGAGGAAGCTTACATTTGCAATGCTTATTTTCTTAGTTCAGACTCAGGTAGATCAATGTCAATCCAGCACTTCCACGTGATGATCAAATAAATTATTCCTAGACTAGAATAAAAAATAAAATCAACCTCTCAGTGATTCTCAGTCTTCTTTTTCTTTTCAAAACCAAACAAACAATAGCAACCACAATAAAAACAAAAAAACAGCCAGTCGAGTAGAACGGCACCCTGTGGTTGGGTATACCCAAGAACAAAGAGATGGAAATAGCGGGCACTAGAACATACTTATCAGCAGTGTTCACGTTGTACAGTCCTATGGAGGTGGAGAGATTTAACGTTGAGTCAGAATGTGTCCCTACACCTTCCTGAGCAGCAGGACTGCTAATGAAACTGTTGCATATGCTTCCCAATTAATGCAGCAAAGGAAGACCAACTAACAACCTTCAGGAGTGCTATGACGTAATAAAGGGCAGGCCAACTGGAGGGTATCGGAGGGGCAGTGGGGAAATGCTGGAGAGCTGCTGGCTTTTCTCACTGATGAGGTAAGGGGGCAGGTGCTTCCCAGGCAGCCTGTGGACACCACACACGAGCTGTGTAGGGCCCATGGCCGGTTTCTATGGGAAACTGACAATAATGTACTCTTGCACCTTAAGATTTTATAGCAGTTTTAAAAGTTCCTTTGATAATGATAAGTCCTAGTTTCAAAGACAGGATTTGATACAATTATATTTTAAGGCTATAATATTTTAACTTCTCTAGAGTATTAAGAGGAATTAGTTTTTATGCAGCTCTCAAACATAAACATGTGCTTTGTTTGTTCATGTAATATTCATGTCCTTTTTATACTTCATATGAAAAGATAATTAAAACAGTATGTCAGGTAGAAGAATATAGCTGAATATTTTTATGCAAATGAAAAATCAAATAAGCTTGTGGTTGGTCCACAATGAAAATGCATGAAGTTCGGTTATATTTATGCTTTCATTGAGGATATACTTAAAAATTGTATGCTTATGTATTTTGAACCCCACAAATTCTTTTTCTTTGAATGTTTTAAACTACATTTAGTTGTAGTTGACTCCATCTACTGGCTAAAAATGATATTTTTTTGTGAAAACATTTTTCTCGATTTGACATAGAAAATAAACACCATTTGTAAAATCTGATAAATTAGTAACATTACTATGCAATATGATTTTCATAACCAGAGAGAAATTAATATAAAAAGAAAATATATCATCATGAAGTAGAATAGAATAAAAAATAAGGGAATGAAAGTTTCCCAGGGCATTTAATATACAGCAAAGAAAATAAAATATTTTTAAAAAAGCATTTTGAAACAAATTTTAGAGCTGATCCAAGAATCTGGTAATCATATTCAAGGACAAATACAGTTTTTAAATGATTAAGAAGCAAAACATCTCAGGATCTGTGAGATCTGTCACATCTATTAGAAGAAAATGTTTCTGCTCACTGTTTTTTAATCAGTGACTTGAAAGATTTTTAAAGTATATTTATAAAAATTGTTGATGACTCAGAAGGAGAAGGGAACACTCATGTACTATTGGTGAACAGACTAAGGACTCAAACTGATCTTAACCAGGTGGCACAATGGATTGACCAGTTAATCTCTTATCTATAGTTCCCAAACCAAAAGCACCAAAACCCGAAAGTTGTTTTTAACCCTTTTGGTGGCAAAACCTGATCTGAGCTAACAAGAGGTTTATGTCTTTATTAATCCCACTTAGTCTGAATATCCATACTTTTCATTGTGGAAGTATTAATATGTTTGGTTACAGGAAGCTGTTCCAGGATTATATGGGCAGGGGGCATAGTCTATAACAGCCGTGGGCAAACTACGGCCCGCGCGCTGAATCCAGCCCATTTGAAATGAATAAAACTAAAAAAAAAAAAGTCCGTACCCTTTTATGTAATGATGTTTACTTTGAATTTATATTAGTTCACACAAACACTCCATCCATGCTTTTGTTCCGGCCCTCCAGTCCAGTTTAAGAACCCATTGTGGCCCTCGAGTCAAAAAGTTTGCCCACCCCTGGTCTATAACATAGCAGGTAATTGTGCAACCTTCTAAAGGCTGACAGTTCAAGGCATCTTGATACGCAATCCCGATAAGGGATTGTGAATATATAACAAAAATAAATTGAAAGGGGTAAATGTCAGTGTGCAAACCTGGAACCAAAAATCCAACAGCACAAATGCAGGAGAGAGACCAGCATAGATATATGGCTAATATGCAAAGTGTCCCCTCAGGAGTTCAATCGAGAGACCAGGAGTTCGATCGTTTGCTATGATGTGCACTGACCACCAAGGGGCGGCATGGAACATGGTGGGCGACAGCGGCTGTGGCAGGAGGGCACTGAGGGAGTGAGGGAACTGGGCGTCATGGAGGCAGGAAATCTTATCAGCCCTGATTGCTGGCCAGGCCTAGGGACCCTACCCATGCACGAATTTCATGCACGGGGCCTCTAGTATTTAATATGAGGAGGTTGGTTAGTTTACAATGAGCTGCTGTTTTTAGAACACCTATTTGCCTAGCCCAGCCGTGGGCAAACTACGGCCCGCGGGCCGGATTCGGCCCGTTTGAAATGAATAGAACTAAAAAAAAAAAAGACCATACCCTTTTATGTAATGATGTTTACTTTGAATTTATATTAGTTCACACAAACACTCCATCCATGCTTTTGTTCCGGCCCTCCAGTCCAGTTTAAGAACCCATTGTGGCCCTCGAGTCAGAAAGTTTGCCCACCCCTGGCCTAGCCCTTTGCAAGTCATTTTATATAAATTAGCACTAATCTTGCAATAATTGTGTGAAGTAATGATATTACTCTGATTTTACAGATGAGAAAACTGAGGCTGAGGGTAGCCAAGTGATGTATGCAGAGATCATAGCGATTCCATGGCAGACCCAGGGATTTGAGCCCAATTCTTTCTGACTCTCACAGTGGTACCTTTCTACAGTGCCATCATCCAAAACAGGAAGGGACTTGAATGTAAACCATGTTAAGAATATTGGAAGGAACTGGGAGAGTGTTGCCAAAAAACAGTATTTGCTGGGATTGCAGTGGAGAGTGGGGTGGGATTTAGAGGCACAATAGCTATCTTCAAGTATCAGACTTCACTAATGGGAGCTATAGTGAAGATTTCAGCTCAAGATAAGGAGGCATTTTGTAATTTTCAGAGACTGTAAGCTTCACAAAGGCAGGGGTATTGGTCTGCTCTGTTCACTGATGTGCCTAAGTGACTGGAACACAGCCTGGTCAATAGCAGTTAGTCAATAAATATTTCTGGGATGAATGAATGAGCTGACAAGAAATGAGAAATGTGAGTCTGCTGTCAGTAGGGGCCCCTCCCAGGGCAACCATAGCTCCTCTATTACCTCGCTTATCTTCTAGAACTCATTGTACAACTGTTCACTTTGCTCCCCACCATCGGGTGAGCTCTTTAAGCCAGGGATGCTCTTATCCTTTTAGCCTCAGCATACGCTAGCACAGAAAAGATGTTCAATAAATACTGGTTGAGTTAATGACTATGTAAATGAATAGCAGATAATGGTTACCCAGACTTGCTGAATAACAGATTACATTTGCGTAAACAAATCTTGCCTTAACACATCGACATAACCCTGTTTCTTTATGTTCAACAGAAGGGCTAATACCCACGAATACACTATAATTAGACTCGATCCCTAAGATTTCACCTCTTGGTCTAGAAACGTAAATATGTATAATCGAGGGCTCAGAAATGACAGCGGAACCATCTAATGATGATGCTGTTCATATTACAGAGAACTAACTCTCAATAGCTAGAGCTAGACATGGTTCCCTAAAAATGAGAGAAAAATCCAGTAAAACTTGCAAAAATATGAGTCCTCTGAGTATCTAATGCAGATAATTCATGTGGAGAATTTGTAGGTTTTGTTTTTTTACTATAAAATTTTAATTTTAGAATAGTTTTAGGCTGGTAAAAAATAATGGCCCTGACCAGTGTTGCTCAGTGGTTAGAATGTTGGTCTGTGGACCGAAGGGTTGCAGGTTCGATTCCCAGTCAAGGGAGCATACCTCAGTTTTGGGCTCAATCCCCGGCCTCAGTCAGGCCAAGTGCAGGAAGCAAACAGTCGATGCATCTCTCTCATGTTGACGTTTCTCTTACTCTCCCTCCATCCCCTCCACTCTCTTTAAAAAAAATTAATGAAAAAAAGTACTCTCAGGTGAGGATTAAAATCTATATATATGAAAGCCCAGCGACCAGAATGGCGGAACAATCAGAATGACCGGAACGACCTGTGGCTATGATGCACACTGTGGCAGCCAACCAGCCTGATCCGGGCCCTGATTGGGTGCTCCCCCACCAGCCTGGCCCCCGAGAGGCCCCCCCAATCAGGGGTGGGGCCAGCCAACCAAATGCCCACGGCCCCTCCCACCCCTGCCAGCCCAGCCCCACCTGTGCATGAATTCATGCACCAGACCTCTAGTAATAATTATATCTAATCTAATAAAAGACAAAATTGCAAATTGACCATACCTTCACTACGCCTTAAGCCACGCCCGCCATCCAATCAGAGCGACTATATGCAAATTAACCCAACCAAGATGGCGGCCGGCAGCCACAGAGCTGGAGCAAGCAGGAGGATTGGTTGCTCCAGTGATGGA
>NW_006295054.1:2658862-2661315 GCF_000327345.1 Myotis davidii
CTCATTTTCAGTAAAATACTAAATAAAATACACATCTGTGAGTTCCATAAGGTTCTGAAGAACTTGTTAGGCCAGGACACCATAACAGGTCACGACCACAGGAGGAGGTTTTGTGCACAGGTGAGGCCCGGAGCAGAGATGGACAGGGACAGGGACGGGGTGCCAGCCCGCAGCCTCCACAGCCAAGTGTAGGCCTGGAGAGGAGACAGCTGGCCTGCCTCCTGCAGAAGCAGTGCGGCTCCCTCCTGCCTCCCGCGGAATCGGCGTGGGTCCCTCCCAGCTCCTGCGGAAGCAGCGTGGCTCCCTCCTGGCTCCCGTGGGCACCAGCAGCTCGCTTCCACCTCCCCCGGAAGCCGCATGGCTCCTGTGGAAGCAGTGTGGCTCCCAGTGGCGTGCTGGGGTTCCCGCCAGCTCCCACAGAAATGGCGTGTGGCCTACTGCGTGCGATATCACGTGATGGACTACTAGTCTATATATATAAAAACCTAAGTGACTGAATGACTGAACGACCGGAATGACCGGTAGCTATGACGTGCACTGACAACCAGGGGGCAGACGCTTAATGCAGGAGCTGCCCGGGATGATCAGTGTGCTCCCACAGTGGGAGCATGGCTCAGCTGACTGACCTGTCCCAGTGGCCCACAGCTCGGCAGCAGCCACTCCCTCCCTCAGTAGTCCTGCAGGTCCAATCTCCAGTGAAAGGGCCAGGCACTGAAGGACCAGTGCCACCGGCACAATCCTGACAGTGCTACAGGCCTCCTAGAAGTCGGTCTCAGGCACCAAAGCTGCTTCCCCTCCCTAGATGCTCTGCAAGGAAGAAACAATATAAAAGTGGCTGCCAGGTGGCTCCTGACAAGCAGCGTGAATGTCAGTGGGATGGACCTGGACCCGGGGCTGGCAAGGGCATCCCACCACCCACCCAGAGGGCCGATCATGTCCTGGTCCCTCCGTAATCCTTCGTGGGACCCCACCCATGCATGAATTAATGCACTGAGCCTCTAGTAATAATAATAATAAGGATATTACAGAGAGTTCCAATATACCCCACACCTAATTTTCCCTTTTAACAAAAGGGGAAGTTAGTGTGGTACATCTGTCACAATTAATGCACAAATATTGATAATAGTCATTAACTAAAGTCTGTGTTTTATTCAGATTTCCTTAGTTTTTACCTGCTGTCCTTTTTATGTTTCAGCATCTCCTCCAAAAACACATGCTGCATTTAGCTGTCATGTCTCCTTAGGCTCCTCATGGCTGAGAGTTTCTTAGACTTGTCTTGGCTTTGGTGAACTGACAGTTGTGAGGAGTACTAGTCAGGTATTTTATGGAATGTCCCTTAAGTGGGATTTCTCTGATGTTTTCCTCATGATTAGACTGGGGTTGTATATTATTGGGAAGAAGAACAAAGAGGTAAAGTGCCCTTCTCAGCACATCCATGAAAGATCCCTGCTGGTAACATGACTTGTCACCGCTGGTCATCACCTGGCTGAGGGGTGTTTGTCAGGCTTCTCTGCTGTCAAGTCTCTCTTTTTTCCACTTTATATACTGTGACTTTTGGAAGGAAGTCACTATGTACAGACCACACTTTAAAAGGGGGAGTTATGTTTCACCTTCCTAGAGTGCTTTTACAAATAGAAGAGGGTAGAATTAGGTCTTAAGAGAGAGGTGAAATAGTTTGGCAAGAGAAACAAAATACACTCCACCCTTCGGAAGATTACACACTAATTGTGGGAACTATTAGAATAATAAATAGTCTCTTAATAATTGGTGCTTTGCTCTCTAAGACATTTCAACTGAGAAGTACTCTATGGTCTTCCTTTTCATTGGAAACAAGCTGTTTGGCCATTGTGCTTTTATGCCCATCTTTTGCAAACCTGCCTTATTCTTGAAGGAAGTGGATATTTATTTATTAAAACATATACATGTAGTACATGGCTGTGCTATTTCTAAGACTGATTGATTTGTTTCCAAACCTATACATGAACTTTCTCACATCTATAAACAAAATGCATATAAACCAATGCAACTTGAGAGTTTACTGCTGCTATCCCTCCTGAGTTAATGACCCAAAATACAAAGAAGAAATTCAGCCCACTCTCTTGTCATACACTTTTTGAGGCCTTATGATTAAAGAGAATCTTAACATAAATAATTCATGGTCAATAACATAGTACACCAAATTGCATTTAAAATATTCATGCAATTCTTTTTAAAAATAAAACTACAAATTGCAATTCAGGCTGAGGCTTCTGAAGGGATACAATACATAAATGGCCTGCCCATTGTGGCTCAGTGGTTGATCATCCACCCAGGAACCAAGTGGTCGCTGGGTTTCCGGCTTGATCCCCAGTAAGGGGCATGCAGGAGGCAGCTGATCAATGATGTTTCTCATCCATGTTTCTATTTCTCTAACCCTCTCCCTTCCTCTCTCTCTAAAAATCAATAAACACACA
>NW_006295054.1:2661514-2665194 GCF_000327345.1 Myotis davidii
AAAAAATCTTCAGGTTTCTGTTTTTTCAGGATCACTTCAGCATAGATTCTGAAAATACTAGATAATGTGGTATGCTTGCCTAAGATATGACTTTATAGAGAATGTATTTTCTTTCATTCTTCACACATAGTGACATGATTCTCTAGACCAGTATTGAAACAGCTTTGGGTATTGATTGATTTGGTATTGAATAAACTGCTTTAGAGCTTTCCTGGTCTGATTTCTGCTTTAAGGAAAAGTATTTTCAAAATGTTTGGTTAAAAATGTATTTAGCAGGAAAATAACAAGACCACAGGATTTTAGCCTCCATTAAAAAATGGATTCAAAATTGATGCATCTCAGTTGTCAGTAATAAATACATGTCCTTGAAAAATAAAATTTTGTAAATGTATATGCCAAACCCTAGAGATTTCTAAAAATTTATGAGCACAATTAAATCATCAAGAAAGTTTTTTGTGCCAAAACCGGTTTGGCTCAGTGGATGGAGCGTCGGCCTGCGGACTGAAGGGTCCCGGGTTCGATTCCGGTCAAGGGCATGTACCTGGGTTGCGGGCACATCTCCAGCGGGAGATGTGCAGGAGGCAGCTGATCGATGTTTCTCTCTTATCGATGTTTCTGGCTCTCTATCTCTCTCCCTTCCTCTCTGTAAAAAATCAATAAAATATATATTTAAAAAAAAAATAAAGAAAGTTTTTTGAGCACTGTAAATTAAAAAATAAAGCACTGATCTCACCATAGATCAACAAATGGTTTCAACATCAAAAAAACTAAATTTGGTTAAGCCTTGAAATAAATCAACAAAACAAAATTCACTGGGCTCTTAAAAATCAAAAAGCCTAAACTATGAAAGGTATAACATATAGTTATATTCATCATTGAGGTTTTTCTCAGTAGAATAATTAAGTTCACGCTAATCCAAACCTTAGTAAATTTATGTCTTATAAACTGAATAACTATAAATTCAAGGGCATGAATACACAAGTAATGGATAAATTAAAAATCCACCTACCCAAATGCCTTTTTGGAACTCAGAATTGGCCTGTTTGGTCTGCCACAGTGAGCTACACATGACAAAGCATGACTAATAACATTATAGTTTATAGACTGAATTTGAGTACACCCAAACAGTTGTTTGCCAAGCTGCTCAGAACAGTCTGAGTCATAGATCCTAAATGGGTAAATCAAATCTGGACCATTAATTGGTATGAACAGAACAGAAAGAATACCAAATGGTTCAGTATCATTTTTAAAAATAGATATTCATGTAAACCTATCATATCAGTGAAAATTTAACTAAATTCAACTACCCAAGAACTATAGTTTGCCATTTATGTTAGCGACAAGTTTTGTAAAAAGTAATAAGTATTTCTTATTTTTTAAAATATATATATATATATTTAAAATATTTTATTGATTTTTTTTTACAGAGAGGAAGGGAGAGGGATAGAGAGTTAGAAACACTGATGAGAGAGAAACATCGATCAGCCACTTCCCAGACACCCACCACTGGGGATGTGCCCGCAATCAAGGTACATGCCCTTGACTGGAATCAAAACTGGGACCCCTGAGTCGGCAGGCTGACACTCTATCCACTGAGCCAAACCAGTTAGGGATTTTAAATATATTTGATTGATTTTTTATAGAGAGGAAGGGAGAGGTATAGAGTTAGAAATATCGATGAGAGAGAAACATTGATCAACTGCCTCCTGCACACTCCCCACTGGGGATGTGCCTGCAACCAAGGTACATGACCTTGACAGGAATCAAACCTGGGACTTTTCAGTCTGCAGGTCGACACTCTATCCACTGAGCCAAGCCAGTTAGGGCAAAAGTAATAGTATTTTTTAAATGATGGTGCTTTCAATCCTTGAAATTAAATACAATCATTTACATCATTTGTTCAACAATGAAATGTGCTGTTTCTAAGCAATCTGATTTCTGAACACTATTTATGCTTTCATACTTTAAGTGAACCTTGATAGTTACCAGTTGGAAAAAATATTTGATATTAATAAAATCATCATGAAGAGTTATGATACTTTTTGTCAAAAGCACTGGATAGTTTTATACTTGATCTAAGCCAAAAGGCCGAGAAGTGATTAGAATTGGATATTATTTATGGATAAAACCAACTAACATTCTTAAGATCCAATAAGATTTAGGAAAATGTCAGAACCTTAAAATCGGCAGGAAACAAGTTAGGATGCTGTACATAGAATACTGAATGGCTTGATGAGGCCAGATAGCTTGCTGACATGACACAGATATTCTTGGGTAGCTTTCAATTTTGAACATAAATTTTGAGGGAACTTAAGATTTCAGTGCATCTTATATATACGACTCAATTATATTTCATGATTACTTTGGCATCTCTATATATAAAAGCCTAAGCAACCATATGACTGATAGCTAGGACACACAATGACCACTAGCGGACAGATGCTCCAACCGGTAGCTATGACGCACACTGACCAACAGGGGGCAGTTGCTCAACACAGGAGCTGCTGAGCTGCGGTGACTTGGCAGCTGTAGTTCTCAGGTGACCCACCTGGAAGCAGAGAGGAGGGAGCCCGATTCTGGGGTGCCTGACCCAAGAACTGCCCTCTCGCAATCCAGGACCCCTTGGGGAATGTCTGAGAGCCAGTTTCGGCTCGATCTCCACAGGCCAACCCGAGGGACCCCACCAGTGCATGAATCCGTGCACTGGGCCTCTAGTAAACAAATGAAGGCAAACATAAGTAAAAGGACAGTATGCTGATGTATAAATGCAATGAGTAATAATAATGTATTTTATAGACATTGAGTTCCAATTACAGTTTTCATGCCTTGCTATAATGTGAGCTAGGGTGAATCACTTAATTCCTAAGACACAGTTTCATCATCTGTAAAATAAATGTTCTGTAAGGTTCTTAGGGTTAAATGGCATATCAGCAAGTGGAAAGTGCCTGACCCAGTGCTTGGCACCATTCTGCAGTCCTAGACTTATCACCGTGGAGCCATTGAGCTTTGCTTGTTTGTCTTCACCTATAGGCGGAGTACTCATTGAAGGCAGTGTTTTCATCTCTGTAATCCTAGAACTGTATCTGCAAATTAGTAAGTCCAAGAAATGATGGCTAAAGCAGGATGAGTGAACACAGCATATTTAAAAAGTTCAAAGTATTTTTGTAGAAAGTATTTAAGCTTTTAATGCAGAAAAGACAGGAAATAAACCAGCAGACTGTTTTTTCTTCCACTATAATAACCTAATACCCTCCCTTCAAAAATTTCCTTCCCTAATTTTTGTCTTTATAACAGTCAGCCCTTCTAGTTTCTTTTTTTTTTTTTAAATATCTTGGTGCATTACAACTGTTATTACTTGCAAATAAAATAAATATGTCAAAGAAGTTAATAATTAGATAATCCTTCTTTGCTCTTCTGACATATTTGGAAGATGTACATGCCATATTTCCTATGGCACATCTTCGATAAAGAATTTAATTTCAAAGAACTAAATATTGTTAATTTTATTTAGTCACTGGCAATGAGTCTCTGCTTCCAGGGTCACTTACCATTTATTATTATTTTTATTTTTTAATATATTTTTATTGATTAAGATATTACATATGTGTCCTTGTCCCCACGTTACCCTCTACCTCTGCCCCCGCTCATGCCCTCAGCCCCCCCCCCTCCCCCTTGTCCCT